>NC_138538.1:6661716-7246917 GCF_964234715.1 Podarcis melisellensis | reverse complement strand
ACTAATATATGAAGCGGCTGGGCCAAAGCCAAAAGGTCGTTCAGCTGCGGATATGCCTGGAAGCAAAAGGAAAGTCCAATGCTGTAAAGAAAAATATTGCTTAGGAACCTGGAATGTAAGAACCATGAAGCTTGGTAAGCTGGATGTGGTCAAAAATGAGATGGCAAGAATAAATATTGACATCCTGGGCATCAGTGAACTAAAATGGACGGGAATGG
This sequence comes from Podarcis melisellensis, assembly GCF_964234715.1. Taxonomy (NCBI): domain Eukaryota; kingdom Metazoa; phylum Chordata; class Lepidosauria; order Squamata; family Lacertidae; genus Podarcis; species Podarcis melisellensis. Next base: position 7,246,699 of record NC_138538.1, on the reverse strand, counting down.
GCAAATTCAGTTTGGATGACCATCATATCTACTACTGTGTGCAAGAATCCCGTAAAAGAAATGGAGTGGCCCTCATAGTCAACAAAAGAGTGGTGATGTACTGGGATGCAATCTCAAAAATGATAGAATGATCTCTGGGAAAAAAGCAATGACAAACCTAGACAGCATCTTAAAAAGCAGAGACATCACCTTGCTGACAAAGGTCCGTATAGTTAAAGCTATGGTTTTCCCAGTAGTGTTGTAGACCATAAAGAAGGCTGATCACCGAAGAATTTATGCTTTTGAATTATGGTGCTAGAGAAGATTCTTGAGAGTCCCATGGACTGCAAGAAGATCAAACCTATCCATTCTGAAGGAAACCAGCCCTGAGTGCTCACTGGAAGGACAGATCCTGAAACTGAGGCTCCAATACTTTGGCCACCTCATGAGAAGAGAAGACTCCCTGGAAAAGACTCTGATGTTCGGAAAGACGGAGGGCACAAGGAGAAGGGGGCGACAGAGGATGAGATGGTTGGGAAAGTGTTCTCGAAGCTACCAGCATGAGTTTGACAGAACTGCGGGAGCAGTGGAAGACAGAAGTGCCTGGCATGCTCTGGTCCATGGGGTCACGAAGAGTCGGACACGACTAAACGACTAAACAACAGCAAAATCTGATGTTTTATGCACAAAAGAATATAAGAGAAGCCCTGCTGGATCAAGCCAGTGGCATCCTGTTCTACAGTGAACATCCAGATGCTCACGAGTAGCCCGCAAACAGGACCTGAATGCAACAGCAGCCCTTTCCCCAGTTGTGATTCCCGGAAACTTGCATTCAAACACATACTACCTCCAACAGTGGAGGCGGAACATGTGTGGCAAAACTCTCCTCATCTCTTGGCAGGATGATTCAGGGACTAGCTTTGTTTTTTTTAATTGGCATCTGTCTGTCTCGAGAGGCAACGTCGTGTTGCCTCTTGGAGTGAAGCCAAACCACTGTGTTAACAGCACCCTGGGGTGCAAGCCTGGGCAGTGTACAAGGAGGTCCTGGGCTGTCCAGATGACCAAGACCCCCCTCCCGCCTCTCTGATGTGGTCCAAAGGAAAGCAGAAGCCATTCTACTAGGTATCTTAGGCCAAGATATAGCAAAAGAAAAGAGGACATTATTTATGTAGGCCACTACAGGTGCGAGAATGTTGATTGCACAAAACTGGAAGAAACTGGAGAAACACCAACTAAAGAACAATGGCAAGTTGATGAACTATGCAGAACTGGCAAAAATGACAGAGAGACTACGAGAAAAAGACAACAGTGACTTTGAAAAAGAATGGGAACCGCTTACATTATATTTGCAGAAACAAAGAAAGTCTATAGACTTGATGGCAGGATTTAAATAAACATTCACATCATTAGTAATTAGAAAATGTGTAGAAGATAGAGAAATAATACGGTGTACTTATTTTCATCTTTATGTTTTTAGGTTAGTTGTTATTGTATAAATATGTTATTAGTACTTTTTCTTTTAGGAGGTAGCAAGTTGGGTGAAAGGAGAAACCGGAAGCGGAAGTTGGGGGAAGCCTAGGAGGGGAGGAAGGGATGCGTAGTAAATGTTATGGATATGAGATGTATGTAATGAATGAAAAAGAAAACTGAATACAAATTCAAAGGAAAGCAGAGCAAGACATTGGGTACCAACCTGGCTGCTGGAGTTGCCAAAAGGAGGTTGCAAGGCTACTACACTCCAGATTTGTGTAAGGTTTACTCCTTGGTCTTTTCTTCTCCCAAAGATGTCCCATAAGGCAGTGGAGGTTTAGGACCAGAGTTTTACTTCGGTCCAGTATACCTGAAGGAGCGTCTCCACCCCCATCGTTCTGCCCGGACACTGAGGTCCAGCACCGAGGGCCTTCTGGCTGTTCCCTCACTGTGAGAAGCCAAGTTACAGGGAACCAGGCTGAGGGCCTTCTCGGTAGTGGCACCCGCCCTGTGGAACGCCCTCCCATCAGATGTCAAAGAGAAAAACAGCTACCAGACTTTTAGGAGACGCCTGATGGCAGCCCTGTTTAGGGAAGCTTTTAATGTTTAATAGGTTATTGTGTTTTAATATTCTGTTGGAAGCTGCCCAGAGTGGCTGGGGAAACCCAGCCAGATGGGCGGGGTATAAATAATAAATTATTATTATTATTATTATTATTATTATTATTATTATTATTATTATTAATTATTCTCCTAGATAGGCTGGCTTCCCAGGTTGACGAGCCCCATCTGCCCCTCTACAGCACATTCAGAAATAGCCTTCTTCGCCATTGGGCCCACTATTGGTGACTAGACATCATCATCATCATTTAGGTTGATAAACCAACCTTAATGTCCCAATGAGAGTTCTACGGAAACTAGGCCCCCAAAAGCCTCTGTACCTTTAAGAGCTGCACAGAAGAGAGCGGGGCGGGGAAACCCCACCAGGTGCAACTTCCCCTGTCAATGCAGCCCTGTGAGGAGCAAAAGCCACACCTGTCCATGCTTGGCCTTCCTCAGCAGCTCTTAAAGTAACAGGAGACCTTTCAGGGTTTGGATTCTGGCAGGCTGAACAACCGCCCTGTTTGGTTTCTCCTCTGTAACTGGCAGCAGGTCTTTAGATACAGGCTGGCTCAGCTGTCTTAAACTGAGCCTGCTTTAACTACCACAAGATGATGCCTTGTTACCAGGGGGACACAGGGCTCCGTGTTTCAGGAGGACCAAGATAAGGCCGGAAGTATCCCTTCATAAAAGCCTCGTAATCTTCTGGCAAGAGACTTTAGCCTGAACTTTTGACAGTTCCGCCTTTCCCCTTTCCTCCTTTTCAAAAAGTTGCAGCTGGGTCGCTTTCCTTAAATACCCTCCTGTGTTAACACAACAACACCCACTCTCTTTTTAAAACTTGCTTTCCTTTCACCGAGACTTCTAATTAGGGTTGCTTTGCTAATGAATGAAGGAATGAATGAAGGAATTCATTTAGCTCTTCCAAAAGACTTCGCCTTTCACCTGGCCTGTCAGGAGTCTCTTTCTGACAAGTCTGTATCTTAGACCTTTTATGTTAGTTCCTTAGCTCGCGGGTCTGTCTTGCTGATATTTATTATCTCTCTTTTTACTGGTGAATAAACCTATTTTGGAAGCAAATTACCTTTGGTTATGGCCTTAGGGAGTTTGCAAACAGTCTCCCCGAGCCAAGCGTAAATGCAGGGCCTCAAGCAATGTTAGGGCCAAACTAGATGAAACACAGTGGTGGGGAGAGCCAGAGTTGGACCACTTACTTTCTTTTGCTGGTGGGATTCAACTGAATATCAGCAAATTTAGACTGCACAATTAAAGCAGATTTCAGATCCTTGCATGGCAGACCCGATTCCAAAAAGAAAAGAAAAGCCCCCTGACTGTTTGCAGGAAGGAAAGTGACAGGGAAATTCACTAGAAACTGTGGGATCACAATTGCTAGATGCAATATTGTATAACCTTCCAGCAAACCAATCGGAATGGATGCTCAATATAGAATCGGCATCATATTACTTTCCAGGCAAACTTTGTGCAAGCAAATCAGGACCAATGTGAAATAAATAGTTTGCCTGGAAGCAACCTCAGTCTCCTCTCTCTCTCTCTCTCTCTCTCTCTCTCTCTCTCTCTCTCTCTCTCTCTCTCTCTCTCTCAATCTCAATAACCAGCCTTAAGGATTATCCACAATTCCTCTTCCCCTGCTGCTTTCCCCTTTTTAGCACTCTCTACTGCTCATTCAGAGCAAGCAGGCAATTTGGAGTTTCCCTGGATTGCCACTTGTTCTGATCTGTTGCTAAAGAGTGGGTTTTCCCTGGGAAAGAAGTGGGGCAAGGGGGAAACCACTTGGACCCATGCCCAGAAAGTATGGGTCAAGTGGAAGACTGCTTGGACCTGTGGCTTCTAGGCATAGCACAATCATAAGTGTAGGTCAGCCCTCAGAGGCTGCAACTGGGAGTGGAGGAATGGTAAAAGGGGAGGTGATACTGAACACCTTCTCTTCCTGCTCAAAATATTGATCCCTCTGCTTTTTGTTCCCCGGGGGGTTGGGGGGGAGACACAGGGTCCTTTAATTTTATTTCTCCTTTGAGAATCAAAACTAAATAACAGTTGTAGTTGTGCAATCTTTTCATTGCACTGCTTTCCTTTAAATCAATATACAGTATACCGTATGTCTTGCACCACAACACTCACTTTTTTCCTCCTAGAAAGTAAGGGGAAATGTCTGTGCGTGTTATGGAGGGAATGCCTACGGGTGGCATGCCTACAGATTTTCCTCCTCTAAAAACTACGTGCGTGTTATGGTCGGGTGCGTGTTATAGAGCGAAAAATACGGTATATTTATTTAAGTGTGTGAATTCATGCAACCCCCCCCCCCCCAAAAAAAAACACACCTGGTAAGGGCTATTCAGTTCATGGGGCAGGTAAGCAGAGGAAGAATGGACACCAGTATCAAAGTGAGGCAAGTTTAGTCTGGGTTGAGGAGGAGCCTTATTGACAGTGCAATAATGCGCACAGTAATTCAGAGACCAGCCCTTTGGAGTTCAGTGGGACTCATAGCTGTCAACTTTTCCCTTTTCTTGCAAGGAATCCTATTCAGAATAAGGGAATTTCCCTTAAAAAAAGGGAAACTGACAGCTGTGGTGGGTCCCAGGTCAATGCATTGGGGATTGCAACTTCTTCTCTGGACTGTTGAAAAGTTCAAGAAAGAGTGACAATGCAGTGTTTATTGTGTGAGAGCATTACCCATTGCCTGTAGAATCAGACCAAGTCCTTCTAGTCCAGCATCGTATTTTGAAAACAACCAGCAAGATGTCTCTGGAACCTCGAAGCTCCCCCTCTCCTGTTTCATAGTCACCGGCAGACCCATCTTATTCCTGCATCACTGCATTTTATTGTATTTTTAAAAATCATATTTCACTTCTTTGAGCACCATTTGGTGGAAGAATGGGATACAAATTCAACAAGCAAACGCTTCAATGAATGTCTTATTTCTGGGAAAAGCCCTGCCCCCATTGTCTGCTGGTGCTCCTGGTAATTAATGCACAGCAAGACCAGGGTATCAGTATCTTAGCTTTGTGAGTTTACTGATGCTTCCCTCTAAGGAGGACCTCACCTTGATGTGCCTGCTGTGGAGGCCTTTGGCTGTCTCGCAACTGCTGATCTTTTCTCCACGGGTCCACCTTTGACTCAGCAGTTTGCCTCGGAACTCATTTTCTAAGGATTTAAGAGAAAGAGACTGCGTCAGCAACAAAGGCAGCTTACGGAAGCCTCTGGCACCACTTTAGTGATGCTTCCTCCAGGAGGCTTAGTTCAGAGAATATTCAATGGAGGTTCATCATAGTTCACATGGGTGGGGTGCAGGTAGGGACAGGATAGCATGAGGACATAGGACCAGGGTAGCATAGGACGCTACACCAAGTGAGAACATTGATTCATATAGCTCAGTATTATCTAATCCAGAGGTCGGCAATGTTTACCTCGCCTGGGCCAGTTCACCCCAGTGGAGACCCCTCTGTGGGCCAGAATGTACATGCGCCCAAGCGCACCCAAGATTTCCAGTGCCTGTGCCTGCGCAGATGTGATTTCCGGCATCTGTGTCTGCACAGACATGATCTCCGGTGTCTGTGCACGTGCAGACACAATTTTTGACACTGCAGAATTGAGTCCTCGCGCCGCGCTGGGCTGGTTTAGCGCGCAGGAACTCGCTGAGCAAGCAGCTCGGTTTGGGGGTGGCTTGTGGGCCAGTTAAACGACCCCCATGGGCCGCTTGTGGCCCATGGGCCTTAGGTTGCCGACCCCTGATCTAATCTGACTGGGAGTGCCTCTCCAGCATTCCAGGTGGGGGACAACACCACCTCTACCTACAGATGCCAGAGCTGTGCAAAGGAAGCAAGATGTCTTTCCCTGAAGGTTTTACAGGTACTGTACAAGCAGTCTGGAATCGCATATAACAGCCCTGATACCATCATTTTCACAAATCATGACAAGTGCACAATAAAAAAGGGACCCTAAGCTGTGAAGAGGGCTTAGGGGCAGCATGATTCACAGGGACATCCCTGTAACTTGCTTTGCCCTGATCGTGGCAACTTAGAAAAAAACAACAACCACCAGCAGCAACCTTCAAGGTATTAATTTGTCCTCCCAATGTGCAGATTTATAGCAAGACATATTAAATGTTGACAAAGAGGTCACAAGCAAAGGAAGGCAACTGCCCTTCACTGCCCGGCAGAGGACTGTTCTCAACAGGGAAGGATGCAGCTACCTTGAGAACATGGAATGGCAAAATTCAGTTTCCCTATTAAGTCAAGGCTACAAAGTACAGAAAGGGACTCGGGTGGTGCTGTGGGTTAAACCACAGAGCCTAGGACTTGCCGATCAGAAGGTCGGCGGTTCGAATCCCCGCGACGGGGTGAGCTCCCGTTGCTCAGTCCCTGCTCCTGCCAACCTAGCAGTTCGAAAGCACGTCAAAGTGCAAGTAGATAAACAGGTATCGCTCCGGCGGAAAGGTAAACAGCGTTTCCGTGCGCTGCTCTGGTTCGCCAGAAGTGGCTTAGTCATGCTGGCCACATGACCTGGAAGCTGTACGCCAGCTCCCTCGGCCAATAAAGCGAGATGAGCACCGCAACCCCAGAGTCAGCCACAACTGGACCTAATGGTCAGGGGTCCCTTTACCTTTACAGAGTACAGAAAGTCCCAAGGCTTCCGCCTAAAAGCCCAGGGCTGATAAACGCACACACACCACTTGATATTTCATTCACACAATGGTTTGATTCACACATGCTTGATTTCTCTCTCGCTGGCAGCTAATTACATCCACTGGAAAGCACATGTTGGGGAGGACATGAAAAAAGTTCTGGGATAACTGCAGGGAAGCCATCACTTGGTTGCTCACCAGCTGACGGACAGGGATTTGTGTTTTTTTTTAAAAAAATAATAATATTTATTAAAGTTTTAAGGGTTACAAAAAGTGAAAGTAAAAACACCATATTAAACAAAAGCAAGTCAACACATCGCAATGAGTAAAAAAGAAAAAAGAAGAAAAAAAGAACAGAAAAATACAAACAATTAAAAAACACAGCAACTCTTCCCATAACTTATCTTTCATTAGCTTGTTTCCTTGACCTCCTCACACCTCCCTTTTTTGTATTCTAGTTCGGTTAGCTATTTCAGCAAATCCTTCCCATCTTTTCCAATTTTTGTCCTGTAATTTATCTTAATATTAATGTAACTTTACTTTCCCTCCTTTCACCAATTAACAGTCTGTTTTTTCCTAAACCTTTGTAACATTTCTGCTAAAACCACATAAATTCGTTCCAACATCATTCTAACATTTATTAATTTTACAATGTTTCTGTAAATAGTCTTTAAATTTCTTCCAATCTTCCTCCACCGACTCTTCTCCCTGGTCTCAGATTCTGCCAGTCATTTCCGCCAGTTCCAAGGGATTTGTCAATCATCTTGGTGCAGTCAGTAATTCCTGGAGAATGTGTGAACTGAGCCCATTGAAAGAAAGCTTCTGTGTGTACGGCACCCCCTAATGTTGCAAACCTTGTATGTTGATTCTGCGTGTCTGAACTCCTTTGAGTGGAGTTCTGCACTGCAGTTGAACCTTACTGAACAGTCTCCTCTTCTCTCTTTGCAGACATCCAGAATTTTAGTTCATTCTCTATTGGTTAATGAGAACAGAAATCTCATTTGAAAATTAACAAAGGAGAGATGGAATTTTGGTGAAATTCTCATGGGGTAGGGTATAGGGCTTGCCTGACTTTGAGGTGGTGGAGGGTGGCTTGTGAGTGCCTTCTCTTTCATGGTGGAAACCTCCTCGCCAGTGGCCTGCACTCTGCAGTCTTCCTGGGTGTCCACACTTCAGTGCAAGCCCAGGGTAAGACACTGCGAGGTGAACTCTGCCCATGGGAAGGAGACCAGGAAACACAGGCAGCCAGGAAAAAGCTACAGAGTGCTGGGGAAATGTTTGTTGGAAAGAAAGACATGCATACCCTGCCCAGCTTACAGGGCTAAGGGAAGCACCAAACCTTGCACCCCCAAAGATTCCAAAGAAATACTGAAGTGAGAGCAGGGCTGAAAAATGGAAGGACCTGACTTGAGAGCAGTACATGTGAAAAGGATCTAGGAGTCTTGGTTGACCACAAACTTGACATGAGCCAACAGTGTGACGTGGCAGCTAAAAAAGCCAATGCAATTCTGGGCTGCATCAATAGGAGTATAGCATCTAGATCAAGGGAAGTAATAGTGCCACTGTATTCTGCTCTGGTCAGACCTCACCTGGAGTACTGTGTCCAGTTCTGGGCACCACAGTTCAAGAAGGACACTGACAAACTGGAACGTGTCCAGAGGAGGGCAACCAAAATGGTCAAAGGCCTGGAAACGATGCCTTATGAGGAACGGCTAAGGGAGCTGGGCATGTTTAGCCTGGAGAAGAGGAGGTTAAGGGGTGATATGATAGCCATGCTCAAATATATAAAAGGATGTCACATAGAGGAGGGAGAAAGGTTGTTTTCTGCTGCTCCAGAGAAGCGGACACGGAGCAATGGATCCAAACTACAAGAAAGAAGATTCCACCTAAACATTAGGAAGAACTTCCTGACAGTAAGAGCTGTTCGACAGTGGAATTTGCTGCCAAGGAGTGTGGTGGAGTCTCTTTCTTTGGAGGTCTTTAAGCAGAGGCTTCACAACCATATGTCAGGAGTGCTCTGATGGTGTTTCCTGCTTGGCAGGGGGTTGGACTCGATGGCCCTTGTGGTCTCTTCCAACTCTATGATTCTATGAGTCTAAGGACAATGGAAGGACCATAGCTCAGAGGCTGAGCAGCTATTTTGCATGCAGAAGGTCCCATATTCAATGCCCGGCATCTTCAGGGAGGGCTGGGAGAGATTCCTGTCTGAAACCTTGGAGAGCTGCTGCCAGCCAGTGTGGGCAATACTGACTCAGACAGACCAATGAGTCTGATTCCAAACCAGGCAGCTTCCGATCTTCCTATGCAGGCTTATTTGGTAGTGGAACAAAACCTGTGAGAAATTGGGAGGCCCAGTTTCGACACAGCACTGCTGATCTCCTTGTCCTCCAGGAACCTTTTTGCATGCAAAACGTGTTCTCCAGGACTGAGCTACAGGTTGGAAAGGTGAGCAGGAGCAGGTCCATTGAGAGATTTGAAGGTAAGGATGAGAAATTTCAGATTGTGTCACGGAGCAGGCTGGAAGTCCGTTGGGATGGTGATGGGCCACTATTATTGTTTTTCAGAAGCGATATTCAAATTTTAAAATACATTTTGTTTAAAAGAACGGAGAAAATGGGAAAAGCAGGGAAATGGGTCTCCCATTAGGATAGCTATGCTGTTACTTTTCAGCAGTGAATCTGCCCCCCCATCGCCCGCTTGGCATCATTTTTATCCCAGTCAGATATTACATCATATTTACTGAGGGAGTGAGCGTCGTGTATCTCTATTACACAGCTGTTAAACCTCAATTAATAGGTTTTAATGATTAGCCATTAGTGGTGCAATACACAGTTTAACATTCTGTGTTAGGGTTTAAATTAAATGCACGCTTCAAGAGCTGAATTTTCCAGGCATCGTTCACTGCTTTGCTTAAGTAAATAATATTCACATGGGATGGAAGAAACTATAGATGCGGGGCTTTTTTCCGAAGGAGAGGAGAAAAAGATTAAACAAACAAAGGGCAATTAAGCGCGGCAGCTTTCAACTACAGGGGGGGAAAGCCCACACGCAGGCAGAAAAGATACCCTATGAAATATGTGGAAAAAGATGTCAATTATATATGCATCAAAGGGTAACAATATCACATCATCATCAACATCATTGTATTATCCACCATAGTACTATTCACATGAGACTAAAATGCGTCTCCCAGTTGAATCTTCAAGAAATTGTGCAGTGCAGTGTCTGACAATGCAAGGCCCATGCATATCGACTCAAAAGTAAGTCTCACCGAGTTTAATAGCCCTCTCCTCCTCCGTGAATTTGCCCGATCCTCTTTTAAAGCCATCAGAATCGGTGCCATCGCTGCCTCCTGTGACAGGGAGTTCCATAGGCTGACAATGTGCTGCATGAATAAGTGCTTTCGGTCTGAATTTGCCCCCAGACTGAATGTTAAACTTTTAAGCCAAAGGGGGGGGGGTCTGCTTAGAGCTATCCAAGGTCCTGAAACCGACCATTCTGGAAAAACTCCCAGGAGCACATACATTTAACACACTCTTATACCACTTTTAACAGTCATGGGTGATGCTGGGAACTGTAGTTTTTTTTTAAAAAAAGGGTGCTGACCTCACAGAGCTACAGCGTGCTCAGCAAACTACAGTTCCCAGGATTCTCCATGGCTATTAAAGTGGTATAAGAGTGCAAGGGACGCGGGTGGCGCTGTGGGTTAAACCACTGAGCCTAGGGCTTGCTGATTCAGAAGGTTGGCGGTTCGAATCCCCACGACAGGGTGAGCTCCCGTTGCTCGGTCCCTGCTCCTGCCAACCTAGCAGTTCGAAAGCACGAAGTGCAAGTAGATAAATAGGTACCGCTCCAGCGGGAAGGAAAATAGCATTTCCATGCGCTGCTGTGGTTTGCCAGAAGCGGCTTAGTCATGCTGGCCTTATGACCTGGAAGCTGTACGCTGGCTCCCTCGGCCAGTAAAGTGAGATAAATGCCACAACCCCAGAGTCGTCCACGAATGGACCTAACGGTCAGGGGTCCCTTTACCTTTAAGAGTGCTTTAAATGTATGTTGTAAGAGTCCCATAGCTTGTACAAGTAAACAGTAGGAATGCACCCCGTGATCCTCTGTGTTTCGTGCATAGGGACGAATTACCCCTTTCCCCTTGTGCCAGAAAAGGTTTCTATGGGTGTGATTTTTCCCCTCCACTGCCAGGTAAGGTGAAAGGAGACTGGAGATTTCAGTGGGAGGAAGTCATGACCAGGTCAAAAGACCTGAGGTATACAAGGTTGAACAGCAAAAGCAGTGCATTTTATGAATATTTATTGTGGTTACTGTCGCACCTGGCCATTATTATTATTTATTGCATTTACCGTATTGGCCTGAATATAAGCCTCACTCCCCCCCCCCCAAATTCCGATAGTGAAAAGTAAAAGTGTGGCTTAAAATCACGACCTTACAAAAATTGGCTTATACGATATTGCTGCTGAAACAGACATACAGTAAAACGGAACAGGTGTGAGTGCCTGAGGAATTTTAAGGGAGCGGCTAATATGGTATATACCGCTCTATACGTGGAGGTCTCAGTCAGTTACCAGAGGTACCAGGCAATAGTCTGTCCATTGCAGTTCCACAAGAATGCAATAGAACTGCAAAGTGTGCTACTGTGTTCTCAGCTTCTTTCTTTCTTTCTTTCTTTCTTTCTTTCTTTCTTTCTTTCTTTCTTTCTTTCTTTCTTTCCTTCTTTCCTTCTTTCCTTCTTTCCTTCTTTCCTTCTTTCCTTCTTTCCTTCTTTCTTTCTTTCACAGATTTCTAGCTCTTATGCCTCTGAAGATATGCTTCAATGTGTGTGGGCCACTGCCAGAGAGCACTGTCTGAATCTGATTCCCAGTGACAGGAGTGAGTGAGTTCAGTGCCCTTCCATGCCTAGGAAAAACCAGAATAAATATGCAAACTGTGTGTATGCATAATTTATACAGGCATGGTTTACCTTTATTTTTTAAAATAGGAAATAAATGCAGCTCCGGCTATAGGTGCAAAACACGCAAGAGACCCCTCCTTGTATGCAGTCAACTCACCCCTTTGACAACGCAGGGCAAGTGTTTTCTGAAATTTGCTTCTCATTCCTAATCAAAAAAAGGGGGAGTGTGTGGGTTGGTGGGAGAAGAAGCTGCTGATTCAGGAGGGTCAGATCTTGTGCCGGTTTCACTGTAGAACGGATGTTCCCAGCTCAGCAGAAACATGCCTCCGAGGTGTTTTCCGCTGACAGCTGAGCATAATCTGGTTCAAATCCGCTGGCACGGGGCAAAGGAGAGGGAGGGGGGCTAGAAAGACAAGCGCAAAGTCTTCCACCAGGGCACAGCCAGGGTGGGGTGTGTGTGGGGAGCCCATTTCATTGCTCTCCATTGCTCTTTTAACATCAGCTGTGACTTCCCACTGGGTTCTGCAAGGCTACAGACTCGCCTTTGGTAGAATCATACTGCAAACATGTTCATTTGGATTATTTTTCTAGGAGGCAACAAGTTTATTTCAGTTGGCTGACATTTAAACAGGAAGGGGGGAGGGTCCTCAAATAGGGGTGTTTGAGCAATTTGCTGGCTACAAATTCTGAAAGGGGCTGAGCTGAGCCACACCATCCAGACTAATGTGTGAATTGGAACCTCCTTATCTGCTAGCTCTCACACTTCCCCAATCTTCCAGCATGCCTCTCAGCTATAACTCCCTCCCCACTCTTGTAGTAGGGACGCGGGTGGCGCTGTGGGTTAAACCACAGAGCCTAGGACTTGCCGATCAGAAGGTCGTCGGTACGAATCCCCGCAATGGGGTGAGCTCCCGTTGCTCGGTCCCTGCTCCTCCCAACCTAGCAATTCGAAAGCACGTCAAAGTACAAGTAGTTAAATAGGTACCATTCCGGCGGGAAGGTAAACAGCGTTTCCGTGTGCTGCTCTGGTTCGCCAGAAGTGGCTTAGTTATGATGGCCACATGACCTGGAAGCTGTACGCCAGCTCCCTCGGCCAATAAAGCAAGATGAGCAGCGCAACCCCAGAGTCGGCCACGACTGGACCTAATGGTCAGGGGTCCCTTTACCTTTACCTATGTTCTACTTGAACTGTTGGAGGCAGCATGTCTTGTGACACCAGTTGTTGGAAACTGCAGGCAGGAAGATTGTTCCTGCGCTTGGGTCTTGCTTATGGGCTTCGCACAAGCATTTGGTTGGCCACTGTGAGAACAGGACGCTGGACTAGATCGGTCATTGGCCTGATCCAGCAATCTCTTCTTATCTTGTCCATTCTACTGTGAGTCTGCCGGCAGAGATTGTCTCACGTCTTTCTACAAGAATATATATGACCGCTAAGCTCACACAGAAACCTTTAGTGAGGTACATTACTGAAAGGTTTTGAAAGTCCCACTATGTCAACTGGATCACTTCTACCTATATGCTTGTTGACAATCTCAAATAATGCCTATGTCTATGAAACAGGACTTGCCATTGCAGAAGCCACGCTGGCTGTGCTTCAGCAAGCCTTGTTCTTCTATATGTTTGGTTATTTTATCCATTTCCACCAGTCATTCCAGGGCAGACATTAAGCTAACTGGCCCATAATTGCCAGGATCCCTTTTTCAACGTTACCTTGACTGCTTCCTAGTTCTTAAGTATGGAAGCTGATCTTAGGGACAAGGTACATATTTTTGTTAGAGGATGAGAAAAAATTGCATCTGAATTGTTTGAGGACTCATGGGCAGATGCCGTCAAACTCTCTTCCAGCAAAAGTTAGCTCAGGCACTGGGATTTGCCCTATATCTTCCGCTGTGAAGACACACACATGAATACGAATGAAAATGCTCTTCACAGGCACTGTTGTTGCTGATGGGGAACGACAGACAATATAATAATAACAGAAATTCATTTAAATAAAGAACTACAGAGGTACCTCGGGTTAAGTACTTAATTCATTCTGGAGGTCCGTTCTTAACCTGAAACTGTTCTTAACCTGAAGCACCACTTTAGCTAATGGGGCCTCCTGCTGCCGCTGCACCGTTGGAGCACGATTTCTGTTCTCATCCTGAAGCAAAGTTCTTAACCTGAGGTACTATTTCTGGGTTAGCAGAGTCTGTAACCTGAAGTGTATGTAACCTGAAGCATATGTAACCTGAGGTAAAGGTAAAGGTAAAGGGACCCCTGACCATTAGGTCCAGTCGTTACCGACTCGGGGGTTGCGGCGCTCATCTTGCTTTATTGGCCAAGGGAGCCAGGGTACAGCTTCCAGGTCATGTGGCCAGCATGACTAAGCCGCTTCTGGTGAGCCAGAGCAGCGCATGGAAACGCCATTTACTTTCCCGCCAGAGCGGTACCTATTTATCTACTTGCACTTCGACGTGCTTTTGAACTGCTAGGTGGGCAGGAGCAGGGACTGAGCAATGGGAGCTCACCCCGTTACGGGGATTTGAACCGCCAACCTTCTGATCGGCAAGTCCTAGGCTCTGTGGTTTAACCCACAGTGCCACCTGGTCCCTCCCAACTTGAGGTACAACTGTAATAAAAATATGGGTGATTCGGAAATTCATTGCACACATCTCACAACTACATGCACTGAGTATTTCCTGAAGCCTTGAGGTCTGACTTGCCACTTCCATGCTGGGTTTTCACCAGTCTGTACAACTGTTAAGGGTTACCTGATTCCCAAATTCACTGTGTCCCTGCATCTCCTCTACAGCCCCCTCTGCTCCTCATTGGGCAGCCTTGAATCTAGGATGCAGAAGTAAAAGACTACCAGGGTGCAGTTCAGCAGTTGCTGGGTTTTTTCCCCAGCGCCGGCAAGGTTGCGAGAAATAATAATAGTAATAATACCATAAGAAAGCCTCAGCCGGAGCAACTGCCTGAAACATGCCATTTGCATTTTTAAGGAAATACTTCTTTGAGACAGCCTGGGTGAAAGGTCGGCATTTGCATATAAATGGAAAAGAAAGTGTATGAAGCTGGAAGTTGCATCTATATCATTTTCTCAGCGGTGAGCTGCTGTTTTGGAGATTAAGGGACACGCTTTGCATCTTTGCCTTTTATTGAAGACAGAAGGTGGTATGAGAGTCAAATTGGGATGAAATAACAAGGCGAGCGAAGCAACAGCCCATCATTCCTCCCCCACCCCGATGCGCATAAATGTACCAGAGGGCCAATTCACACTTGACTTTTTAAAACTTGGCTATGAAAAGCACCTGAGTTTAAGTGGCAAAAGACAGGGATGGAGACCGTGGCACCGTCAGCTGTGGAAGGCGCATGCGGGCGTCAATATACTCCTGCTTTCCCTGCATTTCATTTAGAAGAGGAGACTAAAACGAAAACAATCCGAGCCTGCAGTTCCATAGGTTTTGTTCTCTCTGGCCATTTTGCAAAAGTAGCATAGGCTGCGTACACACTTATACTGTAGTTTACCCCTCATAGAACTACGGTTCACAGCACCATTAACAAGCTACAGATCCCAGGATTCCTGGGGTGGGGAAATGGCCTTTCAACGTGCTTTCAATGCACAATGTGTATAAGTAAAAAGTAAACTCAAGGACCCGTGGATGGTTAATTTCTTTTTAAAAGCATCTGTGCTTGCTCAGAACCACTACGACATCATGTGGCAAAGAATGACATACATTAACTCTTGTGTTTTGTGAGCAAGCAGTTCCTTATTCCTATCCTGAAAATACAGCCAGTTTTCCAGGATGACTTCTAGTAAAGGTAAAGGTAAAGGTAAAGGACCCCTGGATGGTTAAGTCCAGTCAAAGGTGACTATGGCATTGTGGTACTCATCTCGCTTTTAGGCCAGGAGACCCGGCGTTTGACCACAGACAGCCTTCCAGGTCATGTGGCCAGCATGACTAAACCACTTCTGGCGCAACGAGACACTGTGATGGAAACCAGAGTGCACGGAAACGTTGTTTAACTTCCTGCCGCAGTGGTACCTACTTATCTACTGGTACTGGTGTGCTTTCGAATTGCTAAATTGGCAGGACAGAGCAATGGGAGCTCACTCCATCACGGGGCTTTGAACCGCCGACCTTCTGATCAACAAGCCTAAGAAGCTCAGTGTTTTAGACCACAGCGCACCTGTGTCCCATACAATGTGCATGCTATATAGGAATCAGGGTTTCAGGTAGGAGTCTCTCCCAGACTCCCTGGAGATGCCAGGGACCTTCTGCATGCAAATCAAACACTTCCTACCATGGAGCTATCCAGCCATCTCTACACAATCTACACAGAATGGGCAGCTTTGATTACTTGCCCTTTCCCTTGAGCACATAGTCCGCAAAGTCTTCTAGAGGAATTGTCTCATGCACTTGTCCCCGGTAACCCTGTGAAGTAGTAGATCATTAATTTCATTAACAAGCTGGAAGGAAACCTATGAGGAATTGCAAGGGAAAGCGAGGCCAAAGGGATACAGAAAGTCCTTTGTCTCTCTCTCTCCCCCTCCGTTCTCCCCACCAGCTCTGTGAAGGAACAGGATATACTTCTGAGCAAAAATGCAGAGGCCTGCAGCCCAGACCAATGGGGTTTACTGCATGGATCTCTCTGCGCCTTGCCACATGTGTCATTAAAACTTAGAACATCCGTGCAAGGCAGCAGCTAAGGAGCTAGCTAGCTAATGGGATTTGTTGACATGGGATGTGATGACTAAGAGGGATCCTTTGGCAGTGCCAGCTTGTCGCCCTAATATTAAGTCCGTCCTTCCTCTTGTCATATGAGAAGTGAAAACTTGACACAAAATGTGTGTCACGCCGAGCCAAAGAGACAGAAGCAATAAGGCGTAATGAGGAGGCAAAATCACTCTGAAATAAGCAAAAGGAAAACCCCCTTGGGGTGGTTTAACACTTCCTGGTGCCCTCTGACAACGCTCTTTCCTAGATGGCAGGAATGCGCATGCCCACACGCCAGCGGAACAAAGTACATGCATATAAGCACATGGGGTGGAATACAGCGTCATGCTCTGCTGATGGCTCCATCGTGCATGAAGTTCTGCTTGCCAGATGAGACAATCTCCCCTTCAGTGCTGTTCTGGGGCTTCTCTTGATCCTGACCCCCAGATCCCAAGTTTGCTTTAAAGAAAAAGTGGACGTTTTTGAGGTTGCTCACCAGGACAAGACAGTTTGAGCATATTACACAGATCCTGGCCCGACTCCATTGGCTACCAATTAATTTCATTCTATGACCTTCTAAGATTGTCCATGGGACTATGGGCTTGTTTTGCTTTTATTTTATTATGTATTTTGTGTTTTCTTTTCGTATTTTCATGTTGTGAAACACCCTGTGATCTTCAGATGAGGGGTGGTATACATTTTAAATCAATAACAACAACAACAACAACAACAACAATAGCATTTGTAGAAGCCAAGATAGAAGGCAAAACAGGCAAGCACTTTTATCCTCAAAGTCTTTGGGTGCCAGATGAAAACTCTTTTATTCCAGCTGCTCTTTGTGATTTGTCCAGCTCCTAAATTCCTACTGTTGAATATTATGAAACCGACCCACCTGCTTCTGTTATTTCGCTTTTTTTTCTTCTACTGTATGCTTGTTTGTTTTTTAAAATTGACATGTTACTCCTTGCCTTGTCTGTCTCACTGCGAGTTTGAAAGGTGCAATGTAAATATTTCAAAAAGAGAAAATGGAACAAAATAAAAGACTGAATTGCCACCACCACCGCAACTCAATTTTTGGTTTCTGGGTATGATTAAGGAACCATCTGACAAGAGCAGGCCTAAGTACATGCAAGTGAAAATAGGAATGACACCCAAAGCTGCCTTGTTGCCAAGTCAGAACTTTTGTCCACTTTGCTCAGTACACCGACTGGGTTTTCATGGTTTCAGGTGGAAATCCTTCCCTGCCCTAACTGGAGATGGCAGGGCTTGAACATGGGAGCTTTTGCATCCTAAGAAGACGTTCTACCATTGAGCTGTGGTCCATTGATCTTGACAGAACCCAAGTTCTTAGTCTTGCTTCTCTGTTTATCCTTCCCTCTGCTGTCTCCCTTGTGCTGAGGTTTAGCCTGGAACTTCCTTGGGGCAGGGACCTGTCCTTTTGTTGTCGTGCCATAAAGCACCATGCACATGGACGGTGCTGAGTCAATAAATGAGTAATCACCTGCCCTTGTCTTTTACAAAGGAACTTCTTGTCCATCCTCTTTATTTCGGCTCGACAGTCCCCCAGGGACCTTCTGTAGCAAATACTGAAGTCCCCCAAAGTCATAAATGGAGGGGGGCACCACAAAAGACTCTTAAATGTTGGATAGTAAAGATAATTTTGACAGTAAGATAATAAGCTAATGGCTGTGATTTTTTTTTATTTTGGCAGAAGCTGGGAAGAGGAAGGCAAGTCACATGAATCACATGTTGCCTGCAGCATCCTGCTGGCAAAGTCAGAACCATTCAGGATGCCTTTAGCTTGCTGTAGGGAGTCTCTCAGAAGGGGCTTAGAGAGATCCCATTTGGTCCTGAAAGGGAAGAGTTCAAATGATGGAAGAAACAAGGAAACAAAGTAATAGCAGAAGCTGGTTGCCTTTTAAAGAGAAACCATCGATTTTACCAAGCCAGGCTGAGGTGAGAACAGTGTGTTCTGGAACTCTTTTTGTGCTCCTTTTAAAACACCAACCCACAACACTCTTGGTGATGGTGGCAGCATTCAGAATGCACTGAAAATCTTTGCGGGGTCACTTGTAGCTTTGTACAAGAACAGTCCAGATGTTCATTACGTGTACTACATCAGACAACAAGGAGTCTTCAAAAAGAGTATTTTTTTTTGAAAAAAATAATAATCTGCAAATTGCTTGTGTCCTTTTAAGCCAGATGTTTATATGCATGTCAGCACACAGCAAGTGGGTTGGAAAGTAAGTATTTTAATGTGGATGCACATGTGCTGAAAAAAAGCTCAGGGCATCTCTCCTTTCAAATAATAAAATAAAATAATATGGTGCCAAGGCAACAGAAGATTCAGGTAACAATTCCTTGGAGCAGGTTGGTGGGGAGGAGGTGCCCACAAAAATGAAAGGTGGCAGAGACATCACAACTTTTTTTATCAGCAAGGAGGGCAATTTTTGCATTGAAAGCTTAGATATCTTAAAGATTTGGTGCAGCCCGAGTCACAGGACTATTCAATTAAAACAAAACAGCTTTGTCTGGTGACAGCCCATACTGGCTTATCAAGTGACAAAGGCACAGAGACTCTATAATGAACAGCTGAATAGGAGAGTCACCATGCACTCCCAATGATTCCCAAGCATGCTACCCCATGCATCCAGGAAATTTGGGGTCTAGCGCAGAACTCATAATACTGAAAATGTTGGCTTATCTGCCCTTCCCCGCCCTAGCCCACCATAGGCTGAATGTGAGAATTTCCAAGGTTGCAAGAGTGAAATACTTGAGGCTCTCATACAGCACCAGAACTCGCAAGTCAGCCAATGAAATGGATGAGCAGGACCTTACATATGAACATGAGAAGAGTCTCCTGGATCAGGCGAAAGACCCATCTAGCCCAGCATCCTTTTTCTTACAGTGGCCAACCAGATGTCCATGAGGAGCCCACAAGCTGAGAACAACAGCACTCTCCAGTGCCAGTGTGGAGTAGTGGTTAAGAGCGGTGGACTCGTAATCCGGTGAACCGGGTTCGCTTCCCCGCTCCTCCGCATACAGCTGCTGGGTGACCTTGGGCTGGTCACACTTTTCTGAAGTCTCTCAGCCTCACTCACCTCACAGAGTGTTTGTTGTGAGAGAGGAAGGGAAAGGAGAATGTTAGCCACTTTGAGACTCCTTCGGGTAGTGATAAAGCGGGATATCAAATCCAAACTCCTCCTCCTTCTTCTCCTCCTCCTCAAATGCAATTCCCAGCAGCTGGTATTCAGAGACACACTGCCTATGACAGTGGAGCAAAACCCTAGCTCTCCTTCTTCTCCTTCATGTGGCAAGTAGCCATTGATAGCCTGATATCCCACCAACTTGCCCAATCCTCTTTTTAAAGCCATCCAAGTTTGGCGGCCATTGCTACCTCATTTGAGAGCAAATCTCATGGTTAACTATGAGCTGTGTGGAGAAGTGTTTTATTTTCTCTGTTCTGAATCTCCTAACTGTTCAGCTTCTTTGAATGTCCTTGGTTCTGGTATTATGACAGGTGGAGAATGACTTTCCCCTCTCCTCTTTTCTAGGTAAAGGGACCCCTGACCATTAGGTCCAGTCATGGCTGACTCTGGGGTTGCACTGCTCATCTCGCTTTATTGGCTGAGGGAGCCGGCGTACAGCTTCCTGGTCATGTGGCCAACATGACTAAGCTGCTTCTGGCAAACCAGAGCAGCGCACGGAAACACCGTTTACCTTCCCGCCGGAGCGGTACCTATTTATCTACTTGCACTGGCATGCTTTCAAACTGCTAGGTTGGCAGGAGCAGGGCCCGAACAATGGGAGCTCACCCCGTCGCAGGGATTCGAACCCCCAACCTTCTGATTGGCAAGTCCTAGGCTCTGTGGTTTAACCCACAGCGCCACCTGTGTCCCTGTCCCCTTTTCTACACCATGCACCTGTTTCATGTCTCCCTCTCTACTCACCTTTTCTCTAAAATGATACTAAGAGAGCATGAAGGAGCACCTTCTTTAAAGCATCAATTCTCCCTGTGTCTTAGAAAAGCACTTTCCAATAGACCCTCTCCCTAGTCAATTTGCAAAGCACTTTGCTGGCTCAGAAGAGAAGCAACCTGCCCTTGACTGGTTGGGATCACCCATGTGCCCAGTTCACGAAGCACGGCACTCACACTAACTTGGCTATGTTTGGCCTCAGTGATGCCATCACAAATGGCTCAGTGGGTAGAGCATGAGTCTCTTAATCTCAGGGCCATGGGTTCAAGCCCCACCTGGGGCAAAAGATTCCTGCATTGCAGGGGGTTGGAATAGATGACTCTTGTGGTCCATTCCAACTCTACAATTCGATTATTCTTTGCTCTCTAATTGGTTGGGATCCCTCCAGTAATGAGATCAGAGGGGGAGAGATATGGCATCTGAAGCAGCAGCAGGCCACAAAACAAATGATATAAGGAGTTGCAAATAACGCCAAACCCCCGGGGGAAAAACGCAATGGCTTTTCAGGAACAGTTTTGGTTCCCTTGAAAGCACAATGTTCACCCTGAAAATATTAAGGGGTGAACATTTGGCACAGCCCTACTGATATTCTTTTTGAGATGAGGGTGTCTAAAACTGAACAGAGTGTTCCAAATGTGTGTGGTGCATATATTTGTATAATGAGGGGTGTTTTTTTTTTACGCTTGTTATTCTATGTTCAGTCACTTTCCTGGTAATTCTTGATGCTTAATCTGCCATTGAAATAGCTCGCAAATGGCATGTAGGTGTTATGCAGAAAAGAAAACCCCACCTCAATATTTTGACAAGAAAACTTAGCACGCCGTATGCGGGAGAATCAGAGGGACTGGCAAACTGAGCACAGCTATTCAATATAAAAATATCTCGCTTTTGAGGAATTTCTTGGCTCCCCCCGCCTCGCATCAAATCAAAAAGCCCCTCTTGGGTTACCTGCAGATTAAGCCAATGGTACTTTAGGATTTAAGTACCATACATATGCAGCCACCTCCAGAGATATCTCATGTACCTTGTAATAACATTCGCTGTGGGAGCGTTGTAATGTGGCCTCAGCAAAACTGTGTCTGCTAAATGCACCTGACTTTCCCCTTAAGCTAGAAGAGAACACTTTAACTAAATAAGGCACTAGGCTCCAGCAGGAGGAGACAATTCACTTTCATCTTGTCTTGCCACTGAGCTCAGCAAGCAGGTTTGATGGAAACCATGATAGGAGCTGCAACTTCACAAAATTATTCTAGGGCATAATTTACTGGCTTCCTGGAACCTGGAATGTGGCTTGGAAGCATCAGGCAATGGCAGGCACTAAAATTCAGCTCCTCCTGCCTCTCATCTTCTGTTCTAAGTCATTGTTGTGCAGTACCCTCTCAGCTTGGCGCCCAGGGCAGACGACCCAGCCATGCTCCCCTAAATCTGCCTCTATCTCAGGACCCAAGCAAGCTTGGTCCAGTATATCTGAAGGAGCGTCTCCACCTCCATCATTCTGCCCGGACACTGAGGTCCAGCACTGAGGGCCTTCTGGTGGTTCCCTCACTGCGAGAAGCCAAGTTACAGGGAACCAGGCAGAGGGCCTTCTTGGTAGTGGCACCCACCCTGTGGAACGCCCTCCCACCAGATGTCAAAGAGAAAAACAACTACCAGACGTTTAGAAGACATCTGAAGGCAGCCCTGTTTAGGGAAGCTTTTCATGTTTGATGTATTTTAATATTTTTCTGGAAGCCACCCAGAGTGGCTGGGGAAACCCAGCCAGATGGGTGGGGTATAAATAAATTATTATTATTATTATTATTATTATTATTATTATTATTATTATTAAGTCAGGAACACGGAAAACTGCCCTATACTGAGTCAGACCATTGGTCAATCCAGCCCAATGATTGACAGTGGTTCTCCATGGTTTCAGGCAGGCGTCTCTTCCAGTTCCCCCTGGACATGCTGGGGACTGAACCTGGGACCTTTTGCATGCAAAGCAGATGTTCTGCTGCTGAGCTAAGGCTCCTTCCCCGTGTCTGAGTCCTTTCATTTTGGATCAGTAGGATATACAAGAGGCCAAACCCTCAAAGTGGATTTCCTGGAATTCCTCAGGAAGAGAAAACCACAATGAAACCAATGTGAGTCTGCTATGGGGGTGTGGCTTTTGCTTTTTTCATTGCAGTCCTGCATGGGAGGCCTGGACAGGTCCAAGAGATCATTCTCTGCTCCTCAGCAAACTATAATTCCCACGGTCCTTTAGGGGAAGCTGTAAAGTGGTATAAAACTGCCATGTAGATAAGACCAAAGTAGCCTAACAGATAAAGGTTGCCCAGAGCCTTATCTACTTATTTGAGTGTGCAGTGTCAACAAAGTAGAGGCTGGTTGTAGGCTTGAAAGGATGAGGGGGAATAGCTTTAAACAGGGATGACCTCAGGAAGCACTTGCTCTCTGGAGATTTCATGAGAAGTGATCACCTTAGACAGTAAGGGGAAATCTCTAATCCTCTCTACATCACTGGAGTTAGAAGCCTCTGCCTCCATCTTCTCGCTTCCTTGCTCACTGAGTATTGGCCATCAAGCCTTGATCATAATAGACCAGGCCTGCCCAGGTTTTGACTCCTGACCGGGCGCAGCCCAGCAGCCTTGCAAAGTGGCTTGCCAGAGAGTTAATAGCCTTTCTGTTTATGCTGACTTCCTGGAACAGGAAGGTTGCCGATTGACTGGCAAGCCACAATTCGCAGCTGGAGAACTCGACTGAATAAATCATGGTGGTGACCTAGGGGTCAAATGTTTTGTGAGCCTGAGCTGATGAGGTGGTGGCATTCTCATCATATTTACAGCCTCTGGACTGAAGAGCAATATCGACAACCCACTGGGCCTCCAGACCTTTGAGTCTCCAAGTGGGCTGGGAACGCCCCTTGTCTGAAACTGTGGAAAGGCACTGCCAGTCTGTGTAGACAATGCTGAGGAAGAATGGACCATTGCCTAGCTCAGTAGAATGCACCTTCCACCAACTGGTAGGGTAGCATAACTGAAGATAAGCCACGGTCCTGTCTGGTCCAGCTGGGCCAAGGCAGCTACATCCAGTTCTGGTCAGGACCTTGGACAGAGCACTGCGAGAAAGCAGGCTGGAGCTTTCTCACACCAATGGAAAGTGGAGCTGTCGCTCCTGCAATGTGCCAAGGTTTTCTGAAGACTGATTGAAGTAATCCTGCTGTTCCCTCCACCCTCTTTGAGAAGCTGTGCCCCAAAATGGGCCAGGGCCTTATTCTGCAGTGATTACCTGCTACAGTTCTGTGTGTGTGGTGCAGGGACTCAGAGACATGGGTCTTCCGAATCTGAGGAGGATGTCAAAGCAATATCCTCTGGCCTGGAACGGCTGTGGGCGGGGGGAAATTGATTCATCAAAAGGTGCCTGCTCCCCATTCTGTGCGTTGGGGAACATAGAATTATAGAGTTGTCAGGGGGGATCTCTGAGGTCCTCTAGTCCAACCCTCTGCAATGCAAAAATCTCAACTAAAGCATCCATGACAGACGGCCATCCAACTTCTGCTTAAAAATCTCCAAGGAAGGGGCGTCCACAACCTCCCACAGCGTTAGCCTGGGATGGTGATAGAGAGGGGTTTATTTACGTTTTATTGACTAACAAAATGTATGAACTGCTTCTCCTGTTTAGAATGTTTTCATTCCCCACCAAATTTAAGTCCTTGCATTTGCTCTCCCTAATTTCTCCTAACCTCTGTCTTCTTCCCCGTTATCTGTTTTAGATTGTAAGCTCCTAAGGGCAGGGGCCGACTTGTATTTTATTTTCTGCTAATGAGCCTTTATCAAATGCCACGTAACATTACATTAACGAGGCTGTGTGCATCATGAACAATACAATTATTGTAATTGCAATAATTATACACAACAATAATTTGTGAAGTGGCTTCCATTATTTATCATTATTATTTTGAAAGATCTTAAAAAAAATACTTATAATGGCATACAACCAATGTAACCACCTGAAGACCGCACCTGGCAAACACAGTCTAATTAGAAGCTAATAATTGAAATCCTGGGGAAATTACATGAAAACCTTGTTTCTAACCTTGCAGGAAAAAACAAAAACAAATCTATATCGGGGTGTTTCACTTAATACTCTCCTCATCTGGGTGAAATTCCACCCATGAGGTCAAGCACTGGACCAGAGCATGCTAGAGGTGCTTTGAATTTTTATTCTTCTGAAAATAAGAGTGGGAGAGGGGGGGGGACCCTCTCTGTGTCTGGGATTTTGCCGGCGTGCTGGCACCATCTGCCTCCGCCCCGCTGTTCCTCTTTCACACCACAACTTTGTCTTCCCAGGCTTTCGTTAATATTTTACCCGGCATACCGAAACAAGATGCAAAAAATGTGTTTGACAGCAACCTTTTCCTTAAAATGATATAGCCCTGTTAATAAGGAAAGCTGTTGCTTTCTGCAAGGAATCTGCAGTGCGCGTGGCTCTTTCCTTGGGGGGTCGAAGCCATGCGGGTTGTTTCCTCTGTGTTATTATCCCCACAAAGCATAAATACAAATCAAGGTCATTTTCCAGGCTCTCCCCTCCCCGTTTCCCCCCTCTCCCCGCTCATCAACAGCTACGGTGCAACCATTCAATTATCCTCCACAGATGACTCACATCCACTACCTTGACCAACTAGCGACTAAATTAGACACACACACACAAACCTAGTGCCAACATATGTTTGGCAAGGCCCCAAAGACACAGAGTTCGCGTAAAGTCTAATGGCACATCTATAATAATAATAATAATAATAATAATAATAATAATAATAATAATAATAATAATAATTTTCCCCAGCCACTCTGGGCGGCTTCCAACAAAGATGAAAGATACACTAAAATGTCACATATTAAAAACCTCCCCTAACAGGGCTGCCTTCAGATGTCTTCTGATTGTCAGGTAGATGTTTATTGCTTTTACATCTGATGGGAGGGCGTTCCACAGGGCGGGCGCCACTACCGAGAAGGCCCTCTGCCTGGTTTCCTGTAACTTGGCCTCTCGCAGTGAGGGAACCACCAGAAGGCCCTCGGAGCTGGACCTCAGTGTCCGGGCAGAACGATGGGGGAGGAGACGCTCCTTCAGATATACTGGACCGAGGCCGTTTAGGGCTTTAAAGGTCAGCACCAACACTTTGAATTGTGCTCAGAAACGTACTGGGAGCGTATTATTATTATTATTATTATTAATTATTATTATTATTATACCACCCTATATCCGGAGGTCTCAGGGCGGCTTACAGAATAAAATCCAAAATATAAAACCACAAAATAAATAATCAAAATGAAAACAACCC
Organism: Podarcis melisellensis; assembly: GCF_964234715.1. Taxonomy (NCBI): domain Eukaryota; kingdom Metazoa; phylum Chordata; class Lepidosauria; order Squamata; family Lacertidae; genus Podarcis; species Podarcis melisellensis. Next base: position 7,221,108 of record NC_138538.1, on the reverse strand, counting down.
AACAGCCCCCCCCACCAAACCCACATTTTAAAAGCACATAGTGTATCATAGCTGTCACATCATAGAATAGAATCGGATGTGACAACGGTCCATCTGCCTCAGTACTGTCTGCACTGGCTAGATCAGGGGTAGGCAACCTAAGGTTCATGGGCCACAAGCAGCCCATGGGGGTCGTTTAACCAGCCCATGAGTAACCACAAACCGAGCCACCCGCTTGGCGAGTCCCCACCTGCTGTGCTAAACTGGCACAGTGTGACATGGGGAATCGCTTCCGCGGCACCTGAAACCGCGTCTGTGCAGATGCAGACACCGGAAATCTCGGGTGCATGTGCTCTCGCATGCACACAATCCGGCCCACGGAAGGATTTCACCGGAGTGAACTGACCCAGGTGAGTTAAACCTTGCTGACCCCTGGGCTAGAGGCAGCTCTCCAGGAATCTCAGGTGGGAGCATTCTGCAGCCCTGTGTGGAGGTGTTGAGTACTGAATGTGGGACCTTCTGCAAGCAAAGCAGATGGTCTACTGCTGAGTTTTGGTCCTTCCCCTAACAGACAGCAGGTTAGCACCAAAGTGGACAACCCTTTGCCTGGTTCCCCTCCTTTTTCCTGCAGTGTTTACCCAGGGAAAATGCATAAGGTGGTGCCATTCTGCTCCGCATTCCTTCATTTCTTCTTGGAAACAAAGCCATATGAGGAACGGTTGAAGGATCTGGTTATGTTTAGCCGGGAAAAGAGGAGACTGAGAGGAGATAGGTTAGCCATCTTCAAATATCTGAAGGGCTGTCCCATGGAAGATTAATAATAATAATAATAATAATTTATTTATTTATACCCCACCCATCTGGCTGAGTTTCCCCAGCCACTCTGGGTGGCTCGCAATCGAGTGTTACAAACAATAAAGCATTAAATATTAAAAACTTCCCGAAACAGGGTTGCCTTCAGATGTCTTTTAAAAACAAGATAGCTGCTTATTTCCTTGATATCTGATGGGAGGGTGTTCCAGAGGGCAGGTGCCACTACTCAGAAGGCCCTCTGTCTGGTTCCCTGTAACCTCACTTCTCACAATGAGGGAACTGCCAGAAGGCCCTCGGTGCTGGACCTCAGTGTCCGAGCTGAACGACGGGGGTGGAGACACTCCTTCAGGTATACAGGACTGAGGCCATTTAGGGCTTTAAAGGTCAGCACCAACACTTTGAATTGTGCTCGGAAACATGCTGGGAGCCAATGCAGATCTCTCAGGACTGGTGTTATGTGGTCTCGGCGGCCTTTCCTAGTCACCAGTATTGCTGCCGCATTCTGGATTAGTTGCAGTTTCCGGGTCACCTTCAAAGGTAGCCCCATGTAGAGTGCATTGCAGTAGTCCAAGCGGGAGATAACTAGAGCATGCACCACTCTGGTGAGACAGTCCGCGCAAGATGGAGCAAGCTTGCTTTCTCATGCTCCAGAGGGTAGGATCCGAACCCATGGCTTCAAGTTACAATACGGGACATTCCTGTTTACATCAGGAAGAACATTCTGAAAGTAATAGTGGAACGATCTCCCTTGGGAGGTGGTAGATGCTCCTTCCTTTTCAGTAACAACAACAACTCTGGGCAGCTTACAACATATCCAAAAATGTAACAAAAACATCAGTCTTTAAAAACTTCCCTAAACAGGACTGCCTTTGTCATGGAATTCTACTCATATCGATCCAGAGCAGCACTCCAATGTATAGTTGGTGGAGTAAAAACCTAAACACGTTGCAGGATTCAAAAAAAAAAAAAAAAGACAATTAATTAATGTAGTTTTATGTAGTTTTTATGTAGTTTTACGTAGTTTCGTGGTAGTTTTATGTAGTTTTGTGGTAGTTTTATGTAGTTTTTCAATTTCATTGTTCCGCAAGGGACAATGACAATAAAGATCATATCGTATTGTATCGTATCGTATCATAATTTCAGAGGCAATTAATTTCATCCAGCAGAGCTTTACTGCTATTGAAGGCAAATGAGCATAGATAGAAAGTGAAAGTGAAACCCAGGCTCCTTCTGGCCTTATTATCATAGTTAGCATGACCTTGATGGAAAAGGATAACAGAACCTGTTTAAGCCAGCTGTACTCAGCTTCTCTGAAGGAACAACCCAAACACCACAAACCTTCTGCTCGTTTCTTTCACACAGAGAGGTTTCCAGAACCCCCTTGAATCAATTAGAATAGGAAAGATCTCTACACATCACATCAATACTTTCTGCGCTAAGAAATGCAAACGGACAGCCTTCAGATGTCTTCTAAAAGTCAGATAGTTGCTTATTTCCTTGACATCTGAAGGGAGGGTGTTCCACAGGGAGGGTGCCACCACTGAGAAGGCCCTCTGTCTGGTTTTAAGCAGAGGTTGGGAAGGCTATCTACCATGGATGCTTTAGCTGAGATTCCTGCATTGCAGGAGGTTGGACTAAATGACCTTCAGGTCCATCCAACCCTACAATTCTACAATTCTTTGATTCTATGATTCCCTCCCCACCTCATCCTGCAGCAACCAAACCTGGGAACCAGAAGTTAGGAAACATGTGACTTTAACAAGGTTGCGACTCCATCCAGAGCCCCATGTTTTCCATCATGCCTCACCTCCAGCTCAAAACTCATCCACATACTAGCAAGTTTCATGGGATGGGCCATGGTTCAGTGCTAAAGCACCTGCAGTTTGAGGGAGTCTTTAGGGATGAGATGCTGCAAACATGAAAAGGGTTGAGCAATTCCTTAATTGGTGTTTGTCTGATGCCAGTTCCTGCCTCCCAAAGCTATTTAGTTGTTGTTTTTTTAAGAAGATATAGGGCATCAGGACTGCCTTGCAGATGTTTGCAAGGGATATGTAGAATTTGCACTTCTACAAGTGCCACATAATGTTTGTCCCACATTTGTGAGGAGTCAGTATCTTCACTGGGCAGAAAGTGTGCTTTGAACTCCCTGCCTATTGACATTAGTAAGATAACCTCTTTATATTGTTTTTAGATGCCTGCTGAAACCATTTTTTATTAGTTCATGAAGCCTACCCAGACATAGTTTTAGTAAGTCCAACTAAAATTTACTCAAAGTAGACCTTTTGGAATTAATGTACCTAGGCTAGTCATGTACATTCATTTCAATAACCCCATTCTCAGCGGGACAAGCATTGGATACAGCTCAAATCTATCCGGCTTTAAAAATCTTACTGATTTTAATCCTTGTTTTGCTGACAATTATTTTAAGCACATTTTAATCGTTCTGTGGATTTTAGCCATGTTTTTTCTATATTTTATCATGTGCGCTGCTTAGAGAGCTCTTTGATTAAGTGGTTTATTAATAATTTTAAACAAAACAAATAAACATGTAACAACAGTTGGCTTCCAACAAGCAGGGATATAAAGCTGTCCTCTGTTCTTTGCTCTATGCAACTGATAATCGGATATATTTCTGAATAAGGAGAATCCATTTTCACCTATCGTAGCTAACAGAAATTGATAACTCCGTTTTCTAATTTCTTTTTAAAAGCATCTGTGCTTGCTCAGCAACCACTACGACATCATGTGGCAAAGAATTACATACATTAACTCTTGTGTTTTGTGAGCAAGCAGTTCCTTATTGCTATCCTGAAAATATGGTCAGTTTTCCAGGATGACTTCTAGTAAAGGTAAAGGACCCCTGGATGGTTAAGTCCAGTCAAAGGTGACTATGGGGTTGTGGCGTTCATCTCGCTTTCAGGAAGAGGGACCTGGCATTTGCCCACAGACAGCTTTCCGGGTCATGTGGCCAGCAGGACTAAACCACTTCTGGCGCAACGGGGTACCGTGATGGAAATCAGAGTGCACAGAAATGCCATTTACCTTTCCGCCGCAGTGGTACCTATTTATCTACTTGCACTGGTATGCTTTCGAACTGCTAGGTTGGCAGGAGCTGGGACAGAGCAATGGGAGCACACCCCGTCATGGGGATTCGAATCACCGACCTTCTGATCAGCAAGCCCAAGAGGCTCAGTGGTTTAGACCACAGTGCCACCCATGTCCCATATGACTTCTAGTACAGTGATGAAGAACCTCTGGCCGTCTAGAAGTTGCTGGACTACAGCTCCCATGGCCTTGACCCCTGGCCTGGGGCTGATGGGAGTTGGACTCTAACAACATCTCGAGAGCTCAGGTTCCCTAAATCTGTTCTAGTGTTGTGAGAGAATCTCTCAGTTCACTCTTCTTGCATCATTCATAAATTTCCATCCTTCGCTTCCCCAGCTGTCCCTCCTCTTACTAAAAATCCCCAGCCGTTTAGCTTTTCTTCAAAAGGAAAGTGTTCTATCCCTTTGATCATTTAAGTTCTCCCCATTCTTCCTTCCTTTTGCAGCTCTGTGATATTGTCTTTGAGCTAGGGCGGCCACAAATGTACAAAGAATAAAACCAGGCCACACAATATACGTACTTCTACAACGGCACTGTGATACTTGATAGTTCATTTGCAGTCCAACCTCTATAAGGGGCATAGATCAATTTGACCTGCGAGCCCATGATTATTCCTCAACACCACATGAGAAAATGCAATTTCTTCCTACATATATATATGTAAGGCTGTCATCGCACAGCCCTCATTGGGGGATTTGTAGTGTTGCATCGCTACAAATGGGATTTGCATGAAGTCATGGTGGAGAACAAAAGGGAGGGGAGCAAAAGAGTAGGCAGGTTGAACAACTCCAGTGGCTGTGCCTTGGAAGTGGCAATGGAGGGATGCTGACAGGGGAAACATAGTTGATTAAAATCATGGCAGAAATTTGAGTAAACCAGGTGTTAAGTTGTGGGTGAACATATCAGACGACACAGCAATTCTTCAAACAGCTCTTGTTTATTCACAGGCCAGAACAGAACTGAACTGAAGGGTTCGGCCAACCTGCTTATATAGAGCTCCACTAGAATGCAACAGTAACAACTTTCTGTAACTATCCAATCACTGAACGCCACTTTCAATTCCTTATTTGCATATGTGGACCTGAGGGGAAACTATCTACAGTATCCCCCTGCTGGCCCAGGGTGAGAACTTCAGTACATAACACCAGAGATGAAGAAAACTGAGAGGAAAGTTGATATTTTAAACAACATATGCTTGAGTAGGGTAGCTTCACATTACAGAATATTTGGTGGTTCTGCAACCTTAATCTTTCTCACGTGAGGCAGCTGGGGAATGGAAGAGGAACTAGTTTGAGTACAGTAAGGAAGGAGCAACACTGAAAGGGGGAAATAGGGGCTGTTTTAAACAGTGCCGGATGTTTGAATAAAATGGGAGTGGAGGCACACTGCAAGGAAAATGGTGGTTTTAAACAACAGCAGAGGTTTGAGTAAAACAGGAACACCGAGAAGACAAAAAAGGTGATTTCAAACCATGGCAAATGGCAGGAGTTAGAGAGACACTGAGGGAGGAGGAGTGCCAGTTTAAAACAAGGTTTGAGTACAACAGAGTTAGAAAAGGCTCTCAACAGGGGATGTGTGCAGTGGTACCTCTGGTTAAGAACTTAATTCATTCTGGAGGTCCGTTCTTAACCTGAAACTGTTCTTAAACTGAAGCACCACTTTAGCTAATGGGGCCTCCTGCTGCCGCACCGCCACCACATGATTTCTGTTCTCATCCTGAAGTAAAGTTCTTAACCCGAGGTACTATTTCTGGGTTAGCAGAGTCTGTAACCTGAAGCATTTGTAACCCGAGGTACCACTGTACTGTTCTGTCTGCCTCCACCTATGCCCAGATTGATGCATTCCAAGTTCTGCCTGTCTAAAAGAGCAAATGAATGAAAGTGCAATATTCTACTGCACATTTCATTTTAGCATAAACCTGCCTCTCTTCCAGTCCTCTAGTGGAGAAGAGGAGCAAACGCCTTTCCTGCTGGAGATTTGGTGATGGCGGCTGAGTGTGATAGGCTGATGAAGATAGGGGAGAAGAACAATGAGGTCTTTTCCACCAACCACATCTCTTGCAAGCTATGGGGCAAGAGGGGGAGAACGTCTGCACTCCCATCTTGTTAGAGACCCAGCAGAGAGAAGTTTTCCGCTGTCCACAGAGCAGGGGAGGTAGGTCTGGGAACATTCTGCCAATGCCATGTAACTTCACTGAGATGTAACCCTGCCCAGTTTTAGCAGGAGATTCCGACTAAACATCAGGAAGAACTTTCTGACAGTAAGAGCTGTTGGCCCATGAACTGGTTTCATTCGGGAGGTGGTGGCCTCTCGTTCGTTGGAAGATTTAAAGCAGAGGTTGGGTGGCCATCTGTCCTGAATGCTTTAGCTGAGTTATCTCCCGCTTGGACTACTGCATTGCGCTCTACGTGGGGCTACCTTTGAAGGTGACCGGGAAACTAATCCAGAATGCGGCAGCTAGACTGGTGACTGGGAGCTGCCACTGAGACCACATAACACCGGTCTTGAAAGACCTACATTCACTCCCAGTACGTTTCCAAGCACAATTCAAAGTGTTGGTGCTGACCTTTAAAGCCCTAAACGGCCTCGGACCAGTATAGCTGAAGGAGCGTCTCCACCCCCATCGTTCTGCCCGGACACTGAGGTCCAGCGCCGAGGGCCTTCTGGTGGTTCCTTCATTGCAAGAAGCAAAGCTGCAGGGAACCAGGCAGAGGGCCTTCTCAGTAGTGGCGCCCACCCTGTGGAACACCCTCCCATCAGATGTCAAAGAGATAAACAACTACCTAACATTTAGAAGACATTTAGAAGACATCTGAAGGCAGCCCTGTTCAGGGAAGTTTTTAATGTGTGACATTTTCATGTATTTTTCATCTTTGTTGGAAGCCACCCAGCCAGATGGGCAGGGTACAAATAAATTATTAATTATTATTATTATTATTATTATTATTATTATTATTATTATTATTATTCCTGCATTCCAGAGGGTTGGAGTCCTTTCCAACTCTACATTTATGATTCCATACACCTACACCTCTCCTTATCCAGGCAAGCGAGATCAGGGTCCAAGGAGACATTCCAGCCAGTCAAAAATACTCAAGGAGGGGGCTAACAATGGCCGGTGAGCATTGTGGTCTGGTGAATGCGATGAGGGCCATAAAGAAATGCGTAGTTGCTTTTCCCCGCTTCAGAAGGATGGGCAAGACCCTCTTTGAGCCCAGCAGGCAAATTATGTCAATTGTTCCATTTAGAAGATTTGCTTGTTGTTTTGTGCTCTTGGTAAGGGCCCATGTAATATTCTTAAAAAGAGAGCTAACAGATGTCTCGGGCCTTTCCACTCTTATTAATGAGAGTATTGCAAGAATGGAAACGAGGTCACTCATGTTCAATAGTTCGTCAAAAACAAAGTCTTCCACTTCTTAAAAGAGTTCCACTAATCCAAAACATGACAGATGTATGAGGCAGTTTTGTTTGGGCTGGGGGCTGGGGGCTGGGGGAGGGTTTGAGATTAAAATCCCTTCTTTCTGATTTGCTCTTTCATTCGGCCTGATTAAAATAACATTGCATGCATTCGTTTGTTTGTTGTTCTTGCTTTTATCATCTGCTTCCTTCAAAATTAACAAACAAAGAAGAGGATGGATATATATTACACAAAATGGCCTCAGAATGGCCAGGAAGTTCACAAATCATAAAAGGCGCGGGGGGGGGCGGGGCGGGGAACGACGACGACAAAAAACAACACCCAATTTCCAGCAACATGAAAAGGAAGACAAAAAGGGGAAATGGATAGAATACCAGAGACAGGTTAGCAACAAAGCTGGCTGCTTAAAAAGATAAAACAGAGACCCTTTCCCCCCAACAATATTTTCCATTTGAAAGTGTTTATTAATATATTCTGTCTGAAGCAAAAAAAAAAAGTTCAATGAAATGCAAAGATCAAAGATACTTTAATTCAGGTGAAAATGATTCCCCTCCCTCCCTCCGGGTTTGATTTTTAGAAAAAGGGAAGCAGGAAAAGAGCACTGTCATTTCATTATTCTCTTTAAAAAGAGATCTGTCAGCTGGCAGGAATAGCCTGAATAGGCGACAGGCTGCACTGATTTTCCCCAAATGTAACATTTATTCATACGAAAACCACGAGAGAGACACTCCTGAGTCAATAGTTGGGCTTTCTGATAATTTTTCAGAGCAAGCATCAGTTTTGGTTGGGCTTGACTGAGAGACTTTCCAAGCGTGGGTGAGGGGAAGAATTACACTCATTTGCACCGGTGTTACTGGGTGCAAGAGCTGCCTCAGATCACAAGCAGCCCTTCAGCCTCAGGCAACATCCCTTCATTCTGAAAAGGAGAAATGTTCTGGCCTCAAGCTGGCCTGGGAGTCATCCGTGCTGATTTGGGAAGCCTTTCGTAGACTGGGGTTGGTGGAAGAAAAGCAACTCTGTATATGCTTAGAGCTTTAACTAGTTAAAGCTATGGTTTTCCCAGTAGTGATGTATGGAAGTGAGAGCTGGACCATAAAAAAGGCTGATCACTGAAGAATTGATGCTTTTGAATTATGGTGCTAAAGGAGACTCATGAGAATCCCATGGACTGCAAGAAAATCAAACCTCTCCATTCTGAAGGAAGTCAGCCCTGAGTGCTCACTGGAAGGACAGATCCTGAAGCTGAGGCTCCAATACTTTGGCCACCTCATGAGAAGAGAAGACTCCCTGGAAAAGACCCTGATGTTGGGAAAGATGGAGGGCACAAGGAGAAGGGGACGACGGAGGACAAGATGGTTGGACAGTGTTCTCGAAGCTACCAGCATGAGTTTGACCAAACTGCGGGAAGCAGTGGAAGACAGGAGTGCCTGGCATGCTCTGGTCCATGGGGTCATGAAGAGTCGGACACAACTAAATGACTAAACAACAAGAACATATACTTAGAGCAGTTGTTCTCAAAGGGTGTGGGTTCGCCGCACTGGTGTAGCAGGAGAGGATGACAAGTATGGTGGGAAGATTCAAGGACAATCAAAGAAACATTTCAGTACACTATAGTGTAGTGCTGTAGCACAGACACCCCCAACGCTTCTCCAATGAAAACAGAGCCGTACTAAGTAAAAGCAGAATATTCTGGGATGAAATCAAAAATCAGGACTATAAATCTGGGAGTGTCCCTGGAAAACAGGGAAATTTGGAGGGTCTGGTGTGTGTGTGTATAATTTGCAGAATATAGATATGATGAGAGCAAGGGCATCAAGTGATATTGAGGACAAATTACCCAGCAAAAGCAAGCTCACAGCTCTCATTGAGTTTGTATACAGTGGTGCCTTGGTTGTCAAATGTAATCCATTCCAGAAGACCGTTCGACTTCTGGAACGTTCAACAACCGAGGCACAAAGGCGGTCTCCAAAGTTAATGGAGAAAATTGACAAAAAGCTGTTTGACTTCCAAAACGGAAGCGTCTACTTCCAGGTTTTTGAAATGTTTGGCTTCCGAGACGCTCGAAAACCGAGGTACCACTGTACATACTTAAGGTACACATGCAAGAAGCTCACTTATAATTATATTATGGGAATGATGCGTGTTCTTATATTGTTTTTATACTTTATAATACGATCCCATGATCATGTTGTAAAGTAGTTGTGTTCTCTGCTGGAAATCAAGGACTACTATGAGTTGTTTCTTTCGGTTTCCCAATGTGTTTTTTATCAATTAAAAAGATGGTGCGCCAGGAGCAAATTTTTATTTTATTATCTGAAATTATGTTAGGGAGACTGGGTACAGGTCTCCTGCAATGCCTTCTGTTGGTGTTGGTACCCCACTTTCTTTTTGTTTGCCCTGCCCCACACTTTTAATTGGAGGACACCTCCCCACACATTACCATATTTTTCACTCTATAAGTCGCACCAGACCACAAGACGCACCTAGTTTTTGGAGGAGGAAAACAAGAAGAAAAAAAAATTCTGAATCTTAGAAGCCAGAACAGCTGCGCAGTGAAAGCAGCAATCCCTCTTGCTGTTCTGGCTTCTGGGATAGCTGCGCAGCCTGCATTCGCTCCATAAGACGCACACACATTTCCCCTTACTTTTTAGGAGGGGAAAAAGTGAGTCTTATAGAGCAAAAAATACGGTAATTGGTGGGTGAAGCATGGAGCTTTCTGTATTCATAGAGGTTCCTCCCCGCACTTAGAAACCTGTATAATCAGGGTTATATATTTCACAGGCAACTTCCATGAGTACTGGAAGTGGCCCAACATCAGAAATTTGCCTTTCCACCTATGAAGGACCTGGGTGGGGGAAGAGGTGATGGAGCTGGCAGCGCCCTCTAGGGGTGGGGAAGAAATTCAAAGCGAGGCTGCCCAGTTTGCAGCTTCTGAAAAAATATACACAAAGCAAAACACAGCCATAAATCAACGTTTACTCTTCTTCGAATTTTGCGGTGCCGATGTACTCCAGCCAAATAATGTGTACAGAAAGCATGCATGGAAGTGTGATGCGGAAAACTGAAGTTAAGACTGGAAGTCTCAGGGAGAAACTGAAAATGTCAGATTCACTCATCTGTGGTATCCTCAAACAATTCTTGCATGTAATACCTGAATGCCCAAATATGGCTACTCTTAGGCTCATTTTCTTACTTATTTATTAAGTTTCTATACCGCCCTTCACCCGAGGATCACAGGGTTGTTTACAATATAAAAACACAAAAATACATACCATTGTAACAGACAAAAATGTCCTACACTGTTTAGATACAGCAGTCAATGGTGACAAATGGCCAAAACCCCATGTTGCATTAGAGCCATAACTGCATATGCCTGTGTTTCAGAAGAATAACTACAAATGGGAGGGAGCCCAATCTAGACTTGGAAAGGAAAGGTCTGAGGCTTTTATTTATTTTTAGCCTTTTCTCCCTGTCCTGCCCCGGATCAGAGATCTCCCTGCGGCTGCTCATTTAAGAGCACACACATGAAAATATGCAGATAGACACATTTTAATGTAGCATTTTGCAGGCAGCATTCGCAAACCAGCTCCAGACACGGTTAGCTCAAGGCAAGCTGGTTGTGTCATGTGCCTTCAGAGCTGAGCATGCCTTGTAGTGGTATTCACACCAAGGGAGCAGAAGCGAAAGTGAGGAGACGATACGGCCAGGCACCAAGGACACAGAGGAAAGATTGCTTTAGAAATCAGATCCTTGCGAATTTCAAAGCTGAAGTTACCTGATCTCTCTCCACTCTACTACGCACAACCTGCTCATGAAACAGAATTTGTGATCCACCAGATTCTGTAGTTCATTGGATGCAAGAACACTGTTTGCGGCTCTTTAAATGTACACACGGGACGCGGGTGGCGCTGTGGTCTAAACCACTGAGCCTCTTGGGCTTGCCGATCAGAAGGTCGGCGGTTCGAATCCCCATGATGGGGTGAGCTCCTGTTGCTCAGTCCCTGCTCCTGCCAACCTAGCAGTTCGAAAGCATGCCAAAAAGTGCAAGTAGATAAATAGGTACTGCTCTGGCAGGAAGGTAAACGGTGTTTCCATGCGCTGCTCTGGTTTTGCCAGAAGCAGCTCAGTCATGCTGGCCACATGACCCGGAAAAACTGTCTGCGGACAAACGCCAGCTCCCTCGGCCTGTAAAGCGAGATGAGTGCTGCAAGCCCAGAGTCGTCTGTGACTGGACTTAACTGTCAGGGGTCCTTTACCTTTACCTTTTAAATGTACACACACACAAACACATCTTGCCCACCCAAATGGAAAAATGTATTCTGCTTCACCAAACTTTTTTACAACTTGCACATTAGACCAGTATTGTTGAATATGTGGAAACATATGCACAAAATGCATGTAAACTTGCGGAATCATGTAAAAATATGTAGTATGAGATAGGTCTTTTAAAAATTAAAAAATATATACTGTATAAATATTGGAAGGTAATGAGGCAGAATTATGGGTAAACAAAGGTGAAAACAATTCATCCACCCATAAATTTTATCTTTTTTCAGTTTTTGCAACAACCTTGTAATATAGGCCAGTATTACTATACCCACATTGCAGATGCTTTCTGCAATAAATGATTATTTATTAAATTTGTATACCACCCTATTCCCATGTGGAGAAAGGCTGAGAGAAAGAGGCTGGATCACCTAGCAAGTTTTGGGCAGGGGTAAGATTTGAATCTTTCTGATTCACAGGTCATTCTCCTATGCCGAAACCACTTTTTGTTCTAATGGTGGCATTGTGAAGGAACCAAAATGTCTGCCAAAAAGTCGAGCCCGCTTACTGCAGAAGAATAGTTGCACAAGACGTTTGCATTTTAAATCAAACAGTGCAAGTTTTTTTTATGAGGCAATGGACACACCCACAGTGCAGATATAGACAGATCAGCCACCCCTTCTTCCTAGTTTTGAGCATCCTCACTCAGCTACAGTTCCCATAATTCATTGTGAAGCCTTGAAAATCAAAATAGTATTAAGCCAATGTACGTTTAGGTAAAGTACCTTATGAGAACAGATTCCAGGTACAGGAAAAAGTACCTGTACAAACAGACTGTACCACATACATTCAGGAGACTCAGGTGGTAAAGTTATACTTGAAAGACATTATTTCAAGCTGCAGTGTGTGAGTGTGTTGAGTGTTTGAATTGTACCCCATGGGAAAAGCTCCACACATATAAAAATGTAGCCTTTCAGGGAGAAAAGTCCCCTAACATGCTATGCGAAATTCAGCAAGTTTTCAGAGGTGGGTTGGGCTTAATTTAATCCAGGCATAGGCAAACGCAGGCGTCCAGATTTGGGACCACAACTCCCTGACCACTGGTCCAGTAAGCTAGGGATTATGAGAGCTGTAGTCCCAAAACATCTGGAGGCAGAGTTTGCCTATGTCTGGTTTAGCCATTCCAGTGCTTCTCTGCTGACTCTCTCCAGTCATTCATAAAGCCCTTGGCATGAAACTGAGATTGGCACCCATCACGGCCAACAGCTCTGTTACCTTTTATATGATCACCTATCAGGGGTGTCCCATTCTGTTTTGCCGCCGGAGGTGAAACAGTAAGGTGCCGTCCCCAGCAGCGGAGCATATGGCCGCGCTACCCAGGGTGGGCATGCTCCCGAGGGGTGTGGAGTGTGCCCTCCCAGGCACGGGATAGCTGCTTGGGTGCACAGAGCGGCTTCCGCGCCCTGCAGCCAGGGGCAGAGTGAGCCGCCGATGGCTGACATTCGGTGTGCAGCCTGCCCATGACTCCCAAGCCTCCCCCAGCTGTCAAAACAAATCGGCAAAGCAGCACAGCTTTACCCCTTCCCCTGATGGCTCGGGGTAGGCTTGGGAGTCGCGGGCAGGTGGTATGCCGAATGTCACCCCCCTCAGTGAAGACACCCAGGGTGGTCTGCCCCCACCGCACTCCTTCCTCCACCTCTAGCCGTCCTCGCCACCCCTCTGCCAAAACTTTGCTCACGGCCTCCATTGAGATCTCACCTAAAGCTGCTTCTCCCACAGTGGGAGCAGGGATGGGGCACCCATGGTAGCGCCACCCCACAGAATTCCACCGCCCGAGGTGGCTGGCTAAATCCAACTCATGGACAAACCAGCCCCGTCATTCTGTAATGAAAGGGAGTTGAATTGAGAGCCCAAATGAGAGCCCTTCATCGTTCCGGGCCATTGGCAGACAAGGAGACAATCTGACAGTGCACGTCTGATGTGGTGCAAAAGCGTGCATGTTTCTCTGCCAGTAAAGTCAGTCCTCTAAAAGATACCATTTTGGGGGTACAGTGGTACCTCTGGTTGCAAACGGGATCCGTTCCGGAGGCCCGTTCGCAACATGAAAAGAGTGCAACCCGCAGCAGCTAATCTGCACACGCGCAGGTTGCAATTTGCCACTTCTGCGCATGATGTCATTTTGCGCTTCTGCGCATGCAGAACCTTTACGGTACTTCCAGGTCACCGCGGGACGTAACCTGAAAGAACATAACATGAAGTGGATGTAACATGAATGTGTATGACTGTACTGTTTTGTACCTTCTACAGTGGTACCTCAGGTTAAGAACTTAATTCGTTCCAGTGGTCCGTTCTTAACCTGAAACTGTTCTTAACCTGAAGCACCACTTTAGCTAATGGGGACTCCTGCTGCCGCCAGACTGCCACCGTGCAATTTCTGTTCTCATCCTGAAGCAAAGTTCTTAACCTGAAGCACTAGAAGAGGGGGTGCCACACCCCACCCACCCACCTGACTTTGTTCAGGCTCCAGTCAGTGGATCTGTTAACCCTCTGAGCCTCCAAAGCCACTTGTGGAATGGCTGGGCATGGTTATTAATTCTTACTAGTCTTACGTTTATATCCAACCTTTTTCTTTCTTTCTGTTTCTGGGTTAGCGGAGTCTGTAACCTGAAGCGTATGTAACCTGAGGTACCACTGTACCTCCACAGTGTTAGGATGCTCATTCCTGGGTTCGCCCTTCCCAAGCAGTTTTGCACCTTTTGCAACACATTTCCCAGCTGCAAATGTACAGGCTGTGCTGGCAGGAATCAATCACGCTTGCAGGCAATGCAATATCCCATGCAATATCATCCCAGTGCCCTCAATACCTTAGACGTCTACTGTACATCTGCACTCCAAAGCCTCTTAGCAATTTATTGCCGAAAGGTTTAAACTCTGATTATTATTCCTCTGCCTCTCAAAAAGTTTCCCTTGAAACACCCCCATCATTCTGCCCGGACGCTGAGGTCCAGCGCCGAAGGCCTTCTGGCGGTTCCCTCATTGCGAGAAGCAAAGCTACAGGGAACCAGGCAGAGGGCCTTCTCGGTAGTGGCGCCCACCCTGTGGAACGCCCTTCCAGCAGATGTCAAAGCGATAAACAACTACCTGACATTCAGAAGACATCTTAAGGCAGCCCTGTTCAGGGAAGTTTTTAACGTGTGATTTTACTGTATTTTTAGTTTTTATGGAAGCCGCCCAGAGTGGCTGGGGAGGCCCAGCCAGATGGGCGGGGTATAAATAAATTATTATTATTATTATTATTATTATTATTATTATTATTATTATTTGAGGGCGTGTCACAATTTTTCAAGGGACGCGGGTGGTGCTGTGGGTTAAACCACAGAGCCTAGGACTTGCCAATCAGAAGGTCGGCGTTTCGAATCCCCGTGACGGGGTGAGCTCCCATTGCTCGGTCCCTGCTCCTCCCAACCTAGCAGTTCGAAAGCATGTCAAAGTGCAAGTAGATCAATAGGTACCACTCTGGCGGGAAGGTAAACAGCATTTCCGTGCGCTGCTCTGGTTCGCCAGAGGCGGCTTAGTCAAGCTTGCCACATGACCCGGAAGCTGTCTGCAGACAAACGCCAGCTCCCTCAGCCAATAAAGCAAGACGAGCGCCACAACCCCGGAGTCGGCCACGACTGGACCTAATGGTCAGGGGTCCCTTTACCCTTTATACAATTTTCCAGCTGCTTGGGGTACCTCACCAACCACCCAACGCCATGAACCAGGGCCCTGTAAACCAACCTTAAATGCCAAACTATGCAGAAGCCCTGAAATAGTTTTGGAAAAAATGTAATCAGAGGGCATTTTGAAACAGTATTTGGTATTTATTAACCGAAGCAAGAACCCTAAGGGATGCAAAGCTGACCCCTCCCTTTCTGCCTTTGGCTGTCCACCCATCCCTCTAGCAATTAACAGAAACCTCTCACTTTACATCTCTGAGTAATAGGAAACTACTTTCTCCTCTGCTGATTTCACAGTTTCTGGGAAACCGTTCTGTTTATCGGGATGAGTTCATCTGTTTCCCACATTTACAAGGCTGCAGAAGGTTCTTCTTTCTTTACTGTAATTTGCCAGTGCAAAGTAATAGTGAATGTCCCTGCTGGTTTATTCCTTTGGATCACAGAGTCCCGAGAGATGGTCATTGTGGCCAGCGCTGGATGAGCATGTACTGACCGAAAAGAACCAAGATAAAGTCATTTACCCGCTTTATAGCAAGCCTCGAGCTAGTTCAGCAGAACAACATAATCATTTCTGTGGAGGTCTTATTTATCACGCCTCTGAGTACCAGCTACTGCAGGTGGGGAGAGCTGCTGCACTCAGCTCCTGATTGTAGGCATCCTATAGGCATCTGGTTGGCCTGATTGCAGACCCTCCAAGTGTCCCTCTTTTCCAGGGACAGTCCCAGATTTACAGAAGCCGTCCCGGTTTCTGATTTGATCCCGGAATGTCCCACTTTTCCTTAGAACGTCCCTGTTTTCATCCGAGAAATGTTGGAGGGTATGGTAAAGGTAAAGGTACCCCTGACCATTAGGTCCAGTTGTGGACGACTCTGGGGGTGTGGCGCTCATCTCGCTTTATTGGCTAAGGGAGCCGCGTACAGCTTCTGGGTCATGTGGCCAGCATGACTAAGCCGCTTCTGGCGAACTAGAGCAGCGCACGGAAATGCCGTTTACCTTCCCGCCGGAGTGGTACCTATTTATCTACTTGCACTTTGATGTGCCTTCGAACTGCTAGATTGGCAGGAGCAGGGGCTGAGCAACAGGAGCTCACCCTGTCACGGGGATTCGAACCGCCAACTTTCTGATTGGCAAGTCCTAGGCTCTTTGGTTTAACCCACAGAGCCACCAGCATTGGAGGGTATGGTAGGATGTCCGTATTTTTATTGGAGAAATGTTGGAGGGAATGGAGTTTTGCAACCCACCGAGACAAGGAGATAAGTAACTATAAAACCTTTAGAAGACATCTGAAGGCATCCCTCTGTAGGGGAAGTTTTTTAATGCTTAATGTTTTATTATATATGTTGGAAGCTGCCTAGAATGGTTGGGGCAACCCAGTCAGAAGGGCAGCAGGATATAAATAAGAAGCTGTCCCAGCTTCTGCCCACCTAACAGTTCGAAAGCATACCAGTGCAAGTAGATAGATAGGTACTACTGCAGCAAGAAGGTAAATGGCGTTTCCGTGCGCTCTGGTTTCCATCATGGTGTTCCATTGCGCCAGAAGTCATGCTGGCTACATGACCCGGAAAGCTGTCTGTGGACAAACGCCGGCTCCCTTGGCCTGAAAGCGAGATGAGCGCCACACCCCATAGTCGCCTTTGATGGGACTTAACAGCCCAGGGGTCCTTTACCTTTCCCAAATAAGAAAATCGTTGTTGTTATGGAATAGGAGAAATGTTGAAGGGTATATGATTGAGCAGAGCTTTCTCTATGTTCTTGCAGGTCCTATGACCAGTGGGGAGTGTTTGAAGGGGGCCTTGTATGCTCTCTCTGTGGGATTTTTGGGGTATGGGGCCAGGATGGGGAGCAGTCCTGGTCTCTTTTGAATTATGGTGCTGGAGGAGACTCTTGAGAGTCCATGGACTGCAAGAAGATCAAACCTCTCCGTTCTTAAGGAAATCAGCCCTGAGTGCTCACTGGAAGGACAGATCCTGAAGCTGAGGCTCCAATACTTTGGCCACCTCATAAGAAGAGAAGAGAAGACTCCCTGGAAAAGACCCTGATGTTGAGAAAGATGGAGGGCACAAGGAGAAGGGGACGACAGAGGACAAGATGGTTGGACAGTGTTCTCGAAGCTACGAACATGAATTTGACCAAGCTGCGAGAGGCAGTGAAAGACAGGAGTGCCTGGCGTGCTCTGGTCCAGGGGGTCACGAAGAGGCAGACACGACTAAATGACTAAACAAAGAGAGCCACAGGTTCCCCACTACTGCTCCAAAAGCACAGGGTATGCATTAAGTTTTCCCTTTCGAAAAGTCTACTGCTTTCATCTAGCTGCAAAAGCCAAGCTCTTGCCACTGGCTGAAATCCATACTCTGCCAGAATTTCCCTCCAGGTCCCACCTGAGGAAGCAGGCTGGGCTCAACTGCTGGCAGCCAACGGCTCTCAAAAGCCAGTTGCAAACATCTTTCAGGAGTGAGTGCCCAGACTGACGAAGCACCTTCCGTCATTTAAATCAGCAAAAAGTAGAGGAATACCTCATCTCTTCATCATTTGGCAGTCATATGGTGTGCATGCACACATTATTTAGTAACCAAATCACTTTTTTATTCACCTGCACACTCCTTTGGGGCACAAGGCAGGTAACACAAATCTTGTAATCCTTTCGGAAGAAAATGACCCACCTTCAGCTTCCATCCCCAGTCATAAGTGTGCACTGAAGATGTGTTAAATGTCTGTTTTTAAAAGTAATCTGTTGGCTCGATCATTCCTGTCCCATTAATACCGAATTGGCGCATATATTTATTGCATTTCTATCCCCCTTTCCCCCCCTCCAAGAAGCTCAAGGGGGCATACATGGTTCTCCCCCTGCTCATTTAATCCCCACAGCAGCCCTGTGAGGCAGGCTAGGCTGAGAGGCAGTGAGTGGCCTTAGGTCACCCAGTGAGTTTCATGAGTGAGCGAGGATCCTGGACTCCCAGGCCCTAGTCCAGCACTCTTAACCGCTGCACCACACTGGCTCTCAGTCATTTTAATTGTGCAAATAAAAATTGCATTGCATTCCCCCCCCCCAATTTTGGCATTATATTGCTTTTATTGTTGTGGTTTTGTCTGTGCAGTTTTGGAATTTTCCAACTATAAAGTGGCATGCAAGGTTCTTGAAACAAAAGTCACATCCTCGTGCAAAGTTATTACTGCACCTTTGGAAGGTAATTTCATTGAGTGTTCAGATCACCCACAAACTTTTAAGGCCCCGGAAAGCTACTCTTTGCTTTAGAATAAAATGACAAGACCAAGTAACGAGGATCGGGGTGGGGAAAGGAATCTAGAGCGCATTTTCCTGGATAAGAGTGTGCCAAATGTCCACAGAGGACCAGCGGTTCCTAACTGCTTTCTACCTTCGCAGACTATTTAATTAACGAGCGACAGAAGCTGATTAAGGTTAGGGCAGTTGTTGTTATTGATGGGGGGGGGGCTTGTAAATGTCCGCTTTGTTTTTTAACCCCTTCCTCGCCTCTGAAGGCAAACAGGAGAGCCGACAAGGCGCGCGTACGCCTCTCTGTTTCTTTCTCTTTTTCTGTGTCGCGAACGGACGGATCAAAGACTTAACTCCCCCCACCCCGAAGCTTTCAAAATGTCGGAGCTAAAATGGCAGCTGTTGTGACGCCGAGCTACGTTGCTGCTCCCTCGGCTCAGCCAGAACTAATTCGAACAAAGCTGTCTTTCTCCTCCACGTGTAAAATTCCGATCGTCCACCCCTCCCCGGAAGAACCGCGCGTCAAATCTTTCTGAAGTCGCTTTTAACTCCCGAATTTGGGGGACGCCAAGCAATTCGGAAAGCAAGAGAATTGGGTCCGGGATCACTTCGAATTTTCGCAGCGGGTGGGAAAGCGGGGGGGGGGGGCGAGAAACTGGACGATCAAAGAGAAACTGCGTTCGGGAGACCCCCTCCCCAATTGCCTTGCAAGATGGGAAGTTGAAATCGTCATGAAATGAACGCTTGAGCGGAGGAAAAAGAAACTTTGCAATCAGGACTGGGGGTTGGGGTGGGGGCTTAAGGAAGATGGTTCTTCCTTGGGGAGCCGAGGGGGGGAGAAACTTTGGAAAAGGAGACTTAAAAACAACAACAAAAAGGCTCCTGGTTTTTGCAGCAGCTCCGTGCCGCGTGATGCCCATCGAAGGCAAGCGGAAGCGCCCATAAATTGCAGCGGAGCGGAACAAGACCCGATCCCTTGCAAAAAATACTATATTAAAATCAGCCAGTAACTACATCTCTCCGAAAGGATGCTCTGGAAAAATAGGTCGCTCATGGGCTCTTCGCCCTAACCCTTCCAGCCACGCCCCTTCTGGGCCCCATCTAATGCAACCAAAACGAACTTTTGATGAGGGCAGAGTTTATGGTTCTAATCCCAAACTGCCTTTTTCATAAAATCATAGAATTGTAGAGTTCGAAGGAACCACGAGGGTCATCTAGTCCAACCCCCTGCAATGTGGGAATCTTTTGCCCAACATGGAGCTCAAACCCACAACCATGAGAATCCTAAGAGTCTCACACTCTAGTGACTGAGCTATCGCAACTTGGGCACCATTCAGCCTGCCCCATCTTCACCTCCAGTCTGGCTCAAACATCCATCCTGATGAAGAGTTCTGAAGGATCCGAAAGCTTGCTCACACTTTTGGTGCGGTTTGGGTTGGTGATAATCAAAGATGTTCTAGGAACATCTTGTAGGGCCACATATTCTTCCACATTCCCAGAGTGAATCTTCTGGAGTTAACTTTTTCCCAAGTAGGCATGCTTCCTTGAATTTATTATTATTATTATTTGAATTTATATATCGCCCTGTACTCGGACGTCTCATAGAAGTGTCAAGTTGGAAGGGACCCAACCCCCTAGAATTGCCACTCTGGGTGGCTTACAGAATATATAAACATAATACTGTAAAGCATCAAACATTAAAAACATCCGGATACAGGGCTGCCTCCACATGCCTTCTAAATGTTATGTAGTTCTTTATCTCCTTGACATCTGATGGAGGGCATTACACAGGGAGGGCGCCACCACCAAGAAGGCCCTCTGCCTGGTTCCCTGTAACTTCACTTCTCACATTGAGGGAACTGGCAGAAGGCCCTCGGTGTCCAGGCTGAACGATGTGGGGGGAGACGCACCTTCAGGTATACAGGGCCGAGGCTGTTTGGTGGCGCTGTGGGTTAAACCACAGAGCCTAGGACTTGCCGATCAGGTAGGCGGTTCAAATCCCCGTGACGGGGTGAGCTCCCGTTGCTCGGTCCCTGCTCCTGCCAACCTAGCAGCTCGAAAGCAACTCAAAGTGCAAGTAGATGAATAGGTACCGCTCTGGCGGGAAGGTAAACAGCGTTTCCGTGTGCTGCTCTGGTTCGCCAGAAGCGGCTTAGTCATGCTTGCCACATGACCTGGAAGCTGTACGCCGGCTCCCTCGGCCAGTAAAGCGAGATGAGTGCCACAACCCCAGAGTCGGCCACGACTGGACCTAATGGTCAGGGGTCCCTTTACCTTTACCAGCACTAAGAATATACATAACATGTGCATGCCCAGACTGGGTTCCCCCTTCAAATAATCACTCGGATCTGGTTGCAGAGAGGTAAGGAGGGAAGACAATGTATTATTGGGGGGGGGGGGCTGCCTGATGTGGGAGCAAGGCCAGGATGCTGCTGCAGTCAATCAACTACACGGTGCCCCTTTTGCCAACCTAGTGCCCTCTGGAGGGCTTGGGCTGTACTCCAAACCAGGTTGGCCACGGCTGCAACAGAGCCTTGGCTTGCAATTCTCTGATTCCTACATTTCAAGGGGTTGGATGATCCCAGATGACCCTTCCAACTCGAGATGTCTACGATTCTATGAAGTTTGCACTTTCCCTTTCTTTGCTGAGGACGTCAGACGCACGCGCGGAGCTTCCCAGCCTCTCTCCATGGTAGGCTGTTCCTTGTGCGCATCAGCCGCGTGCGCATTCGCCCGTCCCTGTGATCTGCGGCTTCTGACCCCCTCCGTTGTCTGTTAAGCGCCTCCCTGCTCCAGACCTCCTCGACCCAGCTGGTTTCCTCGCCGGGATAAATGTTGCCTCGCTCCTTCCCGATTGGAAGTCGCCTGGTCCTCCCTCCCCATAACTTCTCCTTGCTTCGTTTCTCGCCCCGTGATTAGGAAAGGGTTGAAACGAAGTGCGCCCTAGGAAAGGCAGCCGCAAACTGGTGCCAGGCTCGGGCTGCAACTCCCCTCAGCCCCAGCCAGCGCAGCCGAGATATTAAAAAAACAACACCTTGGTTAAGTCAACTTAAGCCTCCTGCCAGCGCGCTTTCATTGAACCCAGCGCAACTGCCACTTCCTGCTGCCTTAGTTTTACTAGAGTAGTAGAGAATATCGGGATCGATCTTTATTTAGTTATGCCGCCTTTCACCCAGAATGGGGACTCGAGGCGGTTCACCAAAAGTAAAACAAACACGATTTGTTTCTGTTTTTTTAAAAAGAGATAACTCTTAAACAGTAATTTGATGCCCTCCCCCTCTTTCCCTCCTGTGATAAAAACAATTTTCCCCCCTTCCAGTAGCACCTTAAAGACCAACTAAGTTAGTTCTTGGTGTGAGCTTTCGTGTGCATGCAACTTCTTCAGATACACGGTTGGTCTTTAAGGTGCTAGTGGAAGGAATTTTTTTTTGTTTTGACTATGGCAGACCAACACGGCTACCTATCTGTAACTGGAACTATGGAAGTCTCCTCCTGTGATGGAACTCCTATTTGGGGACTTCCCTGGCTTTTTTTCTGGCCCATGTAGGACCAGTCTGGATAGTTGGCCTTGGTGAAGATTTGATGTTTTCATCCCCAAAAAGTTTTGATTTGAGTTTCTACTGAAATGAGGCTGCATTTTAATGTACTTTAATCTTATTTTTAAGTTGTATTTTAATCAATTGTTTTTATACCTGGTGTTAGCTGCCCTGAGCCAGTGGCGTAGTGTGGGGGGTGCAGGGGGGGCCGGCCGCACCGGGCGCAACATCTGGAGGTTAGGGAAATCCACGGGTTAGGGGGCGCAAATCCACGGGTTAGGGGGCGCAAATTACTTGCCTTGCCCCGGGTGCTGATAACCCACGCTACGCCACTGCCCTGAGCCCAGTCTTGGCTGAGGAGGGTGGGGTATAAATAAATTATTATTATTATTATTATTAATTCAAAAACAATATAAAAATGATGTTATTCAAAACGCGGGTGGGTGGAGTAATTCTAATTATCATTACAGAGTGGATTGTGTGTTGAGGATCAGGGTGGGGCCAGCATCTATCTGAATGGGCCCCTTCCCTCACTGTTTTGAAAACTTCCTTGCAGATCAGATCACGTTTAGTATTAGCATTAAGATCTCAAGTGGTACAGTCCAGAACAGATAATCTTATTCTTCCTGAAGTGTAGATTAGTTCTGTGGACTGGGCTATACCTGCAGCAAGATAAAACGTTCAAATCTGTACCACCTCAAACTGCAGCTGAGAAAAGTATAGAATTATGGAATCAAATGGTCGGAAGGGACCCCAAGGGTCATCTAGTCCAACCCCCTGAAATCCACCCAGCGTACCGTCTCACATTCATTCTGAATTTGCCCTGATTGGCTTGCATTTTCCCATTTGACATTCATTCACCACACAATGAACTTTTTGCAGTTACAAAGCCCTTACTTCCACCCCCCATCGCTTTTCTCACTGCAGAAAGTCGGGGTTTTATTATTATTTCTAAAGGGGTGTGTGTGTGATTTGTTGCATTTGAGCAACAGAGTGCTTTAATTCACTTTTATTGTGCAAATATATAAATATCCGGTATGCAAGTGAATCCCTCCCTCAAGATAACAGCAGTCTGGAGGCAACCTGGGAGTATAACAAGACAGCTATAGGGGGATAGGAATAATTAAGTATTCTTGAATATTTTGACAGGCGGTGCCAGCATGCCAAGAAACGAGATAACTCTCCCCTATCTCTATGATTCCGGTGCAGCTTTAGGGTCTCAGCACCCTTTCTTGTGTAACCTGCTTGCTTCCCACCCTCTCTCCCTGTAAATTTGCAAATAAAAAGCTTTCGCTCTCCGGAATGCCCCTGCAACTCTGTAAAGTTGCCCTGGAGCTTCTCATTACATGGGGAAATTAGTGTGTCGTGGGGGACAAAACCAATGAACACGCACACTGGTGTTCGAAACTCAGTGCATGCCTTCAAGGGATTCTTATGTGTATACTGAAAATTCCTGTAGTAGTAACAGGGACGCTTGAGAGCTGAGGAGAGGCTTTCATATCACTCCCCAGGCATCCGTTTAAAATTGTTCCATCATCACAGCTTTATGCTGCATTATATAATTTACGGTAAGCTGTTTGGGGGATAATTTAGATTGAAAGTTGGGGTATAGGAAAAAAGCAACAACCCTAAAAAATAACATTCACTGAAGTCAAACTGTCCAGAAAGGCACGGAAACTTAGAAATAACTTGACATAAGCAACATTTCCACATTGGTTTCCTACGTACAGACATCCTGCTCTCATAGGAGCCGGACCAAAATCACACCGCCACCTTTTTGTGGCTTCCAGTAAGTAGTATTTAGAAGCAATACTGCCTTCATAAAGAAGGCTGATGGCTGAAGAATTGATGCTTTTGAGTTATGGTGTTGGAGGAGACTCTTGAGAGTCCCATGGACTGCAAGAAGATCAAACCTCTCCATTCTGAAGGAAATCAGCCCTGAGTGCTCACTGGAAGGACAGATCCTGAAGCTGAGGCTCCAATACTTTGGCCACCTCAGGAGAAGAGAAGGCTCCCTGGAAAGGTGTTGGGAAAGATGGAGGGCACAAGGAGAAGGGGACGACAGAGGACGAGATGGTTGGACAAGCTACCAGCATGAGTTTGACCAAACTGCGAGAGGCAGTGGAGGACAGGAGTGCCTGGTGTGCTCTGGTCTATGGGGTCACGAAGAGCCGGACACGACTAAACGGCTAAACAACAACAACAACTGCCTCCAGTCTTCATTCAAAAGACTGGTGAATGAAGAGTGGGTCTATATTTAAGGATATATAAATAATTTGTGTCCCAAGTTTGCAACTCAGTTCTGACTGATCTGCTGATTTGTACATGCCTGGATGCTGCAGAAAGGCCATAGTTCGGTGGTAGAACATTTGCTTTACACTCAGAAGGTTCCAGGTTCAATCCCTGGGAGTGTCCCTTGCCAGAAACTCTGGAGAAGGCAAAAAAACAAACCCTGGAGAGTCAGTGTAGACAATACTGACTCAGTATAAGACCGCTTCCTATGTTCCCATGTTCACAGGATCATACAACACTGTCCTAAAAGATCTACGTTGATCTACAGTACGTTTCCAAGCACAATTCAAAGTGTTGGTGCTGACCTTTAAAGCCCTAAATGGCCTCGGCCTTGTACAGTGGTACATCGGGTTAAGAACTTAATTCGTTCCAGAGGTCCGTTCTTAACCTGAAACTGTTCTTAACCTGAAGCACCACTTTAGCTAATGGGGTCTACCACCGCCGCCCTGCAATTTCTGTTCTCATCCTGAAGCAAAGTTCTTAAGCCGAGGTACTGTTTCTGGGTTAGCAGAGTCTATAACCTGAAGTGTCTGTAACCTGAGGTACCACTGTATACCTGAAGGAGCGTCTCTGCCTCTATCGTCCAGCCTGGACACTGAGGTCCAGCTCTGAGGTCCTTCTGGCAGTTCCCTCGCTGTGAGAGGTGAGGTTACAGGGAACTTCTCGGTAGGGCCTTCTCGGTTGTGGCGCCCTCCCTGTGGAACACCCTCCCACCAGATGTCAAGGAGATAAACAACTATCTGACTTTTAGAAGACATCTGAAGGCAGCCCTGTTCTGGGAAGTTTCTGATGTTTGATGTTTTACTGTAGTTTTATCATTTTTTGGAAGCTGAGTGTCAGGGGGTGACATATAAGCAACAGCAGCAGCAACAACAACAATGTCTTTCTAAAGTATCATAGAGTTTCTAAATCTGATTTGCAAAGTGGAAGAGGTCCAAAGGATCCTCCATCTTCCCTGGGCACATAACCTCACATTGTGAAGCAAGTTCTATTAAATAAGACCATTGGCCCATCTAGCTCAGAATTGGCAACAACTCCACAGAGCCTAGGACTTGCTGATCAGAAGGTTGGTGGTTCGAATCCCCGCGACGGGGTGAGCTCCTGTTGCTTGGTCCCAGCTCCTGCCAACCTAGCAGTTCGAAAGCACGTCAAAGTGCAAGTAGATAAATAGGAACCGCTCCGGCGGGAAGGTAAACGGAGTTTCTGTGCGCTGCTCTGGTTCACCAGAAGCAGCTTAGTCATGCTGGCCACATGACCTGGAAGCTGTCTGCGGACAAACGCCGGCTCCCTCAGCCCATAGAGCAAGATGAGTGCCGCAAGCCCAGAGTTGGTCACGACTGGACCTAATGGTCAGGGGTACCTTTACCTTTACCTTTACTAGGGTTTCAGGAAGAGGTCCTATCTGGAAATGAATGCATGATGAGCAGCCGGTACTGCCGTTATCTAATCCTGTTACGGCTTGAAGCTGAACATGTAAACAACTACCATGGAAAAGCAGGAAGAAGAGGTGGAGGGAAACCAACTGCAGTGTGGCCTGCCATGCCAAAAAGCTGAAGTTAAGGTTCAACATATCTGGAGTGGCAATGAAAGACTATTTCTGTATGGGCAAGCACTTACCGGTCAGGGATAAATAAGACTTTATTGTGGTGGTATGTTTTTCAAATGTGTGCTCGTATATTTTAAATGCATTGTTTCATGCTTCTTATTTTTATGTAGTAATCTTATTTTTTTATAAGGTTGCTACCCACTTGGGGTCCATGTGGATGAAGTGAATTATCAATGTAATGAATAAATATAAATTCCAGGTATTGTTTGCTTTATTCCCCCCCTTTTTACAATGGGCTGTATTTCTGTGAACCTTCACCGGACAGGATAAGCTATAGCTTATGACCATTTCACACATTATGTAAAGGAAAATAGGCAACTCTCACTGCTACCCTGGGGCAGGGAGAAGGGAAAAATACAGACCAATAGCTCTGGCTCTGTGATGTTTATATGCATGTCGTGAAGAGTTTCATCTTTGGATTTCGGCAGATTGGCTTCAAACACACAGTAGAAGAGCAGGCCTTTTTCCTGGTCACTTGATAACTCTCCTTAAAAACCAGGTTAATAGAAGCCAGTTCCTCTACATCACTCATCTTTCATGCAGGTGACAGCTCCTTGCTTTTCAGCAGATTTTCATCATGCCTAACTCAAGCTCCCCTCCCTTTGTACATCCCCAATGCTTGTCAAGGTCTCCCTTTGCTCTCTGATAGCCCCAGTGACTTCAGTTTCCACCAAGGCAACACTTTCAAAGGATGAAAGAGTTGGTTCTGCAGCACAGATGTGGCCATCCAGCCTCTGCTTGAAGGCCTCCACTGATGGAGAACCCACCAACTGCCCATGCACTCTGCTGTCAAACATTAGAAAAATTCTAATCAAGTTTAACTGAATTCTGCTTCTCTGAAATTCCCAACCCTTGAGAGCAACACAGAACAAGTTTGCCCCATCTTCTTGGGTGAGACTGCTCTCCAGATCTTTGAAGTTTGCTGTCACAGCAATCTGCTTTATGCTGTTGCATCTAATTTGGGATTGTCCACACAGACTGCCAGTGGCATCTCCAACCATACTTGGAGATAACATGGATTGAGCCTGGGACCTTCTGCATGCAAAGAAGATACCCTTGTCTCCCAGTATTCCTTCCTTTAAAAAACCCCTCTCTTGACTCAGCAGAGCTCTTATTACACTCTGCCACAGAGCTATGGGCCTTTCCTGGTTAGCTTTGCAACCTTTGCTACTTTGCAAAATGGAGAAGAAATTGGTCTTTTAGCACAACAAAGAGTCTTGTGACACCTGAAAAACTAGCAAGTTTATTGTGCCTGCTTTGTCGTAGGCGTAGTCTACTACCTTCATTATATGCAAGGTCACAATGAACCTCAACAGGCCTTAGCAGCTTGGACTAAATATTCATCTTGAAAAACCTGGAATGCTTTTTGCTCCCAGGGTTTTGGTGGGTGGCAAAAACGGGACACTGTGGAAAAGGGTTCCTTGGCTCAGAGGCCTAAAAGGCATATTTGGAAAAATGCCTGCTTTCACACCGTAGTGACCTAGTTCCACCCCTTCCCCCAGGTGTGTCCTGCCGTGCAGACATGAGTCAACTCAACATAGTTCAGTGGGAGAGCCCATGTTTTGCATGCAGAATGTGGCTTCCTCTGCCTGAGATCTGGAGGCCTACTGCTAGTCAGAGATGATGGCCAGATGGACATGTCTGTCGTGGTCTAAGGCATCTCTCTCTGTTTGTGTGTCAGGCCATTCCCCTGCAAACCCATTTCTGTGCAGCAGTAGCTGTGCCCTGGCTAAAAGCAGGGACACAATTGTATGGGCCACAATTAAAACTGCACATCAACCATGAGCTCACTGAATGATGCACAAAATGCATTTCTGCTTCTGAAATGCCGGTCACATACTTAGCGCCCTCTTCACGTGTCCAGTGTAACTTGCCCACATCCTGGCCCCATGGTGTTCTGTGGACTTTGATGCAGATCATTGGTTGCTACTGATGAAGCCATGAAGAGGTGAGGCATCATTATGTGAATGTGTTTTTTGATGAACTGAGTGGAGGACCATGAGTCAGGGGGATGGGGAGAGTGTGTGTGAATTCAGCTTAGTTTGTTTTGGGTTGTTAGTTTGTTAATGTTGTTAACATAGGATTATGAGTGCTGTAATGCTTTGTGCATTTTATAACATGACTTTTCTTGTGGTTGTGCTTTTCAATCTATTTTTCAAGTTGTCTTGTTAATAGCATTTTATAGAAGGCGGTTGTTTTACTGATGGTTTGTTGATGGTTTTGTATAATTTATGTGGCAGTTGTGATGTTATTTATTGTATGTAAGCCACTTTTTGACTCATGTGTAGCATAGAAATATAAGAAATGAAATGAAATGAGTGTTGTGACATCAGGACATTGGTGATTTCTCTACCATGCATCATGAAAGGAGATGGGAGAGCAAAACAAACAGCTTCTCTTTGCAGCCTCAGTCCTGTGGTTGACCTCAAACTCAAGCTGTTGCTGACAGCTATATAGCCTATAAGAAGATTGGCCAACCTTACTTGGTTGTTGAAAAGCAGGGTTGGGGAGCCAGTGGCCCTCAAAATTTGGTTAACTACAATTCTCAGTATCCCTGGTCAATTGCCATGCTGGCTGGGGCTGATAGGAGTTGGAGTCCAGCAGCATCTGTGGGCAACAGATCCTGGATAGCTCCGTTGGTTAGAGCCTGGATAATGCCAAGGTTGCAGGTTCAATTCCAGTATGGGACAGCTGTATCTTCCTGCATTGTAGGGACTTGGACTACCTGGGCTCCAGTGTCCCTTCCAACTCTACAGTTCTATGATTCCCACCCCCATTATAAGGAATGCTGACATAATTTATGGAATGCTGACATAATTTATGGAAAACACACCGGAAACTTGAAAAGGGATATCTAAGTGCTGGGCACAGTTAGCACCACTGTGTCATAGGGAATAGTGTGTCAGTACTTGGCAATGGTTTAAATACTTGGTTTAAATACTGAAGAATCCCTTTGGAGACAATTCCATTGGAAGTTTAGAAGGAGACATAATCCATTACTGGGTTCTCCTTGGCGATTAAGAGGAGAAGGAAAAATAACAATAATAAAAGCCTGAGCCACTTCCCAGGGGGATAAAATACAGTTCTTCTGCATGGCAGGATCTCACATGAGTGCTGCGTTGGCTTAGCTGCATTTCTGATTACTCTACATAATGCCTTGGTCCAGTTCCCCGGAAGGTCTGTCGAACAGCTAAAAGGTTACGAAAAAACCTTCACAGGAGATTAGCTGATGCTTAAACAACAAGAGAAATCATAAAGTGAGCTCAGATGCACAGTGACTTTGGGAGCGTTCACGTGCCCATGCATTTTGGGAAAGTGTATTGTTGTGAGAAAAGAGGAAATGCTTTAGAAGAGTCTCAGAAGCTATGCAGTCTTAGGAGCAGAAAAGTAAGCAATGTGTTCCTTTCAGTCTGATCCATGACCCAATTAAGCTAACACTCTTGCATCTGAGCTGATCTCATCCCTCTTTTATCACATCTCATACTATTATTCATAAATGATAATGCCAAGGGCTGCGTCACTGCTTTATTTTCCTCGTTCTCGGTTTTCTGAATTCTTGAGGCCTGTTCCCACATGCAAGGTCATTTGCACAATGGCTGCAGGTTCAGAAACAATGTTTTGCCTGTGTGAATGGGCCTCCATCAACCAAACACTGGGCAGAACTTTTGTATCAACGAGACTTCCATGGAAGAACTTCCCACTGAATTCTACCCTAAGTGAACAAGATGAGAGCTAATAAATAACAACAGAAAACCCACATTACCAACTGCAATACGTAGCAAAATACCATGTAGGTTTTGTGAGGTAGGGAAGAAGAGCCCCTCCCCCTTGTCCTTACACAAGTCAAGAGAGATGTTATTGCTTTTTGTCCGTTTCTGACATCTCCCATTCCAACTGCCCATTCATTTATTCATTTTGCTCTTTAAGCAACCAAACTTAAGGACAGTGCACTCAAATAACTGCTCCACTGACTTTTTCTATTCCCCTGTTTTCAGTGGCCAACTTGGACACATTTCCCTAAATCAGCGTTGTTCCATGCACTTGGCCTCAACTGAGTTGGGGAAGCAGCTCTTCTAAGTTCTTCCAGATTCACATCTGTTCATATTATAGCAAAGGGTCCCTCATTAGGGATGAAATGAGCTTACACTCAAGCTCTGTGACTTAAACTGCATTGGGAGATCAGGCTGCTTTATCATCTCCTGCAAAAGCAAGTAAATAAATGTATTTACAGCTAGTTAAAGTAAATAAATAAATGTATTCGTAATTAGCTAAAATTAGATGAGCAGTGAAAGAAGAAAAAATTGAGAATCCTAGCCCTTCTGCCAGCTTCCTCTCCTTTCCCACTCCACATTCTCCTATCCATTGCAGAGGCCTTGACTTCAAGCAGAGCAAGGGGAGGGACAAGACCTGCTGACTCAAAACTAGCCTGGCTCCCCATTCTCCTGAACCAGAATAGCATTCATGCTTGGAGGAGGAGATAAGGAAGGCTTTTCCTTCTCAGCCCAGAAAGTAAGTTCAAGGTGGAACAAGAGAAAAAGGTATGAGGTCCACACTCCTTCCTTACTTTCTCTTCTTCCCTAAACTTACTTTCTTTCTTTCTTTCTTTCTTTCTTTCTTTCTTTCTTTCTTTCTTTTGAGGGAAGGGTAGTGTTGGAAACATATTGCCCCACACCTATAAACTTGCTGCTCCTCTCAGGAGGTGGGATCCCACTTATCAGAGGCTGTGGAAAGGTATTGCCCCCCCCCCAAGTGCAGCACGCAACTTTTCTCATGGGAAATAATTGCTGCCACTTATTTATATGACAGGATTAAAGGCATGCACAGGTGCCAGGGGAGTGGGTGAGCTAGGATCCAAACCTGCCACCTGTCCCTACTGGTCCCTCTGCCTTTGCCTCCTTTCAGCTGCGTTTACTGACTGGGAGCCACCGGGAACTAAGTCTGCCCCCACTTGCATTGCCCACCCCAGGTTCTGTTTCTTGGTCACAGCTCAGCATGATGGAACATTAGGGAAGTGGGGCAGAATGTCAGGAGCTTAGATAGGAAGGTAAATAGATGGCTTCGACTCAAAGGAATCATCCAATGAATAGCCTCAAGTAACCACATGACGCCAGGATGACGTGGCAGGGGGACTATTTTAATATCTGTTAACAATCAAGCAAAGGCTCTGTGTGCGTGATCACGCTATGATTTTCCTGCACAGAAAAGTTGCATTTTGTTCCATTGGGAGGGGACGGGGGAAGAGCATGTGATTCTGCCACAGAGTTGAATATTCACAGGCGTGCAAGGGAAGGAAAAGGAAACAAACCCTTATTGGTTTCTTCCAAGACGTTGCATCCTGGCTCCTTATGTGATATGCTATTTATACTGGTCTAAATATAGATCTAGAGTTGATTAGTGAACCTTCAGCAAAAAACAAACAAAGCACACACACACAACCTTCCCAGGGTTCTCCTGGGGTGAGCAAACTGGCCTGCTTTCACAACTTTGATTCTTATTTTTGCTGGCCAGAGGCTAGCCTTCAGATGTTTATCTGTTCCTCTCCTGCAGACATATGAGATATACACACTCCTAATACACGATCAACAACCTAGCAAAGCCAATGGGAATAAAGCATGCTTAACAAAAGGTTAGCAGAAGGGAGAAGGTACTTTGCCAGCTGCATTTGTAGCTGTGGCATACACCAGTCTTTTCTTTCTTTCTTTCACAGGTTAGGCAAAGAGCAAAGCAGTCTTGTTTTCCCTGCTGAGTGTCCTGCAACTGCCCCCCCGTTAATAATCTGCCTTCTGAGCAATATGTATGACCTTACAAATGATACGTGCATACAAGCAAGCACCCAGCAATATTTGTCTCCAGTTTCTGTGATCCCATCACAGCCATGACAACTCTTAAACTTTAATTCCTACAATGACCCCCTTCCTTCTCTCTCTCTCTCTCTCTCACTCGCACACACAAACACATTCTCCTTCTTCTTTTGTCTGCCATTAATTAAAGTAGACATATGGAGGAAGCTGATAATAAGAACAGATGAGCCAATGAGAGAGAGAGAGAGAGAGAGAGAGAGAGGCTGGCTGTAATTATTGGAGAGACAGAGAACTTCGCCCAAAGTGGATCTCCAAGAAACCACAAGCAAATGGGACCCAGCCAGAGAGCAAGAACACAAAATTATAATACTTGTGTTGACAGCTGGTTGAGTCATACAGGAACCTTTTCCTCCTCCCCTCGCAGAGGTAGGAAATAGCTGTCATGAAAAACCGTGGGTCATTCCCCAGCTAGTTCAGCCTCCAGCTCAAAACAGGGAATTGTGATGAATGTGAAAATAAACAACCCTTCTCCAGTTCAACAATAGACCTCCCAATGGGAAACGAACAAATGGCTCAGAAACAGACAAAGGCCTCCCTTGCTAGTTTTGGTGTAATATCGTCATCTTCTGCTTTGTCAATCTGGTCCTTAAAAACTTCCATTAAATCCTGCCTCCTAACAATTGATTAAGAGGTTGAGGTTGCAATCCTGTACTCACCCGGGACCAAGCCCCATCAAAAACAATGGGACTTATTTCTGAGAAGGCATGCATAGGATTGCACTGTTAGAAGTGCATGGAAAAGTCATGGAAAAGGCTCTAAATGAAGCCCCAACTCCTAAATACCTCCTGCCCAATCTTATCATTTCACGGGGGGGGGGAGCGGGGGGAGCTACCTGGAGTGAAATAACCAAACAATCCAAGCAATAAAAACAATGAAGTATAAAGAGTAAAATCTCCCTTTTGTTTCTGGACATTATATATGTGGAAGGGAAACTGAATTACACTGAAAACCAGAGCCATAAACTAGTAAAACCAGCCAGCACTCCCCTAGTTGTTATTCTTAACGCTGCAAAGTAACTTGACTTCCTAAATGTCTGACACTTTTAAAACAGTCTCTTACTTTTTAACCTGGCCCTGTTTTAGTTTTACCCTAGAACATCAGGACAGAACAGTAAAGTCTCCCACTCTTATCACCGATACAGGGAAGGGGGGAAAAGAATTGTGGGAAATAATGGATCTTTAAAATCTTTTCCAACAACAACAACAACAACAACACATTATCTTCCTCCCGATTCGCAAGAGATTGCCAGAAATGAGAACGCAAGACCGTAGAACTGCTGCCTGCAACTTCAACCCGAAAACAGGGAATTTCAGCACCATGGACGGCGGCAACTTTTCCGGGAGTGTGTCAAGTAAGAGAACGAAACAGACATTCGTGGCGGTTGCCTCTCCCTCCGCCCGCAATTTTCTCTCTTCCGCTTTGGGATCCCTCCCCAGGTGAGAGAGTATCAAAGTCCACAGACTAGTCTCTCTACTTTTTTTTTTTTTAAAAAGAAATGCTGAGAAACTTTAAAGGCAGCGAGCAAAAAGGAAAGAAAGAAGATCTCGCCTTTCCACCCCCTTTGCCCTGTCTTCGTCTCTTCTCGCTCTTCCAGTCATCTTTCCACAATTGCAACGAGATCCAAAGCGCGCCCGCGAGAAAAACTCGGCCATCAAAGATCCAAGAATAGGGGGAAAAAATAACAATAAGCAAATAGGCCGTCGAATACAAAAAGACACCCCACCACCACGGGCACGGTTCCTCCAAAGCGATCTCTACAGATCGGGACAACCTCTAGAACTATCCGGATATATATATATAATTTTTTTCCTCTCTCTCTTCTCAAACACTCTCTTTCCCACCCTCCAGAAACCACCCGAAGAATACGACGATCATTGCTTATTAATATTTTCTCCTTCTTAAAAACCAACACATACACAGTTGATAAATATGTGCCTTTTGTCCGCGCAAACAAACAAACAAACAAACAAGAGAGCATAACATTGACTTACCTTTGCTCACAGCCTATTGTCTGTCTCTTTTCAAAATGACATCACGGAAAGCAATCATGAAATTTACATGGGGTGGTGGGCGGGTGGAGATGGGGGGGGGGAGCGGGAGAGTTGGAAGGTGGAGAGGTTGGAAAGGGGGGGGGGAGAGCTGGAGAGGAGAGAGAGCACTTGCTGAAAGCGGCCCCCCCTCCCCACTCCCTTACGCCGGGAACATGCGTGGAAGAAGGTTCGTAGCTTTCAATTAAAACCGCTGATAAGTCTTTAGTGTGTGAACTCTTTAAGCTCGCTAAAGGCAGTGTCTCACTTAATGATCGCTCTCATTAATGGGAATGGCGGGGGGGGGGCGGTGGAAAGGAGGAGGAGGACGTGGATGGGGGGGCCGCTCTTCTCCTTCCCTTTGTAAATACACTACCCATCAACCCTTTGGGCTTGCAATATATCTGTTTACTCTCCGAGGTGAAATAAATCTACAGTACAGGAAGGAGGGGAGGGAAAAAAAGAGAAAGACATGGAGGTGCTGACTTTTTTCCCTTTGGAGGGGGGTGAGCGTGGGAGGGAGCCCCAGAATATATTTCCCCCTCTTTCCACCACTCCTCGGGCTCTAACAGAAGGTGGAAGATCTCCCCTCGGCCCCCCCTCAAAATCCAATCTGATCCATAATTAATATGCAGCATGGGTTGAAAGTCCTTTTATGCAAAGGAGACAAAAGGAGCTGGGAAGGTTACAACTGTCAGCTTAATCCCCCCCTCCACATTTCCAGCCTATGGTACAGTCCCATAATTTCTAATAGCAACAAGCAGGGAATGACAGATGCCCCGGCTTAGCCCAGCTGCAGCGAAAGTACTTTACAATGTTTATTGGTGGTTAGAAAAGATGACCCATTGCCATAAAGAACAGGGTGGGGAATTCACCACCAGAGGCAAGTTGGGAGACCAGCAGTGATTGAGCTAATATACTGAAAAGTCCAGGAGTTTGGCTGTATATGTCGGCACACAACACAACACAACACAGCATACACTTCCCATGCTGATTATAGTAATCTTGGAGTTGATGCATCAATTTAAAAAAATCTGCAAAGTTTATCCAGATGAGTAAAAGGGAAGTTTGTCCTTGTCTTTACCTCCTTCCACCATCAGATCCACTTTTCTCAAAAAAACACCCTACTCCTTTCCTCTACTGCAGGGCTTTAGGAATTTGGTTGCCTTCAAGGGAGCGGCTTGGATCCATGAGGCACAGGAAAGTTCCCCCTCACAAGCGCAATTGAAATGGACAGAAGAAGCAAAAGAGCATTGTTCAATAGGGCTTTGGCAAAAGAATGTCTCAGATGGATTGGGTCCCATTTCGATTTGTATGTCTGTGTGTCTGTGTTTTAGGTTTCCTGTCTCAGGAAGCCAAAACTCCTTGGCTGGACCAGGTTGTAGGCAATGTTTGGTTCTAAGAAATGTGGCACAAACATGTGTGTTGTGTAAATATGACTCTGATGTCATATTTGATGGATTATGTTTAATCCGGCCACTATCCTTGATCTCAGTATTGAGTGGAAGAAAAGTCAATGCCATATTTTATCAGAACAATGCCTTCAAAGTTCTGGTGAGTCTTGTTAAAAACACAGCATCAAAAGAGTCCTAGCAAGCTTGTTGTGAAAGGCTTCTGAACCACTTAGGAATGTGTTTAGTGATTTATATAACAAATGGCCCAGAGAATGGATATGTCACTGGGCTTAAACCTTTGGAGAGTTGTGTTTAAATACCTTCTCTGCCATTGTCTTATTTGTTTGGCCTCGGTCAAATGTCTCTTGGTCTCACAACTGTGATAAACTAGTTCAAAGAGCTGTTGTGAGGGAAAGGCAAGTTAAGACTCTAATTCTGGTTAAGGTGATATCAGTGCGCTTGAGAATGAGAGCTGGTGTAATGTGCAGTATTTAAAGCCTTAGCCACAAATTCACTAGTTAAGTCTTGGCCAAAACATTATAATGGCCAGGGAGATTGCAGTTCAGCTCTGCCTCAGCTCCCCGAGTAAACTCTGATCATATGGGTGACTACAGTTTGGTGAAAATGGACTTGAGGGGCAAATTAAGACCCCTTTGTTTTTCCTTGCCTTAGTGTCAACATTTTGACTTAAAGGGGAATCAGATATGTTTTGTTTCATGCATGAGTTAAATTCTAGGAATTGGTTGACATCTGCATATTACAAGTTTTATTATTACTACAAATTATTACCCACCCTTCACCCTAAGGTCTCTGGATGGGTTACAACAATCAAAACACATTTTTTTAAAAAACAACAACAACCCCCAGTTAAAGTCAAGTTGTTACACAATTCTTGTTATTTGATTCTTTCCTCAGCATGGAATGTCCATCATCTAAACATGTGAACTATCTCCCTTGAAAAGTATTGTGCTTTGATTTTGATCGGATGATATGAAAGTCCTATCATTTGACAGGCCCTGGCTCACACATGCAAGCCAACACTTGAAGGTAGTCAGCAAGTCATCAGCATGCATGTGTGAATTAGCACCAAGAGCCTGTAGGGGATATCTGGACAGCAAATTCCTACAGCTAGCCAACCTCAAAGACCTGGTTCTTACACATTGTCTGCATGAATCCTGACCAGAGTCGGTGACCAATTCTTGAAACACACCATATACAACATACACACATTTTCATTGGAAGAGCACAAACACAGAACCCCAGAATTCTGTCTGATAAATGTGCATACTTGTAAACTGCAAGAGTGTCACTGGAAGTCCTTGGCTGTTGTCCCTTTATAAATTCATGCATGCCAAAAACTAAACAATTGCTATTGGGGTGTTTTCCCATTTTGATACCCAGACAGTGAATCCCACATATATAACTCCATGAAGTAGACTATTGGAATTCCTATTTTATAAATTGGAAAGTAAACTCGTTTTCCCCACCTGAATTGGAGTTGAAACTTAGATGTAAGTCGTAACTTGCAATCAACTCTGCTACCTTTATATTGCAACGCCATGCTTGTTTATTCAGAAGTTGGTCCAACTGATGTCAATGGAACATCAAGGTAAGTGTGCTTAGGATAACAGTCTTACTTAGAGCACTAGTATGTGTGTATGTATGTGTTGATGGGATATCAGAAGTCTTCAAGACACCATCCCATCAACCTTATGGATAGAA
This sequence comes from Podarcis melisellensis, assembly GCF_964234715.1. Classification (NCBI taxonomy): domain Eukaryota; kingdom Metazoa; phylum Chordata; class Lepidosauria; order Squamata; family Lacertidae; genus Podarcis; species Podarcis melisellensis. Next base: position 7,184,138 of record NC_138538.1, on the reverse strand, counting down.
AATAGAATCTATCAGCTGTACACACACACACACACAAACACACACACGGCTTAGATCATGAGTCTACAACTATCTACTTCAACTAGCAGGTCTTCAGGATTTGAGGGAAACCTTGCAGCAGCCTCTGTTGCTTCTAGGTCAGGGGTCAGCAAGCTTTTTCAGCAGGGGGCCAGTCCACTGTCCCTCAGACCTTGTGGGGGGCTGGACTATATTCTGAGGGGGGAAATTCCTATGCCCCACAAATAGCCCAGAGATGCATTTTAAATAAAAGCACACATTCTACTCATGTAAAATCACACTGATTCCCGGACCGTCCATGGGCCGGATTTAGAAGGTGATTGGGCTGGATCTGGCGCCCTGGTCTTAGTTTGCCTGTCCATGTTCTAGGTGGAGAAACAGTGAATAGAACCATCTATATACAAAGTCCATGCTCTATTACTCAACTACAGCCCCTCCCCAAACAGTAAGGCAATCTATTTCCCCCAGGCAGGCTTGCCCAATACAGTGGTACCTTTGTTTACGAACTTAATCCCTTCCGGAAGTCTGTTCTTAAACCAAAGCTTTCTTAAACCAAGGCGTGCTTTCCCGTAGCAGCGGGGGACTCAATTTACAAATGGAACACACTCAACAGGAAGCAGAACGTGTTCTGCTTCCAAGGCAAAGTTCACAAACCAAAACATCTACTTCCAGGTTTGCAGCGTTCTTAATCCAAGTGGTTCATAAACTAAACTGTTCTTAAACCAAGGTACCACTGTATACTACTTCTGCTAAAGACCCATATTTAATAAGGTTACTCCAGTCTCTGAAATTAACAACTTCTATTTCCCCCAAACATTTGCCTCTATTAGTAACCACAACTATTAGGGGATCCCTTGATCGATTCTTCTTTTTCAGAAGTTCAATCTATTTTTTTTAGGCAAGTGACTTTTAGATTCTGCTCAAATAAGTTAACATTGTTTCAAGCTCTCTTTGGGCCTGGCTCTAAATGCACGTATTCAAATGCACCAGAAAACCCAGGAAAGACTTGCAGCGGCCCATTTCAGACATCGAAATCCCCCCTTTTTTTCTTGCAAGCTCAGCCATTAACATAAAAGGATGCGTTCAGCTGAGAGTACTCCTAAAAACACACACACAAAAACCCCTCTATTGCCTTTGACCATGCTGTGAAGACAGGGATATTTTACATCCTAAACCTCTGGCATTCAGAAATTCTATTAAAGCCTTATCATCAGGCACCAGGCACGGTGCTTTAACTGCATTTCATTGTTCTGTATTCAAGATAGAATCAAAGGGAGGGGAAAGACAGGATCAACTTTATCCCGTGAACAATGCTAGATGGTCCCCTTGACTGCTATTTAATTCAGATCTGTAATGCTCCAACTTGGAAAACAAAAGCAAAATATTGTGGGAAGTAGGAAGGGTAGGAGTGTGGTTGTGTGTGCATGTATAGGCCCACACACTCCTATGCTAATTTAAATATATTTCAGAACAAACACATAGACCCACAAGGAAGAGAGAGACACAGAGACGCATGCTCATGTCATTGTTTTCCGAAGTCCTCCAAAGTGTATAGTTTTGTTTTTTCCTTGTTCATGATCATGGGACAATTACATATGGAGGAACAGCCATTGGTCAAACCATACGCATTATATTAAGCAGCTTGGGGATACTCTGAAAATACAGCTAATTTCAAGATTTACTGCTTTTCGGAGCCAAGCGGCAAAAATATTTAACTTTTCCAATATGATATTAAGATTTCCTGACGTCATGTCATTTGTGGATGTGCCTATCGAGAGGATCATGCTCATATCCAACTGTCACACATCTTTCACGGGCTAATTTCCCCCAGTCAAAGTTAAGAACACATTTCAATCTCTTCCACCAAAGTCACTCAGACCACAAAGAACATTTGGCTGGATCTGCGCCTAGATCATCATCAAAATACATTGGTATGGCAATAATGTTTGATGTTTCCTCCGGTTTATCAAAACAAAAAGCATCTGGCTAAGCATGAGTGATTGCATCAGTAATAATACTTCAAATTCATTCTGCAGCTCTTGATTATTCACCAGTTTTGATTTTCAGGTCAAAACTCATGATTTCAGGGCAAACTTCAGTCATGAATATTCACCTTTTGCAATGTAGTTTGCCACTATAGTTCCCCTGGTTACTGACATTGTTTCCACTTGGCTGCTGCTCCTTCAGTGCCATTTGCTTTCTGATTGTTGCTCTATTATCCTCCTCAGGTTAGTCATGTGGGCGATTCTACCCAATCAGGAAGCCCATAATGAATGGGGTGACATTATGGTGTGATGTAGCCAATTCAGGTTGGATATGTGATGGCATCACTGAGGTTGGCTAAGATGGACAATGACTCAAAATGAATAAATAATACCTATTGTTGCCCCAAAGTGCCCTTCTGGAAGATGTTTTTTTCAGGCTGCCCAAAAGGTCTATTGATTATTATTCCTACTCCCATCTTTTATGGGTTTTTTTGTGTGGTAAAAATAATAATTCTTGACATTTTTTAGCACCTGCATATGATCAATCTCATAGTGATTCACATTTCACGGATAGTCTAAGGCTATACTTTAAATGTATTGTGATGCCTGAAGAGTACTAGGGTCATCTGATGAAACTCATTGGCAATAGAATAATATAATCAATCATAGGTTCAGGATAGACAACAGAAACTACTTCCTCACTCAACACATTGTTAATTTATCACCACATGATGAGGTGGCTACTGTTTAGATGGCTTTCAAAGGGATTTAGACAAATTCATGAAGGGGAAGAGATCTCTCAATGGCTTTTAGCCTGGCTAGCTCTGCTGAACCTCCTTGTTCAGGCACAGTGTTTTTTCACTCATTATCAATGTCTGTCAATATCAATGTCTGTGGAGCAACAACAGGAGAGAGGTATTGCCTCCACACCCTTTTGCCTTGGGCTTCCAGGAGTCATCTATCTGGATGGTGTGAGAAAGAGGATGCTCAGCTATGTGGACCTTTGGTCCTACCAAGCATTGCTATATATCAGGCATCCCCAAACTCGGCCCTCCAGATGTTTTGGGACTACAGTTCCCACCATCCCTGGCCACTGGTCCTGTTAGCTAGGGATGATGGGAGTTGTAGTCCCCAAACATCTGGAGGGCCGAGTTTGAGGATGTCTGCTCTATATACTGTTAATGCTCTTTTAAATAAGATTATTACAGAAAGAAAGTCTAATACTTCGTTACTTTTTTACTTAATGACAAACTGCCAACCCTCAACCATAGGTTCAGTGCCAGAGAGCACCAAAGGTTCATTATTTTTTTTACCAAAAAGGAAAAGAAAAAAGTAAATGACAGGGCAATGGACTAATATGAGGTCTAAATCAATACTTTCCTTTTCTTGAAAGGAAGACTATGGATTGACGTGATCTATCTCAAATTGGGCAAAACAATCCAAGGCCCCAGACTGCCATGTTGGAGGATGAAGTGGAGGTGTACCTACTCCCAGTTCTGCTTGGTTTTGCCAGGCTCTGGTGGCAGGAATTCTGCAATGCACTTGCCAAAAATATGGCCAGAAACTACAGCTAGTGGTATCCCAGCTGGTGATAGCCACCAGAACTCCAGGAAAAGGGCATTATAGGTTCAGGGAAGGGGTGGAGTTTGGTTGGTGCAGGATTCACTGATGTGATCACTTGTTTCCCTTTCCTTTCATATTTTTTATTCAACATTCTGCCTTTTACTGCACTTCCTAAACAATATGGCTGATTAAACAATCTATGGCCTTTTAATGTTTTTGTGGGAGGGGGTTATTGGTTTTCGTTTGCTGCAATTATTATGTTATGTATTTTGTCTTTCCTGTTTGTATTTTTTTATCCTGCAAACTGCCCTATGAACTTCAGATGAAGGGTGGTATATAAATTTAATAAATAAATTCTGGACCATCCCTGCTTCCATCACACAGCAGGAATGAATTCAGTCTGGGCCTCTTTGCTATGCCAGCTTGGGACCGGGCATAATGTTTTTCCTGCCCTCAATTTCCACTCTGGCTGGCATGAGTAGTGGGACTCTGGCTGAAGTGGTGGCTACTAAATTCCATTAAGTCCTGCCACTGTTGGCCAAAAGTTTTGGGTTGTGGCCTAAGCCATTTAAAATCTTATTGGGAGATCACAAAGCATCTGCCTGGTTTTCTTCATGTAATCCGTGGGACTTTAACGTGTGGGAGTTTAACTCTGGCTGGATCATGCCCAACATGTACCAACACAGAATCATAGAAATCTACCATAAAAGCAGGCATCAAGGTGGTGGAAGAAAGAAGAGTGTAAAGTAAGAAAGAGGATGCCTGTAGGATGCTGTCTTTGGCTCCGCACTCAGATTATGGCGATAATTTCAGACTGTTCCATGTGTTGGCTCTCTCTGTGCCAATTCACAGACTGTGGCCCAGCAGAAAGACTGGGTGATTTTTCTCCAAGCTATTGGGACCCAGTCCGTGCATCATAATGGCCACAGATTTGAGGGCACCAGGCAGACTTGCTGTAGACTTGCTTATTCATTCAAGAGCATCAAATGGCAAAGCTGTTTCTGGGGACAGTATTACTTTTGACTGCAGGTGGGCAGTTCTCTCTATCTCACCCTGCACCTCACAAAATGCCACCTTGAACACATGGATAAGAATTCTGCCTAGCCTTCTTCCTCACATTTGTTTTCCTGTGTTCATTCAAAGAGGCTTTTTGTGTCTGATGAGCAATCATTCAAAGACAGAATTTGGTTCTGATGGATCTATAAGTGTGGCCACATAGCAGTTGCCCCATGAGTAGCTACAGTGAATGCAGTAGTTTGATATATGGGTAACTCCTGCAGCATGGTATGTTTCCAGGCCATCACTGCTTCCAAAAATGTCTCCATGCTTAGAAGAACTGTTGTGTTGTCTGTTACATGGGATGTCCTTGCGGAGAGGGGTGCTAAATTCAGGAATTGTCCAAAAGCACTGTCCTAATCTTCACTCATCATTGTAAATTCTAAAACCAGGGATAATGGCCACATTCAGGATCTGAGTGAATGACCAGTTCAGCACTCAGAGATGGACAGCTCCTTTCTGAATTACACAACAATTTCCTAAATGAAATCTCTCAAGAGTTTGGAACTGAAAACCAGATGCTGTTAGCAGGCAAAGCAAGTACAGTCCTTGATGAGGCTGCGGTAATCTACTTTTATTTCTCAATAGTTAATATTTCTGTTCCAGGAATTTCTGAAATTATATCTACTATTTCATTAGTAACACTGGCAGAAAACCTTTGGGGAAAAGCTCACGGATTTTCTTTAAAACTGAGTGGTAAGAAATGATCCCATGATCCATATCTTGAATATTATTTTTATTAGAAAATGAGCTGTAAAAAATGGTGTGTTTGCGTGATTATCTGCAAAGAATAAAAACAATGTGCATGCATTTAAAGAGAAGAATTCTAAAGTGCATTAAATTAAAAAAAATTGAAATAAATCAGAGTGGTTTTTATTTCCACCTAGATGTGAAAGGGGACTGCAGAAGTAGAAAAAAAATTCAAAAAAAATTGAAATAAATGTTTTGGCCTTTGTGAAGATCGCTGTAATTAAAAGAACAATGACTTTCTGCGGAGCCAGACATACAACTGTGAAGCTGCCGTGGTGCTTCTTAGAAACTCTTTTGTCATTTAGGCCTCAAACTTAATGCATTTGAAATTGGGTACCAACTTCTCTGCTTACCAGCTGGAAGAATGGAGGAGCAGGCTGGTGGGGAGGGGGTCGAAATGGGGGAAAAGAGAAGCAAGATTGTCCCTTATTTCTTTGTGGACAAGAAAACCGCCCTGTGCAGATGGGGAGACTTCCCTTAATGCCTCAGACGGCAATTAAGAACGCTTTGCCAAGAAGAAATAGCCCCGCATTAATATTGTATATGGAACAGCTGAAGGGCTGGAGTACATTCTGCCCAGCACAAGCCCCTAGCAGATGGAACAACAAGACAGAAGGGAGGGGAGGGGGAGAAGGAGAGGGGGGAGAACCCATTTAATAACCCCCTTCTCTGAGATGTATACAATCACTCCCTTGGAGTAAAAAGTTCTTTGTCTACAAGAAATTTACAGTTGGAAGCTGATCTTTTTAATCTGATGATTTCCCTCCTCCCAAAAGCTGCCAACTTTTTTTGTTTTTTAAATTTCCTTTTCAAATGATCTGCCTGGAAACCCCAAAGCTTCTCCTGTGCTGTTGATTGCCCAGGCAATCCTTCCCCATTCAAAAACCCACCGATCCTTATAGACATTGTTTTAACTAGCGCTGAACAGGTTTCTTCCTGTTGAACTTTCAACAAGTTTACAATGGAAGGGTTTCACATTCTGGCACTACAAGAAAGGAAGGAGGAGGAAACAAGGAAACCGAAAGAAATTACCGAGAAACACATTAGTTCCCCACTTTGATTTTACATAAATAACATTTGCAGAACAGAACGTAAACACCAAAATTAAGAGTAAAGATTCAGTCACTGGAGGCTGCAATGAAAACTGCATTTAGCTTCCTAGTTCCTTCCCTCTTTTTCAAAATTCTTTACAAGGTAAGAATCTTAATTTTTTACATGCAGTTCATTATTTGCTTCCTTCTCCACCAGTCACAACACATGATGGGTACAGTTTTGAGTTGGCAGGCTGCAGTTCAGATCATGTCAAAAGTTAAGCACCATTCCACCTCCCCCCCCCCCCGAGAAAACAAACCCAGGTTCTGATTTTTAATTCGGGCTTGATCTCCTTGGCTAATTGACATCTTGTTGATCTACACACAGATTAATCCCCACGCCCAGCTAAAAGACACAAAGCGAGTCCCAGAAGTTGCTGTGTGGGGATCAAGGCAAGGCAACAGATCCGTCAGTGAACGGCAGCAACGCTACAGGAAAAAGCAAACAATAAAGAGAAGAAGCCCAGAAAAAAAGTTAAAGATACATCTTTGTTTGTTTAACACGCACCTAGGAATGTTCCACACAGCTTCATTCTTGCTTTCTTTTTTTTCCTGAGCACTATTTCCCTTGGAACAACAAGCATGAAAGCCAAGCACAACTGTTCAATTCACACGCGCGGATACTTTCATTTCAAAAAAAGTTACAGTCCGGAGCAAAAACTTATGCATCGCGGAGGGCCTCCGAGGAAGGGAGGCCAGCCAATGGGAGCTTCCCAAGCTGCTAATTGCAAATCAAGGCAGCCAACAAAGCAGCCAATCGGGGGCCGGGCCGTTCCTGGGTGCACGCAGCTATTGAGACGGGAAACAATAGAACTGAGCTGAATGAAACTGAATGGGGGAAGCAGACGCGGCTGCATGTTGACAGCAGCAGTGGCTCTCCGCAAACTCCTCTGCAAAGCGAAGGGCTGTCGCTCAGTGGCAGAGCATCTGGTCTGCATGCAGAAGGGCCCAAGTGGAGTCTTTGGTTCCTGTAGGTAGGGCTGGGGATGCCCCGCCTGAATCCCCGGACAGCTGCTGTCAATCAGTGTAGACAGGACAAAAAAATTCCTTCCAGTAGCACCTTAAAGACCAACTAAGTTAGTTCTTGGTATGAGCTTTCGTGTGCATGCACACTTCTTCAGATACAAGTTGGTCTTTAAGGTGCTACTGGAAGGAATTTTTTTTGTTTTGACTATGGCAGACCAACACGGCTACCGTGTATCTGAAGAAGTGTGCATGCACACGATAGCTCATACCAAGAACTAACTTAGTTGGTCTTTAAGGTGCTACTGGAAGGAATTTTTTTTGTTTTGACTATGGCAGATCTACACGGCTACCTATCTGTAAGTGTAGACAGGCTAGATGGATCAGTGGTACAAGGCTTGGTACAGGGTTATACAGTGGTACCTCGGGTTACATACGCTTCAGGTTACATACGCTTCAGGTTACACACTCCACTAAACCAGAAATAGTGCTTCAGGTTAAGAACTTTGCTTCAGGATAGGAACAGAAAGCGGGCTCCGGCGGTGCAGCGGCAGCAGGAGGCCCCATTAGCTAAAGTGGTGCTTCAGGTTAAGAACAGTTTCAGGTTAAGTACGGACCTCCGGAACGAATTAAGTACTTAACCCGAGGTACCACTGTATGCTCCAGAAAGCACTTAAGCTGGTATTTGTGTGGTAATGGCAGCAATATCAGCCAATGCTGATGCTGCAAGCTATAGTGCATATGAATTCATTAAATATGAATATAACTACTAAGTAGTTAAATCGAATACAACCATGCATCCAGCAACGGTTGCAATTAAAATTGCTGGCGATCTTCACCTGAAATCAGAAGAGTTTTGTAGACTCCAGATTAGGCAGAAGCTTCCATTCAGATTTGGAGGGAAGAGAGAAATAAATCCGAAATAGTCCTGCCACAACTGTCCCCCCCCCCCCCCAGTTTGTGTTGCCACAGAACTCCAGTTTGGGACTTAATTTTTGTATGCCTCTCAAGACCCAGCTGATCTGGTCAGCAAAATGAAAAAACAAACAACCGCTGGTTTTGTATTCAACATAGCACTAAAGCGCTGATTCTGTTAGCGCAAAGATTTCTCCTTTTACAGTGGAAGATTCTCCCCTTTTCTGCCCCCACCCATCCCCTATATCCGTTTAGGGTTGGCAGGGAGGTTGGTACAGAGCGTCTCCACCCCCATCATCCAGCCCAGACACTGGAGTCCTACTCTGAGGGCCTAGAGGCAATTCCCTCAGTACGAGAAGTGAAGTTACAGGGAACCAACAACAAACAAACCTAAGGTCACGTAAAGCATACTCAAAGCAGCTACTACTATGCCATAAGATCCACTGTCCTGTAATATCACACATGAGCTTTAACTACTGTTGAAGCCCAGGACGGCGAAAGAAGGCCAATATTCCGGAAATCCTTTTCTTAGACCATGTGCAAGGATTCTGTGGAACTGTAACAAGCTTTCATGTGGATTGTTTGGGCCTTATGAACAGACAGGTGGAATAGACACCATTACATGGATGGACCTTATGCATGAACTGACTAGAGATTGATCTGATCCACTGGGTCTTCTGCTTTGTTCGTTTGCTGAACTTTATGAGTTACTTCCGTTGAAATTTATGATTTGATACATGAATTTAATATCTTATTTATCTAGGAACACAGCCAGTTACGTCTCGTGTCTTTATATAGGGAACCAGGCAGAGGGCCTTCTTGGTGGTGGTGCCCTCCCTGTGGAATGCTCTTGCATCAGATGTCAAGGAGAGAAAGAAATGCACAACTGTTAGAAGACATCTGAAGGCAGCCCTGAATCAGGAAGTTGTTAATGTTTGGTGTTTTGCTGTGTTTTTATTATGTTGGAAGTCGCACAGATAGACTGGGGCAACCTAGTCAGATGGGCAGGGAATCATCATCACCATCATCATCACCACCACCACCACCACCATCTAGTGTTCCTCCTGGTGCCCTGCCCTTCCCACTACCTCACCCTTCCTCTTTCCAGAAAGGAGAAGCAACACACCTGAAGGAGGGCAGGTCAGCACCGCTCCATCTACTACTGCAAGGTGAGACAGAAAGTTTGAGCTGGGTCTGCTTAAAAACACACCACCACCACCACCACCCGAGGTTAAAGCAGATTTAAGGCACTACAAGATAGAAGCCTTTGCTGCTGCCCTAAAACTATCAAGGAGTCCTGCTAGCACATCTCTCTACCAGGTGCACCTCTAAAGGGAGGTTCATTGTCTCTTGGAACCTGGTTTTAGGGGTGTGGGGACTTCAAGCAGCAACAAGAAACTTAAATCTGTGCTTGCAAAGTGCAGACTTCAGAGCTGGTCCTGCCATTAGGCAGAGTGAGACAGCTTCCTCAGGTGGCAGAAGATTGGAAGCACCACCAAGGTTCAGGAGGGCAGAGCTGTAGCTGCCACAGAGTCTGTGGGGTACCCACTAGACAGTCTGCTTCCCCCAAGCACAAGGAAGGACACTGTCCCATTGCCAGTGTTTGGTTTTTGTCAAGGAATGCAACACAAAACAGAACAATTGTAAAGAAAACAAATATCAGGTAGTTCCACTTGGGTGTTACATGCAGATGTTGAGATGGCAATGGGAGGTTATAGCATAAAATGGTCCTTGAGATGTCCACATTTCATGAAGGCCAAAGAACCATGAAGACCATTCACAGCAGTGCAAGTAATAATGCCCCACCATACAGCATGCAGATGTTCTGGGTTTACTAGTCATTCGGAGACTCTCAAATGATGCATATATTTTTTTCTGTGTTGGTCAGGCTCCAAATGTTTTTGTACCGTAAGGATAACTGCAAACCTTGAAGCATCTTCCATTTTGGGATGATGGATAACCCGAATGCAGCCAGTGCCCATTTCCACTGCCCATGTTGAAGGGAGACTCTGTACCATCTTGTCCTCGTCTCAGATAGCAAAATGTCTTAGACTGGCCCTTGCAAACTCCAGCTACTAGTACAACAATAAATCGAGTCCCAGGAGTGAAAAATATATAATATTTTCTGTGACTTTCCTCCTGACTGCTGAGTACTCAGGGCGGGGGTAGTGAAGGGTCTTATAATAAATCATTCTCTTAGGAGTGAATTATTATAAGAGTTGTACCTTAACTCATAGGCTGCAATCAATGTTTGTGAATAATAGCCACACATGTTTAGCACTCAAATCTTTTATTATTTTTGTATGCTGCAGAGGTGGGGGGCAGCCACTTTTGGGGGGGGACGTCTGGGTTCAGAAGGGACACGGGTGACACTGTGGGTTAAACCACAGAGGCTAGGGCTTGCCGATCAGAAGGTCGGTGGTTTGAATCCCTACGATGGGGTGAGCTCCCGTTGCTCGGTCCCTGCTCCTGCCAACCTAGCAGTTCAAAAGCATATCAAAGTGCAAGTAGTTAAATAGGTACCACTCTGGTGGGAAGGTAAACGGTGTTTCCGTGCGCTGCTCTAGTTCTCCAGAAGCGGCTTAGTCATGCTGGCCACATGACCCGGAAGCTGTACGCCGGCTCCCCCGGCCAATAAAGCGAAATGAGTGCCGCAACCCCAGAGTCGGCCACGACTGGACCTAATGGTCAGAGGTCCCTTTACCTTTACCTGGGTTCAGAACTAGCCAGACCTCTGCAGGGGCTGCTAACCCAGCAATCACCTGATGGTATATGATGAGTTCAATCCCTGCTGGAAGCAGTGTAGTTTGCAGAGCAGAGGTTTGGCATACAGGAAGTCCATGAGCCAATCCCTAGCTTCTTGCCACTTCTTCTTTTAACTTTAGGTAGGCAGGCAAGCAAGACAGCTGCCCGAGACCTTGAAGAACTCTTGTCACCCAAAACAGCCAGTAAAAGCCATGGGCAACCCAATGGACAGGCTCAGAACATTGCAACTCTACACTATCCCCGAAGTATCTCGAAGGTTCCCTAGCAACAGTTCAGCTCAGTCCAGCCTTCTTGCTGAATATGGCCTTCTTGTTTTGCATTGCAAGGCTTTGTTTACAGTGGAAGGGGCATCTATTGTGGCCACCAACTAAAAAGCAGAGGGCAGCTATCTCTCCTGAAGGACAGATGGCAACACTCCAACTTGGGGGTGTGGGGTGTGGAGAAAGAATTGGCTCTGGGTCAGAAAAGGAGTTCCTGCTAGCAAGGTGGCACTACAGTCTAGTAATATATTTATTTAGGGGAAAGTTAGGCTCATTCATCAGGTCAGGAGGGGACTTTCGACTGCAGTGACTTTTAGATTGAGGGCTTGTGTCACACCAATGACCCAGAGTTGGATGATGCAAAGAGGAAAGGTTTGGTGGTGGAAGAAGAAGAAGAAGAAGAGATATATCTCTTCCTTTTGACTGTCCTTTGGCTTAGGGGTACAGCTTGTCTTGGGGGCAGAGAGATCACGTTACACAAAAGGCCATTTGTGATCCTGTGGGCTGTGGAACACAACTCCTGTGTACAAGGAAGGGAACTGGCTTCTGTCCTTGCGGAGCAAAATGTGTCGGAGGCCCACCCACACCCCCTGTGTAATTTGGGTGGGAGGGTGAATGCAAACCGAAGGATAAAAATCTGCAGTTCGAGGGACAGGTGGTGACTGTAATCAGGGCCAGACACAAAGCTGATATTAACTGAAGGGGAATTTATTCCAGCAGGGCTTGTCTATGCATTTTCTTTGGTTGGAGTTTGGAAGAAAGGTCAGCCCCCACCCCTCCAGAAAAAAAAGGAGGGTCAAGAGGCTAATTCACTCTTTTTGTACACAAGTCTTCCACTGAGCTCTTTGTCGAATGCATTCTCAACTTCTTAATCCTGATATGTTTTTGAAAGTAGGAGGTTTAGGAAGAAAACAGCTTTGCTGATGTTGTTTCTTAAATCTTTAAGTGCGCTTTCTCTCCCCCTCTCCCACACATATTCATATCATCCTCTATTAGCAAAGGATGGGGAAAGTCGAACGAAAATCCTTGAATGACACAATTAGGATTATGTTTGGTATCAGTGCTGGAGCTGCCGCGATGCCAGACGGGTGCGAGTAAGTGGCAGGCCTGTTGATGGCAGGAAGATGTTGAGCCATTTTCAAGAGTTGCTGTAAGTATTCCAGAGTTCAAGAGGTACAGGAGCTAGAAACTAGCAAGGAAAATCCTCGAGACTGATGTGTGGATGGCTGCCCTGATGCCCTCAGTAGATTGCTGCAGAATGACAGAAGAACATAAGCGTAAATGGTACTTAACATCTAACAAATTGTCTAAAAGGTCTAAGAAGGTTCCTAATAATTGCTGGAGGTGCAAACAGGTAGTTGGTTATTTTTCAATGGCGGGGCGGTGGACTTGGAGAAAGCCAGGGTATCTTGGGGAAATGATAACATGACAAGATAAAAAATATGTTAAAAGTGAGTATATAAAAAAGGCCGAAAGCATTTCTGTTAGGGATTATAGGGGCAGTAAACTCGCCCCCCGAAATCTTAAAGTTGTTTATGTATGTAACAACAGCAGCTAGGATTCTATATGCGCAGAAACAAACTCCTCTTTCTGTAGTTCGTTAATTTTTTTATCATCATCCCCCGCACATTCCAAGTTATATTCAATCTTTCTTTTATCATCTATGTTCATATATCTATATTTTAAAAACTGCAGGTTATTACAATAGTCCTGCCAATGCTTTTATCTATTTGCAATTTGTTTGTAAATATTCAATATACCTTTTCCATTCCTTTGTAAAAAAATTGTTATCCTGATTTTGTATTCTTCCAGTAAGTTTTGCCATTTCTGCAAAATCCATAAGTTTTTGTATCCATTCTTTATTCATCGCGATTCCTTCATCTTTCCATTTTTGGGCAAATAACATTCTCGCAGCTGTGGATGCATACATAAATAAATTTCTATTCTGACTAGGTAGTCCTACACTTATAATTCCCAAAAGAAAAACTTCTGGGTTGTTGTTATTGTTGTTTTTTTAAACAAATGTTAACTTAAGCATCTTTTTCAATTCATTATATATCATTTCCCAGTATGCTTTTACCTGATTAAAAGATCACCACATGTGACAAAAGGTGACTTCTTTCTCTTTTTTCTCGCCAGAGTGGTGCATGCTCTAGTTATCTCCTGCTTGGACTACTGCAGTGCACTTTACGTGGGGCTACCTTTGAAGGTGACCCGGAAACTGCAATTAATCCAGAATGCGGCAGCTAGACTGGTGACTGGGAGCGGCCGCCGAGACCACGTAACACCGGTCCTGAGAGACCTGCATTGGCTCCCAGTACGTTTCCAAGCACAATTCAAAGTGTTGGTGCTGACCTTTAAAGCCCTAAACGGCCTCGGTCCAGTATACCTGAAGGAACATCTCCACCCCCATTGTTCTGCCCAGACACTGAGATCCAGCACCGAGGGCCTTCTGGCGGTTCCCTCATTGCGAGAAGTGAGGCTACAGGAAACCAGACAGAGGGCCTTCTCGGTAGTGGCGCCCGCCCTGTGTCAAGCAGCTATCTTATTTTTAAAAGACATCTGAAGGCAGCCCTGTTTAGGGAAGTTTTTAATATTTAATGCTGTATTGTTTTTAACACTCGATTAGGAGCTGCCCAGAGTGGCTGGGGAAACTCACCCAGATGGGTGGGGTATAAATAATAAATAATTTATTATTATTATTAAACATAGAATCATAGAGTTGAGAGGGAACCTGAGGGTCATCTAGTCCAACCCTTCCAATGCAAGAATCATTTGCCCAACATGGGGCTCGAACCCACGACCTTGAGATTAAGAGTCTCATGCTCTACTGACTGAGCTATGCTCTCTTTTCTCACACCACAAGCAAATCAGGATGAAGGCTCATTGAAGCCTGGACATAGTCTAGCCTCCATGTAAGCTTCATGCAAGCAAATCAGCATGAATTCTCAATAAACAGGCCATCTGGAGGAGCCCAGTCCTGGTGACTGAAGTCACATACTAGCTCAGCTCGAGTATAGGCAGACCTAACATAAATACCCCAAAATGTTGGTGAGGAGGGGATGCAATCACTTCTGCAGAATGAAAGCTCACATCTGAGCAATTGTAAATCCCATGTTTAAATGCCAGTGGAACTTCCTTTGCGAAAAAACAAAAAAACTCTTCATTGTGCTGCACTCCCCTGTTGAAGATGAGAGGTGGCGTTGTGAAGGGCTTCATGCTTGGAAAATGACTATAACAATTATATTGCAATTGAAAACTTTTGTTCTTCTCCCATCTTCAGCCTCCTGGGGCTTTAATGGAAGGCAGTTAAGTACCTCTTCTCTCTTCCCTGTTCCTGCAACCAAAGTGGCCAGACATTCTGCAAGGTCACTTAGCACCTCCACTTAGCGCATGCTTCTCATGCATGGGGGAGATTTCAAATTGACGTGCATCAACGGAAAAAAACACCCCCCCCCCACGGGGACAAGTTTGGCTTTATATACCTTATTTTTTGCTCTATAAGACTCACTTTTTCCCTCCTAAAAAGTAAGGGGAAATGTGTGTGCATCTTATGGAGCGAATGTAGGCTGCACAGCTATCCCAGAAGCCAGAACAGCAAGAGGGATCGCTGCTTTCGCTGCGCAGCGATCCCTCTTGCTGTTCTGGCTTCTGAGATTCAGAATATTTTTTTTCTTGTTTTCCTCCTCCAAAAACTAGGTGCGTCTTATAGAGCGAAAAATACGGTAATATTCACCACCTCTGAGAAAGGGAAGGAGTAAATGCATGGAGAACAAAGGGAATGGGGGAGTCCTGCGTTTCATGGATGGAGACTCAGAAGCTGGCAAGATTCAAACAGGAAGCCAACCATTTGGAGAAAAGGAAGAATCAGCATGGTGTACTGAGTAGAGCTTTGGAGCTGGAGTGTGTGCGTATCCATTAAGCCATAAGAACATAAGATGAGCTGTGCTGGATCAGGCCAGGGCCCCACCCAGTCCAGCATTCTGCTTTCACAGTGAGGAGGTGCCTATGGGAAGGTTGGGGCAGGACCCAAGAACAAGAGTAAGGGGGGGGGGGAGAGAGAGAGAGACACTTTCCCAGCAACTGGCAGTCAGAGGCATAACAACAACAACAACAACAACAACAACAACAACAATTTATTGTTTATACCCCACCCATCTGGCTGGGTTTCCCCAGCCACTCTGGGCGGCTTCCAACAAAACACTAAAATACAGTAACCTATTAAACATTAAAAGCTTCCCTAAACAGGGCTGCCTTCAGATGTCTTCTAAAAGTTTGGTAGTTATTTTTCTCTTTGAAATCTGGTGGGAGGGTGTTCAACAGGACGGGTGCCACTACCAAGAAGGCCCTCTACCTATTTCCCTGTAACTTGGCTTCTTGCAGCGAGGGAACTGCCAGAAGGACCTTGGCACTGGACCTCAGTGTCCAGGCAGAACGATAGAGGTGGAGATGCTCCTTCAGGTATACTGGACCGAGGCTGTTTAGGGCTTTAAAGGTCAGCACCAATACTTTGAATTGTGCTCAGAAATGTACTGGGAGCCAATGTAGGTCTTTCAAGACCGGTGTTATAAGGCCTCTTCTCTTCTTGGAGTGGAGGGGTTGTGAGTGGAGCAGCTTCCCGCAGCAGCAGGGAGGCATATTCGGCTCCCTGCTTCTGATTTGCCCCGCTGCTGTGACCAAGCCCTTCAGCCGGCTAATAGGGTTGTCTGGTGGGTGGGGTTATCTGCATTTAAGCAGCTGCGGCAGCGCTCTGTTCCCAGTCCGTTCCTGCTTTCATCGGATCTGTGTATTGACCTTGCTATGGACTGCGGTTGGTTGGTTGCCTTGGTTGCCCAAGGGGCCTGGTAGGACTTTTTTTATCCATTTGGCAAATTGGCACCAGCCGCTTGGTTTTTTCACCTACCTCGTAGCAACTCGTCACAACTTTCTGGTATTGGCGGTTAGGCATTGGAATATGTGTGCTGTGTTGGAGGATTAGGTATGCCCATCCCTCCCCTTTTTGGGTATTCCGTTAAAGGAATCCAGCGGTCATGAATCCTGTCCGATGCCCTGCTGGTGGCTAGGGCCATGGCACAACCCCCGGTGACGTCATGGGAAAGCTTCCAGTTGTATTTGCATCAACAAGCTGCTCCCACTGGTCCTAACCCTGAAATGACTCCCTGCTGAGCAGGGTGGAGTCATGTATTGTTGTTTTATTCAATGCCTAAGCCAATACTAGGGACGCAGGTAGCGCTGTGGGTTAAACCACAGAGCCTAGGACTTGCCGATCAGAAGGTCGGTGGTTCGAATCCCCGTGACGGGGTGAGCTCCCATTGCTCGATCCCTGCTCCTGCCAACCTAGCAGTTCGAAAGCACATCAAAGTGCAAGTAGATAAATAGGTACCGCTCCGGCGGGAAGGTAAACAGCGTTTCTGTGCGCTGCTCTGGTTCGCCAGAAGCGGCTTAGTCATGCTGGCCACATGACCCGGAAGCTGTGTGCTGGCTCCCTCGGCCAATGAAGCAAGAGGAGCGCCGCAACCCCAAAGTCATCCATGACTGGACCTAATGGTCAGGGGTCCCTTTACCTTTACCTTTTAAGCCAATACTACTCACATGCTGTAACCAATAAAGTTGTGGCCTTATTTTGCCCATTAACTATAAATAATGTGTCTTTGTGTCTTATTATGCGGGTGGCGGGTCCTCAACTCACAACGCCTTCAGCACTGAAGATGGAAGACTGTGGTCAGTAGCCACAGATAGGCTTATCCACCATGAATTTGTCTTATCCTCAAGCTTGGCATAGTCCACACTGACTGACAGGGCTTCTTCCACATTTCAAAGCAAGGTCTTTCCCACCTGGATATGTTGAACCTGGGACCTTCTACATGCAAAGCATTTGCTCTCCCATTGAGTTGCAGCCCTCCCTCATTGATCACAGCAGGTTAATCCCTTCTAGACCCCAGCTCTTATCTGCCAGTATCCATTCCTGATCCCGAGGAGTGAGCTTTCAAATCCACTGATTGAGAGCATCCAATCCGATAGCACTGACCCATCTCACTGTTTGCTGCCTCGCAGAAACAAAGGAGGTTGCTTTGAGAAGCAGGAATTAATTGCTGCTTTGATCAGCTCTGATAAATCTTCCTCTGAAGAGCTGTGTTTTAAGGCCTGGGTATCATTTTTGAGAAGGCAGGAATCTTGAGAATATGGCAATAGATTATTCCAAGGACTGTTGTTGTTTAGTCATTTAGTTGTGTCCGACTTTTCATGACCCCATGGACCAGAGCACACCAGGCACTCCTGTCTTCCACTGCCTCCCGCAGTTTGGTCAAACTCATGTTGGTAGCTTCGAGAACACTGTCCAACCATCTCATCCTCTGTTGCCCCCTTCTCCTTGTGCCCTCCATCTTTCCCAACATCAGGGTCTTTTCCAGGGAGTCTTCTCTTCTCAAGAGGTGGCCAAGGATAGCCCAGGCTTTCCCCAACTTTATACCCCCCCAAAATGTTTTGGACAACAACTTCTATCAGCCTCAGTCAGCTTGGAGCTGTCACTCCAAACATCTGATGAGCACAAGGTTGGGCAAGGTTGAGGAGGTCCGATATGAGCAAAATTTGATCAGGTTGGAACCACAAAAATCAATTCCTCCTCCATCTCTAACCGTAACTTGTAGCCACCGATAGCCTTCCACACCACAGATTTGTCAAATCTCCCTTTACTGCCACTTACATTTTTTTGTCCATAATCACATCTTGCAGTAGCTGCGTTTATTATGGATGGTGTGTGTCTATATTTTTATTGTCATGATTTAGTTCTCAGAAGTATTAAAAATCCAAGGGATTTTCTGAATCCTAGATGATGTATTTACAGCTTCGGCCAAATCAATCAATACATGATATTCACTTGCATTAGCGACCTGTTTCTCAATGCTGCATTAAAAAAATTAAAAGCAATCGAAACAATGCGTCTAGGTAGCCATGATTACAATGTGGTCTCAGTAAGTTTATTTTGGGATGTCTATAATGAGCTGAGCCAAAAATGGACCGGAGCCCTACCTTGAAATGGATATTGATAAACAGGAGATTAGAAGGTAATGGTGAGTGGGTTAACAGTCTGTCCTTCTTCCCAGGAAACTCTGAGATTTGCGGCTCTGGGAGGAGAAAAGGGGGTTTCCTCACAACTCCCAGCACCCTTAACAAACTACAGCTCCCAGAATTCTTTGGGGGGGGGGAGCCATGACTATTTAAAGTGGTACCATAGTGCTTTAAATGTATGGGCAGAATGCAGCCTACATGAGAAACCTGTTCTCTGCAGAATCCTTTGCATATTGGTTAACATCTCCAGACTCATTCACAAAACCAATGCAATATGTGCACAATCTCATATGGGCAGACTCAAGGCATGGTTTTTTTCCTTTTTAACCAACACAAGGCTACTTTTTCCTTCCAGACTTACTATTAGTGCCTTCATTTAATTCTCTCCCTTTCTCAGATCCTTCCCCACCCCCACCCGCCGCTCATTACTTTACACTAAAAAATATAGAGCAATAACAAGTCCAGGCTGTTGAGTTCAACCTGATAGGCACTGTCAAAGCTGTCAGAGGGTGGTGACAATAAACATTTCAGCTGCCTATCAATTTTGCCGCAATAAAAAAAGTCTTGACCCTGAAAAAATCGGGTTCTGCCATAATGAATGCTTTGTCTCCAAATATTTGCATTTTAGCTGACAAGGCTCACTTTCTGCTTTTCCTTTTTTTTTTAAAAAAAAATATACAGTCATAAACAATCTGCCTTAAAAACTAGATTGCTAAGAACTCAGATAAGGAATGAGTGTTCTCTCTCCCCCCCACCCCCGTTTTCCTCTTCCAGCCGCTTCTCATCCAACTCTATATCCAGGATATTTCACACGTTATTTCTTGTGATGCATATGACATGATCATCCATGTATCTTTGGATAGATGGGTGGAGGGGATCTCCACAGGCAATTGACTAAGTCCTCCCCCTTTCCCCGCCATCATTTTGCCAGATGTGCTGTTTCTGGGTGGGGTACAGACTCTCCAATCTCTAATCCCCAGAAATCTCAGTCAGCTACTCCTCTGGCTTTTGAGATTCCACCTGGCTTTTCACACGTTCTTGCAAACATGAGGGCTGGAAGCTCTTCAAAAAGCTGGAAAATGCATGGCAGATGATGCACTCCTGTTGTTTTGTGGCCAGTCTCTTTAATGTGGGTTCCTGCCTTTTGCCAATCACCCTAATTTCATTTAAGCAACAGTGCAGAGTAGGTGAAAGAGAATTCTAACACCCGGGACCAATCAGTCCAACAGGGAAACAGTCCTACTTGGCCCCAGAGCAACCGGTAACACCTACACTGTCGTGGAGTTCTACTCAATATTGACCCAGAGTAGATTCCCATGTATAGTTAGCAGAGTAAAAACTTAAACACGTTGCAGGATTCCAGAAAAATAGACCAGAGGCAATTAATTTCATGCAGCAGAGCTTTACTGCTACTGAAGGCAACTGAGCATCATGGTCACAGATCCAATACATTCAGGATTCGCCCTGTCCATAAGAAATCCAGTTGCAGCAGAATTAACTTAAACTTATAATAACTTATAATAAGTCTAAACCTCAATATTAAGCATACTACAGTGGTACCTCTGGTTACAAACTTAATTCATTCCGGAGATCCGTTCTTAACCCGAAACCGTTCTGAACCTGAGGCGCACTTTCGCTAATGGGGCCTCCCGCTGCAGTCGCATCACTGGCGCATGACTTCGGTTTGCATCCTGGGGCAAAGTTCGCTACCAGGAGACCTACTTCCGGGTTAGCGGAGCTCGTTACCTGAAGTGTTTATAAGGAGGATGGTACATAACACGAGGTTGCACTGTATGTACTGTTACGGCTAAATTCTGGGTGCGGGGCTACACTGCCACCCAGCTCATCGGACTAAGTGTCCGCGGGTCCCTGCGGAAGAAAATGAGCTCAGCCGGACAGGAGCAAAATGCGGAGATCCAAGGTTTATTGCGCAACAGGTTCAAGACGAGATCGAACAGCGAGAAAGGGGTGACATGAACTTTTGAAACTCCCTCCATGTCCCAGAATACAGTGCAAAATACCTCCCAGTTACATCATGAATACATTAAGGAGAGGTTGGGTTACACCGGATTAACATATGGAGGAGGGAGGGGGGAATATGCAGAGCTGGAGATATGCGCAGATAAGCACTTCCTGAGTGCCGGTGATGGGAAGACAATGGTCCATGTATGCATAGTTTGTCACCTGGCATTGCCCGGAGGAAAGGTTTGGCAGAGTGATTTTGACAGGATTAGGGTCTTGACACCTTACTTGAGGGATTATGGAGGACAGGGGAGGGGTGATGGAGTCCTAGAGAAATTTAGCAAATTGGCACGTTGATTTTCTATGGATTTTATAGATTTTAGTCCCTTTTGACATTGACAATTGGGAATAAATGGATATATTGTAGCGAAGAAGGTGAAGAAGACATGCCCCCCTTCCGTAACAGTACAGAACACCACACCAGAAGGAAAAGAAAGTGAAAGTGAAACCCAGGCTCCTTCTGGCCTTATTGTCATAGTCAGCATGACCTTGACTGAAAAAGATAAGAGAACCAGTTTAAGCCAGCTGTACTCAGCTTCTCTGAAGGAATAACCCAAACATCATGAACCTTCTGCTTGTTTTTTTCACACAGAGAACCTTCCAGAACCCTCTTGAATTAATTAGAACAGGAAAGATCTCTACACATCACATCAATACTTTCTGCACTAAGGAATGCAAACTGCCTCCTCTAGGATGGGAAGCTGGTAGTTGTGAAGATCTCCACCCCCTAGACCAGTTGGTAGGGTGGTGTGATGCGTACATGCAAGTTCTGTCTATCGCTTCCCACTGGCCCCAGTGCATTCCTCTTTCCCATTCCCCCCTACTCAGGCTTGGGATGATGGGGAGAGTTTCTTCTTGCAGAAAAGGATGGCAATTCACACACAAGCCCCCACACAGTTGTCACACACACATGTGCACACACCAAGGACTCAGCTACACTAGTTGTTTTTTTGAAAAAGGGTTTTGACTGTATTACAACACTATGGCACAAGATGCCATAGTGTTAATAACAACAACAACAACAACGTCAGGCAATGGTGTGAAGATGAGGCCTGGGGAATGCATTCTGTGCAGACCAGCTTCTCTCAGATGGAGAGCTGGAGGCGGAAGAGTCGCCCCCGCCCCTGTGTCCACAGCGTGTTCAGAGAGAGAGAGGGAAGCTGAACAGCTTAGAGAGGAGTTACCCAGCTATGAGATAATGACAAGTGAACCAGAAGGGAGGGGGCAACTGGTTGAGATGTCACTTGAGAGTGTGGGGGACCCCCCCTCACCACGGACTCGGAGGTCCGAATGTATCAGAGAGCAAGGGAGTGAGAGGGAGGAAGGAGGTGCCTAAACTACTGCGGAAGTCAGAAGGAGGATTTAGAGTAGCCAACAAGATACCCTTGCAGAGCGCTGTGTATTTGTGCTTGCAACATGATGCTGTAATAAAAGGACTATAAATATATCAACTGCTCGTTAATTCTTATCTGTGAATTTACCAAAGGGAGAGTAGGACTCTCTATGCCTGACAAACAACAATAACAACAAAATTATTTGTACCCCACCCATCTGACTGGGTTGCCCCAGCCACTCTGGGCGGCTTCCAACATATATAAGAACATAAAGGTAAAGGTAAAGGGACCCCTGACCATTAGGTCCAGTTGTGGCCGACCCTGTGGTTGTGTCTCTCATCTCACTTTATTGGCCGAGGGAGCCAGCTTCTGGGTCATGTGGCCAGCATGACTAAGCCGCTTCTGACGAACCAGAGCAGTGCACGGAAATGCTGTTTACCTTCCCGCCGGAGCGGTACCTATTTATCTACTTGCACTTTGACGTGCTTTCGAACTGCTAGGTTGGCAGGAGCAGGGACCGAGCAATGGGAGCTCACTCCGTCGCGGGGATTCGAACTTCCGACCTTTTGATCAGCAAGTCCTAGGCTCTGTGGTTTAACCCACAGTGCCACCCGCGTCCCGCCAATATAAGAACATAAAAAAACATTAAGCATTTAAAAAAACTTCCATATACAGGGCCACCTTCAGATGTCTTCTAAAGGTTGTACAGTGGTACCTCAGGTTACATACGCTTCAGCTTACAGACTCCGTTAACCCAAACATAGTGCTTCAGATTAAGAACTTTGCTTTAGAATGAGAACAGAAATCGTGCTCCGGCGGTGCGGCAGCAGCGGGAGGCCCCATTAGCTAAAGTGGTGCTTCAGGTTAAGAACAGTTTCAGGTTAAGAACGGACCTCCGGAACGAATTAAGTACTTAACCCGAGGTACCACTGTATAGTAATAATAATAATATAATAATAATTTATTATTTATACCCCGCCCATCTGGCTGGGTTTCCCCAGCCACTCTGGGCGGCTTCCAACAAAGTATTAAAATACAGTAGTCTGTTAAACATTAAAAGCTTCCCTAAAGAGGGCTGCCTTCAGATGTCTTCTAAAAGTCTGGTAGTTGTTTTTCTCTTTGACATCTGGTGGGAGGGCGTTCCACAGGGCAGGCGCCACTACCGAGAAGGCCCTCTGTCTGGTTCCCTCTAACCTCACTTCTCACAGTGAGGGAACCGCCAGGAGGACCTCGGCACTGGACCTCAGTGTCTGGGTAGAACGATGGGGGTGGAGATGCTCCTTCAGGTATACTGGGCCGAGGCCATTTAAGGCTTTAATGGTCAGTACCAACACTTTGAATTGTGCTCAGAAACATACTGGGAGCCAGTACGGCCGCTCCCAGTCACCAGTCTAGCTGTCACATAAGTATAGTTACTTATCTCCTTGTCTCAGGGGGTTGCATAACTCCATACCCTCCAACATTTCTCTGATGAAAATAGGAACGTCCTAAGAAAAAGCAGGACATTCTGGGATGGCTTCTGTAAATCTGGGACTGTCCCTGGAAAGGGTCTGCCCTGCTGCTCTGGTGTACAGGAGAACAGGACTAGATGAGCCTTGGTTCTTATATTTTAATGGTGATCAGTTGCTCCAGAAAACCTTCATTTTGACCTGAGCCAATGGGCATTAATAGTAAAAACCTGTACCAAACTTGTAGTTTAATCACTGGCAA
This sequence comes from Podarcis melisellensis, assembly GCF_964234715.1. NCBI lineage: Eukaryota > Metazoa > Chordata > Lepidosauria > Squamata > Lacertidae > Podarcis > Podarcis melisellensis. The sequence continues at coordinate 7,160,637 of NC_138538.1, read as the reverse complement.
AATCTGATTGAGTGGGGAAACCTTGTTTCCGGGCCAGGCATGGGGTGTGTGTGTGTGGAGAGAAGACATGTCTCTCTTTTCACAGTTTCTGTCCCCTTCTTCCTCCTCCCACAAGGGGCAGAGTCGATGGCAGGAAATTGTCACTTTGCCTAGAAGAAACTCGCAATGTTGGCTGGTGGGTGGATTTTGCAGTTTTCATCTCTGAAAAGCTGTGCTTGCTGGCAGTCATGGGGGAATAAATATCCCCCTTGGAACACATCCACAAATGCTTAGGAAAATATCGTGCTTTGTTCATGTGCCAGAAGAGGATGTTGTTATCAGAGTCATGGAAAGATTTTCCGCTCGCCCCTGTTTGAATTAGGATTAAAAGATATACGAAATTGCTGGGGAAAGGAGGAGAAAGCCAACCAGGGCTCTGAAAAAAAAAAAAGGCTAAGGAGAAAGAAAAGTAGTAACATGAAGAACTGAAAGAACAAGGAAAGAAATTACAGCTTGGGTTTTTATCTTTTGTCAAAGTCAAAACGACATTTTCTTTAAAGGTTGGCATGCTCTTAAGTATAGCCTTAACGGGTGAAGGAAATGAGTGGTTTAGAAAGTTACGGAAGAAGCCAAATAGATCTGGATGAGTCAGGTCTAAGAAGTAATCCTTGCTTCCCAAAAAACTATGCTGTGTCATGTTAGTTGCACCTCATCATCCATCGGGACATCAGGATGACTCAAGGGCCTTCCCTGGTGTTATGCTGGTGGGGTTGAAGATGACTCACCCCTGAGCTACTCAGGTAATGTTAAAAGCTTTGGCAGTGGTGGCTGGTGCTGTTGGAACTGGTAGGGTGGAATTCAGGGAGCCATTAGAAAGTCAGTGGGAATTTGCAAAATCCATGGTGATGGTCTGTCATGATGGCCATGGGCAACATTCACATTCAGAAGACTTTTCAGCAGCGATGGATTTAGGGTGGTGCAGGCAGTTCCTCCACACAAGGGGGCGCCGAGCAGAGGGGATGCAACATACAAGAAAGCAACAGTACCCAAAGGAATTATTGTGAAAATAAGAAATGTTTTCCAAAGGTTTGTCATTGAAATTCTTCTCAATACCGATCCAGAATAGATTTCAATGTATAGTTAGCAGAGCAGAAATTTAAACACACTGCAGAATTAAAAAATATAAAAAATAGACCACATTTCATTCAGCAGAGCTTGACTGCTACTGAAGGGAAATGAGCAAATCCAATACTATCAGGATTGACACTGTCCATAAGAAATCCAGTTGCAGCAGACTTAAACTTACAATATCTTATAGTAAGTCTATAACTTAACACTAAGCATACAGAACACCACACCAGAAAGAAAGAGAGACAGAAAGAGAGAGGAACCCAGGCTCCTCCTAGCCTTACTATTATAGTCCGCATGACCTTGACTGAGAGAGATAACAGAACCAGTTTAAATCAGCTGTACTCAGCTTCTTGGAAGGAACAACCCAAATGTCATGAAGATTTTTTTCACACAGAGAAGTTTCCAAAACCCTCTTGAATTAAGTAGAACAGGAAAAAACCTCTCCACTCTGAAGGAAACCAGCCCTGAGTGCTCACTGGAAGGACAGATCCTGAAGCTGTGGCTCCAATATTTTGGACACCTCATGAGAAGAGAAGACTCCCTGAAAAAGACCCAAAATGTTGGGAAAGATTGAGGGCACAAGGAGAAGGGGACGACAGAGGACGAGATGGTTGGACAGTGTTCTCGAAGCTACGAACATGAGTTTGACCAAACTGCGGGAGGCAGGAGAAGACAGGAGTGCCTGGCATGCTCTGGTCCATGGGGTCACGAAGAGTCAGACACGACTAAATGACTAAACAACAACATTTTATCTGTAAGCTGTCTTGAGTCCCTGTCAGGGAAGAAGGCAGGTTTTAAATAAATATAATAATAATATTTTAGGCAACAGGATGCTGAGCTAGATAGGTCCAGGAATTCTTGTCTTTTCTTATGTTCTTACCATACTGCTGAGTTTCCAGATGAAGGACATTTTGATGCAAGAAGCAGAATAGTTGAGACCAATCAGGGGTCTGTCTGGGAGCTGTTCAGCCAGTCACTTAAGACTTGGGTTCAGTCATTCTTTGCTTGAGTTGCTGTCTAAGCCCTGCTTTTTCTTGCTGTGAATGAACCCTGCAGGGAAACCCAAGGAGTGTGAGGAGGGAGAGATAATAACCAGTCTCAGGGGTGAGCCAATAATTAATACTCCGGTAAAAAAGTGCTGGTGGGATGTCAGGGGATGCCACAGGAGCAATGGAAGAGATGGGAATCCCCTCAAATAATTTCTCTTAGTTCATGAAGGGGGGGGGAGCAGAAACAAGAGAAGGGAGGGCAGCAGTGGAGTGGGAAATTAATTCCTGTGTGTGAATTAATAAACCAATTAATAATTAAGGTGAAATTTCACATCACTCCCACACTTCCCAGTTTGAATTAAAAAACACTGCTGTGTCACTTTCTTAGCCAGGTTCTGCTCCAGTCTATTATAATTTGCTATTTACATCGAAACCAGGAAGCATTCAGGAATGTTGAACAAACCCTTTTACAACCACCATAACTTTTAAAAAAGGGACGCAGGTGGTGCTGTGGGATAAAACACAGAGCCTAGGATTTGATTATCAGACAGTCGGCAGTTCGAATCTCCGTGACGGGGTGAGCTCCCGTTGTTCGGTCCCTGCTCCTGCTAACCTAGGACGAAAGCATGTCAAAGTGCAAGTAGATAAATAGGTACTGATCCAGTGGGAAGGTAAACAGCATTTCCGTTTACTGCTCTGGTTTGCCAGAAGCGGCTTAGTCATGCTGGCCACATGACCCAGAAGCTGTACGCCAGCTCCTTCAGCCAGTAAAGCGAGATGAGCGCCACAATCCCAGAGTCGTCCATGACTGGACCTTTTACAACCACCATAACTTTTAAAAGCAGAAGCCAAGGTGGGCAGGACAAAAAGTAAGGATGTGATGGCCTGGGATTCCGATTCAGAGGCTGAACCAGAGGAATCCCAGCCTGCACAGGAGTCCCCGCCTCCAGGGCCGGCTGAACTGGGGCAAGGCCTAGATTCTGAGGAGCCTGCACCTGTGTCAGATCCTCAGGAGCAGGCACCAGGTGAAACCATTCTGGCCCCAGAGGTGCTTGAGGACTCAGTGTCTACAGGTGAGCCTCCTCCGGGGCCCAGTAACCCTTCGGCCTCTCCTGAACTGCAGAGGCTTAGGGCAGAGAGGCGAAGGGAACTGGTTGCTCCCAGGAGGAGTGCTCGCCTTAAGGCCAGGGGAGGCAGGGCTCCTGGGGGCCGGGACCGCCCCTGGCCTTAGAAGAAGATAAAGGTCAGTCAGCCCGGTCCCAGGTTGCGGGAGCAACGTTGTTGTTGGCTTCACACCTTCCAGTGTTCCTGTTCCCTGCCCGGCCTCCTGCTCCTGACCTTCCAGCGTTCCTGTTCCCTGCCCGGCCTCCTGCTCCTGACCTTCCAGCGTTCCTGTTCCCTGTCCGGCCTCCTGCTTCTGACCTTCCAGCGTTCCTGTTCCCCGCCCGGCACCCTGTTTCGGACCTCGCCTCTCGTCTTGTGAACTCGGACTACGATAACGGCACCTTCCCCCCGGGACCAGCACAAAGGAGGTGACAGGGAGGAGGAGAAGCATGGAGACAAAGCGGGAATTAGTTGGCTCTGCCTGTCATCTGCTCTGGCGCCACCTACTGTTGGGCTCCCTGCCTTATGTCCCATGAGGACCAGTGCGCATCGGCCTCCACTCTCTTGATGGACACATTGGAGCTTGATAGGGCTTCTCTGCCACTGGAGGCCAGCAGAGCTGAGCTGGCGGGGGCAGAAGGAAGCTGAACTCCCCTCCATCATGGTGGATCAGGGGTTTGGATTAGTCTGTGAGTTTTACGCGAACTGCAGTAATGGGGAAAAACCCCACCACTGAATCCATACTTTCCAGGGTGCTGTGGTTGGTAATGAAAACACACCACTCCATTCATTCTTTTCAAGGTGTTCGGTCGATGAAGAAAATTATGGCACCAACATTGGCAACCAAACCATAGCAACACTGATAAGAGCACAAAAACAACAGCTGTTAGATAAATGAAACATCAGAAAGAAACCATTCTTTCAGAAACGCGCTCGCAAATGTGCTTTTCAGCACTCTGTGTAAACAATATTCTGCGAAGAATGTGATGTTAGAAAATAATTCTGGAAATGACAAGGTACTTGATAAATGCAGTGAATTGTGGTGGAGGAAGAGGAAATGAATCACAGAGCCATTTAATAGAAGGCTTGGGAATGAAATGGCAGAAAGTCGGAGCACAACCCAGGCTAAATTAAAGCACTTTTGGGGGGAAAGGAGACGCTAACTAACCAAGGACCTGGGACAGCTCTCTGCCTCTTCCTCTACTCTCCAAAGTAGGGATGGATCGGCTGGTTTGGGTACTGTACTTTCTTTTCTCATTTGTCTAGTCTTAAATTCACTTCTCCACATTCATACAGCAATTTGTGTTACAGTGGTGCCCCGCAAGACGAACGCCTCGCAAGACGGAAAACCCGCTAGACGAAAGGGTTTTCCGTTTTGGAGGCGCTTCGCAAAACGAATTTCCCTATGGGCTTGCTTCGCAAGACGAAAATGTCTTGCGAGTTCCTGTGGGTTTTTTCCCCTTTTTTCTAAGCAGCTAAGCCGCTTATCAGCTGATCCGCTAAGCCGATAAGCCGCTAAAAGCCGCTAAACCACTAATAGCGCTAATCCGCTAAGCTGTCAATGGGCTTGCTTCGCAAGACGGAAAAACCGCTATACGAAGAGCCTCACGGAACGGATTAATTTCGTTTTGCGAGGCACCACTGTATTTTTAAAAAACAAAACAAAACAAAAAGCCTTGTAAAAATTCATTAGCATTTTAGAGTGAATTTCTCCAAAGGAACTTATTTTTGCATGCCATATTTATTAGTTATGAAAATATTTTTAGACCACTCTGTCATATATCAAAGTGGTTTATGGCAATAAAAATACAGCCATAGAATGAGAGCCACAAGAAGTTGAAAAATAGACATTGATTAACCATTGTGGAATAATAATAATAATAATAATAATAATAATAATAATAATAATAATTTCAATTTATATACCACCCCTTATCAAAAGATCCCAGGGTGGTGTACAACTCTAGGAACATATTTTATGGAGCATGATAAAAAATAATAATATAATTAGATAGATCAGTTGGTTAGAGCATGGTGCTGATAATGCCAGGATTGCAGGTTCAATCCCTGCATGGGACAGCTGCATATTCCTGCTTGACAACCATATGTCAGGACTGCTCTGATGGTGTTTCCTGCTTGGCAGGGGGTTGGACTAGATGATCCTCAGGGTCCCTTCCAATTCTATGATTCTATTCTATGATTCTATGAAAGCATAATAGCAGAGAGCATAATAGCAGCCCCTCCTCACATATTTAACAGGCCATATATTGTTTAATGGCCAAAGGCCTGGGTAAAGAGTAATGTTTTCACCTGGTGCTCAAAGATATATGATGACAGTGGCAGGCAAGCCTCTCTTTTGGGTGAGCATTCCACAAACTGGGGGGGGGGTCACTGAAAAGACTGTATTATTAAGCCCCATCTCCCCATCATTTCCCTCTTACAGCATGTGCAGAAACTAGTGTTGCCATATTTCAAAAAATGAAAATCCAGACACAAAGAATGTTGGGCTTTTTCTGCAAAACCTAAAAAAAAAAAGAAGTTTCTGTATTATCTTTAAGGAAATTTGCCAAAATCTATACTTTCCACCCAGACCACTGTTTCCGATGGCCAAATCCTGGCTATGTCCAGACCAGGGCCGGATTTAGGTTTGATGAGGCCCTAAGCTCCTGAAGGTAATGGGGCCCTTTATATGTCCAGCTGTCCTTTGTCCACAACAAATTGTCGCTGTTTTTTGTGTTGAATATATGCTATATATATGGTAATTTATGGACCTAATCGGTATCTAAAGCCATCTGCACATAACAAAATATGTATTTTATCAATGTACACTGTTGCTGTATGTAGGTTTTATTTTATCTGTTTTTATCTTATATTTTGGAAATGTACATCCATAATTATTTTTGGGGGGGGGGGCCAAGAGAGGGGCCCTAAGCTATAGCTTGTTTAGCTTATACGTAAATCTGGCACTGGTCCAGATGTATGGCAACCCTAGCAGAAACCACCTTCCTGACACTTCACCCCACTATTGGTCTCGTCTTCTCAATCCGCCAAAGCCTGTCTTCGCATGTAGGGAATAGACAAGTCCCTATCTCACCGAGGGTTTGAGACTCATCGGTTACCCAGCCAGCCAAAGCCATTTGCGGGGTGTGCCCCCTGTCTCACACTGACAGCTTCCAGGAGCAGGGCTGGATTTAGGTTTGATGAGGCCCTAAGCTACTGAAGGTAATGGTAAGCTACTATGTCCAGCTGTCCTTTGTCAACAAAAAATTGTCACTGTTTTTTGTGTTGAATATATGCTATACAGTCATACCTCGTGTTACATTTGTTTTTCAGGTTACGAATGTGGCAAACCCGGAAGTGTTTACTTCTGGGTTTGCCGCTCATGCACACGCAGAAGCGATCTGCATGCTTCGCACATGTGCAGAAGTGCTCTATCGCACTTTGCGCATGCGAAGTAGCGGCGCTCTACTTACAGACTTATGAGCGGATCGCGTTCATAAGTAGAGGTACCACTGTATGGTAATTCATGTTCCAAAAAGCATGGGGAAAATGCAGAGAATACTTCGCAAAACGGTGCCCTAAAATACATACCTGGACTTGTTTCGATTAATGTCTGCAGGAGACTTTGTGGATATTTAAGTTATAATTTGAAAAATCTTAATAATTATTCATAAAGGAAACAGCTTGTAAGAAGTAAATAAGGAGGAAGATACAGGATAAAGGAAGTCTTTTATTTGGTTGTTTGTATTGTTGTATGTTATGTTCACATTTAATGAGGGTGGATTTCTGTATTGGGGGGTTATGTTATGTTGTAAATAAAATTTCCAATAAAAAATATTATATTTTTTTGAAAGGTAATTTATGGACCTAATAGGTATCTAAAGCCATTTGTACATGTTGCCCTGCAACCAGTCCATGCAGAATGTAGGCACCCTATATATAGAAAGGAGCAAACCAGTGATATTTTAGGGAGCAGGCGAGCAGGCTGGGCCCATTACTTACATCATAGGGGCCTACACAACACAAAACACTGTTGCTGTATGTAGGTTTTATTTTATTTGTTTTTTATCTTATATTTTGGAAATGTACATCCAGTTTTTTTCCTTTAATTTTTTTTGGGGGGGCCCCAAGAGAGTGAGGCCCTAAGCTATAACTTGTTTAGCTTATATGTAAATTCGGCACTGTCCAAAAGCCACAGATTAGAGCTGACTGCAGTGTAGGGACCTATGGCAGACAAGCTACTCAGAAGGAGCACGGTGTGTTACAAAGGAAATAGCTGACTTTATTTATAAATTATTATTATTATTTTTAAAAAATAATATTTATTAACAATTTAAAGATTACAAAAAGAAGAAGAAAATTAAACAAGGCAATACGATACATTACAAAAACAAAAACACTACATAAAACATTGAATTAACAAAACAAAACAATTAAAAACCGATAATTTCAAAATCTTATCTTTCATTTACTTGTTTCAGCGACCTCCTCACACCTCCCTTTTTGTATTCCACTTCAATTAACTGTTTCAGCAATTCCTTTCCATCTTCCTCTGTTTTCTGTCCTGTAATTTATCTTAACATATTCTAACCTTATTTTCCCCTTTAATGCATTAACAATCTATTTGTACTTAATTCCTTATAACATTTCTGCTAAAGCCCTATAACTTCATTCCGACTTTATTTATAAATTATTGAAGGAATGACTTTAATGTGTTGTTAACCGTGTCCATTTACAGTGAGGAAGGTGGGCCATATAAGTCACGGTACAGGGAGGAAAATGATTTGATGGGACGTGTCTTCTTTGCTGTTTAATTGTTCCAGTAAGGCTCTGTTGTTGTGAGAGAGGAATGATGAATCACTCGCTCTTTATGAGACATCTCTTCCAGAAAGATGTTTGAAAAATGAATTTTTTTAAAAAAAACCACAACATTTATGGTAACCAAGTTTATGTGTGTACTCTGTGCTTTGCACGTGGGAATTTTGTACTCAGTCAATCCAAACTTTTGTGTCCAAAGGGAAGAAGAACAAAAAATAAAAGAGCTGAATTCTGCAGCCTGTAAAAATTATGCAGAATGTCCAAATGAGCATAATTATTCTTACTTTGCATAATTTAATTTACACACTCTTACACTCCAAAATTACACACTCCAACCACTGCAGATCTTCTCACTGACTTTTATGATTTTGACAGACATTGTCCATGATTTAACTTTTAAGCCTATTGTTTGTCTGTCTGTCCATCTATTTATCTATCAGTCCTGCTTCACAAGCTGGAACAATGGGTGATATGAATACCATGATTCTGAAAAACATGACATAAGTTACATGAATACTACAGAGGGTTTACGTGATCTAAAAATCTTAAAACATGATACAAGATCTAGCATAAACCCAAGTTGGCCGTTAAAAAGATATTTATATAGTTTTCATGTAACTTATATTTTAAAGATAAGTTACACTAAGGTACACTAAGGCTTTCCTCTGTTTCTGCCTGTAGCTCCCGAAGAAAAAGTTCTGAACTCTGAAACATGCAGAGCTACAGTGAATAATTTTGCTTTACTGAGCACCAAAATTGCTCTCTGTTTTACGACCTGCTGGTCTGTTTAGCCAGCATTGTCTCAAACTCTTTTGGGCCTTTCCTCTTAGTTGTGATACGTTTAGCTTGACGTGTTTCCATCTCAGGGAGCAACCCTGGGACCTTCTGCTTATACAGCACACAGCCTGCCAAAGAAGTATGGTCCCCCTTGTATCACTATGCATTTTTATAACAATATCTTAGTATGTACAGCTCAAAAGCACTCTATGATGTACTTGAAGACATCCCTAGGAGTGACAGTTCAGAAGCCCCACATTCAAATCTAACCTCAGTTAGATGACACATGGGATGACTTGAGGCAAGTCCATATTGCCACAACCTCTGTCATGTCATAGAATCATAGAACTGTCTTCTTCTTTGGTGATCCCTCGTAGCCGAGTAAGATGGTCTTCCATAAACACGGTTTTAACAATGAGTCCATAAGTGACTGTGGAGGCCAATTCTGGATCCAAACATCCTTCCACAGTGAGGACATTGGTTTCCGGGCGGGAGTTGATCACGGTGTGGATTTGCCAAGCGTGCCTTCCTCTTAGCACATTTCTCTCTTGCGTCCTGAGTTCAAGTGTCTTCAAAGCCCATGACACCTTTGGTAAAGGCTGTTCTCCAATTGGAGCGCTCACAGGCAAGTTTTTCCCAATTGTTGGTGTTTATACTACATTTAAAAATTTTTCCTCGAGACAGTCTTTAAACCTCTTTTGTTGACCATCAGCATTATGCTTTCCATTTTTAAGTTCAGAATAGAGTACCATAGAACTGTAGCGTTGGAAGGGACGCAGGGGTCATCTGTTCCAACCCCTTGAAATGTAGCAACCTCAGCTAAAACATCCATGACAGATGGCCATTCAGCCTCTGCTTAAAAACCTCCAAGGAAGGAGAGTCCACCACCTCCCAAGGGAGTCCATTTCACTGTCGAACAGCTCTTGCTGTCAGAAAGTACTTCCTGATGCTTAGTTGGAATCTCCTTTATTGTAACTTGAATCCATTGGTTCCAGTTCTAACCTCCTGAGAAGGAGAAAACAAGCTTGCTCCATCTTCCATGCAGCCTAGCCTTTGAGATATTTGAAGATGGCTATCATATCTCCTCTCACTCTCCCTGTTTTTCAGGCTAAACATACCTAATTCCTGAAGCTTGGCTCTGCCCTCACTGGTCCTGGAAGGATCCTTTAAAAATGTCCCATATGCTCAGAGACTTTGCGCCTGGTCATTGGGGGATATAGAAAGCCCAGAGCACTTGTTCTTTAGATGTCCTTTTTATGAAGAGGCACGTAGTGAGACCATTGATCCCCTGTAAGTGAGGCTCGCTGACCTCCCGGAAAAGCAAAAATTTGACCTTTTCCTGTTAGGCATAGCTCATAAGATGACCTGGATGGTTGCCAGATTCTGTGTAGGCGCAGACCATCCCCCGACTCAAACTAGTTTGTTAAGAAAATCCCCAAACTCGGTTCCATGGGTTTCTCTGGGTCATCTCTCTGTGGTAGCTCATCTTAAAAGTTTTAAGTGTCTATACACTTATCACATTTATAAATTTTATATTTATTGTTGTACATTGTTTTAAATGTTTGGTTTCCTTCTGGGATTGTACCCCCAAGTGTGTTTTATAAGCTGGTCTCTGACTGTAATAAATTATCTATCTATCTACCTAACTCAACTGTTCCTCATAAGGCCTGCTTTCCATACCCTTGATCATCTTGGCTTCCTTCCTCTGCACAAGTTCTAGTTTGACAATAGCCTGCTTACATTGTGGTGCCCAGACTGGACGTAATCAGCTTGCAGTATGAAGATAACAGCACTGCCCTACATTAAACCGTTGTTGTAAGGCAGGGATGGAGAACCAATGCTCCTTTGGATGGTGGTATATACATTTAATAAATAATAATAATAACCTACACTGGCTCCCAGTACGTTTCCGAGCACAATTCAAAGTGTTGTTGCTGACCTTTAAAGCCCTAAACGGCCTCGGTCCAGTATACCTGAAGGAGCATCTCCACCTCCATCATTCTGCCAGGACACTGAGGTCCAGTGCTGAGGGCCTTCTGACGGTTCCCTCGCTGCGAGAAGCCAAGTTACAGGGAACCAGGCAGAGGGCCTTCTCGGTAGTGGCGCCCGCCCTGTGGAACGCCCTCCCACCAGATGTCAAAGAGAAAAACAACTACCAGACTTTTAGAAGACATCTGAAGGCAGCCCTGTTTAGGGAAGCTTTTAATGTTTGACGGACAATTGTATTTTAATATTCTGTTGGAAGCTGCCCAGAGTGGCTGGGGAAACCCAGCCTGAAGGGCAGGGTATAAATAAATATAATAATAATAATAATAATAATAATAATAATAATAATAATAATAAATGTGGTTAAGCTCCAACTCCCATCAACCCTGTCAATTGGCCGTGCTGCCTGGGCCTGATGTGGATCAGAGTCTAACAACATCTGACTCCTATCCATTTCACCCAGCAAGCGATGATGGGAGGTGCAGGCCAGCAACACTTTTTTTAACGATTGCCAAGTCTGTTGAGCAGTTTGCACACTCAGAAAGTGCAAAATCAATGCTAAGTGTTGTTGCTGCATGTTATTTGTTCCCTTTTGGGTGCAGGGCAGGAGGCTCCATTCCGGCAAATCTTACAATCTCATTTCCTCGCCTTTCTGCGTTCCCTAAAGTTTAAACCACAACAAGAGTAAAACGGTGCGATGCTCTGCTGGAGCCTGGTTGCGAATCTTGGACTGAGCGGCCGTCATATTTCAGACCAGCTCTATTTAAATGAGTTTGGAATTGTGGCTCTCCACAGCAGATGGCTTTGGAAATAATGAAGGCTAAGCAATGCACGCCGTCCCCCTTCCTCCTCCATGCATCACCCCCCCCCCCAGTGCTCTCTGTTGCCATGGCAGACCATGAGGCTGAAATGGATTCTTGCTTATTAAATTTGCAAGCTCTTGTGTACTCAGAATGAATGGGGCTCAGTCATAAAGAGGCCCAGCCTCCTCACGACACTGGGGTAGTTTTTTATCTTAGAAAACCAGGCACTCAAACAAAGGCATGCGAAGGTCTCATTAACCTATTAACAGCGACCTCAGAGAGTTCAACCGCAGGGGCTTTTTAACGCTGAGTGCAAGGTGTTTTCCAGGAACGCTCGTAAAAGGCAATGCTCCTGACGAGAGGTGCTAATAAACGGTTGTTTATTGGCTCATGGAGGAAGCAAAAAAATAAAAAAATAAAAAATGGCCGTGCTTCCCCCAGGTGATATGACCAAAAAAAATCCCCCTTCTCTCTGTTTTTTCAGAAATGTGTCAAGATCCGGAACCTTCTTGTGGAAACTAGAGGAGGGGTGAAAGAAAGATTTTGGGATGGGGGCCAGGCAGAGATGATACATCATATTTCAAGTGCCCGAAACAGCTAATTCAAAATATATTCCTACCCTGCATATGCTGGTAAAACATATTATCAAAGTGTCAATTGCATACAGGAGTTTCCAGCCTCACTCCTTGGCATCTCCAGGTACAGCTTGGTAGGAGAATCTGCCTAAAACCCTGCGTGGCTGCTGCCATTCAGCACAGACAATGCTGAGCTGGTGGACCAATATATTTATTGTTGTTTAGTCGTTTAGTCGTGTCCGACTCTTCGTGGCCCCCTGGACCAGAGCACACCAGGCACTCCTGTCTTCCACTGCCTCCCTCAGTTTGGTCAAACTCATGCTAGTACCTTCGAGAACACTATCCAACCATCTCGCCCTCTGTCGTCCCCTTCTCCTTGTGCCCTCCATCTTTCCCAACATCAGGGTCTTTTCCAGGGAGTCTTCTCTTCTCATGAGGTGGCCAAAGTATTGGAGCCTCAGCTTCAGGATCTGTCTTTCCAGTGAGCACTCAGGGCTGATTTCCTTCAGAATGGAGAGGTTGGATCTTCTTGCAGTCCATGGGGCTCTCAAAACAATGCTGAGCTGGTGGACCAATGGTCCAACTCAATATAAAGCACCTTGTTGAGTTAAATCATGGAACGCAAAGCAGCACATGGGTAATTTCCACGTGGTCACCCATCCAGGCAAAGGCCAGACCCAAACATGCTTCGCTTCAGCAAAATGGCAGCCTCATGTGTCTTCACCACCATCACCATCACCATTTATTACTTATACCCCACCCATCTGGCTGGGCCACTCTGGGCAGCTTCCAACAGGATTATTAAAAACACAATAAAACATCAAAAATTAAAAACTTCCCTAAACACTGCCACCTTCAGATGTCTTCTAGAAGTCAGATAGTTGTTTATTTCCTTGACATCTGGTGGGAGGGCGTTCCACAGGGCGGGTGCCACCACAAGAAGGCTCTCTGCCTGGTTCCCTGTAACCTCACTTCTCGCAGAGAGGGAGCCAGCAGAAGACCCTTGGAGGAGGACCTCAGTGTCTGGGCTGAACGATGAGTGTGAAGACGCTCCTTCAGTATACTAAGACTCTTGGTATACTAGGCTGAGGGCCTTTGGGGCTTTAAAGATCAGCACTAACACTTTGAATTGTACTTCAGGCAGAATATCCATAGCAGCACTGGATTTAGGGTGGTGTGGGTGGTTCCCCTGCACATGGTGCTGAGCTGAGGGGGTGCAAACTGATAAGATCCATAATTGAGAAGATCCATTTGGGGTCACCAAATTTTGGGCTCACACAGTATGCCATATTATGAAAGATTGCCTAAATCTGCCCTTGTCCCTAGCATAGAGGTGTCAATTTCAGTTTCTAATTTTTTCCACATTCTTATTTTTGGTTCTCCATATTTCCACATCTGTTTGTATTCTTATTTTTTAAATCAATATGAAATTTCAGCAGCACTTTAGGGTACATTTCTCCTAGTATACACATGCTTTTGTATGCAGTTTTGCACAATACAGTGATACCTTGGTTCCCAAACGGCTTGGCCCCTGAACATATAGGCTCTCGAACGCTGCAAACCCGGAAATAAGTGTTCCAGTTTCTGAACATTTTTTGGAAGCTGAACGTCTGATGGGGCTTCCGCTTGAGTGCAGGAAGCTCCTGTAGCCAATCAGAAGCCGTGCCTTGGTTTTCAAACATTCGAGAGTTGAACAGACTCCTGGTATGGATTAAGTTCGAGAACCAAGGTTCCACTTGTACACACGTTCTTGAAAAGTGATTCCCCCTAGGCGCTGTGGTCTAAAGCCCAGAGCCTAGGGCATGGGTAGGCAAACTAAGGCCCAGGGGCCAGATCCGGCCCAATTACCTTCTAAATCCAGCCCGCAGATGGTCCGGGAATCAGCATATTTTCACATGAGTAGAGTGTGTCCCTTTATTTAAAATGCATCTCTGGGTTATTTGTGGGGCCTGCCTGGTGTTTTTACATGAGTAGAATGTGTGCTTTTATTTGGAATGCATCTCTGGGTTATTTGTGGGGCATAGGAATTCGTTCATATACTTTTTTCAAAATCTAGTCCGGCCCCCCACAAGGTCTGAGGTACAATGGACCGGCCCCCCGCTGAAAAAGTTTGCTGATCACTGGCCTAGGGCTTGCCAATCAGAAGATCAGCGGTTCGAATCCCCATGATGGGGTGATCTCCCGTTGTTCAGTCCCAGCTGCTGCCCACTTAGCAGTTCAAAAGCACGTCAAGTGCAAGTAGATAAATAGGTACCGCTCTGGCGGGAAGGTAAACAGAGTTTTTGTGCGCTGCTCTGGTTCGCCAGAAGCGACTTAGTCATGCTGGCTACATGACCCGGAAGCTGTACGCTGGCTCCCTCGGCCTATAGAGCAAGGTGAACGTGCAACCCCAGAGTCTTCTGCAACTGGACCTAATGGTCAGGGGTCCCTTTACCTTTAACTGCAGGTAAGGCGGTGTCATATCCAGTAATGGCAAGCAAACACAGGGGCAACAGGATCTGGCTTAGACAAGGCAGAATTGTCCAGGACCTTGGACAGAGCATTGTTGTAAAGTTGACTGGGGTAGTCTCACCAATGGGTGGTGTATTCCTCCTCCTTCCGAATAGTTTGGCTTCTTTAGGTTCAGATTCAGTCCATGGAGGTAAGCTGACCAGAAAGGGCCAGGATGGCTATGCCACAGGAAGGATGCTGACTCCATTTCCAATGGGACTCTGACTTTGCTGAGAGGCATCTCATAAGCAGCAGGCCCTGTTGATCTTCAACAACCTCATGATGTCCTGACACTTTGCTAGTTCCCAAAAATATTTAAAAAATAATGCGGACGGTGACTCTGATGGCATTAGTTTCATTTGCTCATTTTATTTTCCCTCTGGGACACCTTGGCCGTGATCCAGCACAGAGTTAGGCACACTTAAGTGCATTGGAATCAATGGGCTTAAGTGCACTCAGCTCCGTGTTGGATTCCATGCTCTACCTTGCTCCCTCTGGAACTACACCGCTTAACAGAGTAATTGAGTGTCACTCTAATAAATCCCTAATTTCCTATATATACCATCTCATTAATATGCTTCATATTGCCAGGTGTCAAGGTCAAATAGCTGGTGTAAATCAGAGATCTTTCTAGATCTTTTGGACCACAATTTCTATCAGCCCCAACCAGCATGGCTCATGGACAGGGGTGATGAGAATTGCAGAAGGCAGCAGGTTGGGAAGGCTAAATGACCCTGCCCATCATGGTTTGCTCTATGCAGAAGTCCCCAGGAAAAACGACTAAGGGCACCACCTGTTGCGTTTCAGTGTTGCTGCTTTGCCAGAAAGCCAGTCTTTTAAATTCTCTGCAACGTAGAAAGCTGATTTGGGACACTGGTCACAGGTCTACAGTTGGTGTTGTGGTCAGATTGTTGGAATCTTCTTCTTCTTCTTTGGCGATCACTCGTAGCCAAGTAAGATTGTCTTCCATAAACACGGTTTTAACAATGAGTCCGTAAGTGACTGTGGAAGCCAGTTCTGGATCCACACATTCTTCCACAGTGGGGACAGTGGTTTCTGGGTGGGAGTTGATCACGGTGTGGATCTGCCAAGCGTGCCTTCCTCTTAGCACATTTCTCCCTTGTGTCCTGAGTTCAAGTGTCTTCAAAGCCCATGACACCTTTGGTAAAGACTGTTCTCCAATTGCTTGTTGGTATTTATACTACATCTTTTTAGGTTTGCCTTGAGACAGTCTTTAAACCTCTTTACAGTCTTTAAACCAGCATTACATTTTCCATTTTAAAGTTTGGAATAGAGTCGTTGCTTTGGAAGGCATCTGCACAACATGATCAGTCCAACGAAGTTGATGTAGAAGAATCATTGCTTCAACACTGGTAATGTTTGCTTCTTCCTGTCTTCCCAAGTGATGTGTAAAATTTTTTGGAGACACCATTGATGGAATCTTTTGAGGAGTTGGAGATGGCATTCATATGTGGTCCATGTTTCACAAGCCTACAGTAAGGTTGGTAGTACAATAGCTTTGTAAACAAGCATTTTGGTTTCCCTGTGAATGTCTCGGTCCTCAAACACTCTGCACTTCAATCAGGAGAAAGCTGCACTCGCAGAGCTCAGGCGGTGCTGAATTTCAGCATCAGTGTCGGCCCTTGTGGAACAATAACTGCCTAGGTAGGAGATGTGATCAACATTTTCCAACATTACACCATTGAGTTGAATTTGTGGCGCTGCAGAGGGGTTATTTTATAAGAGTGTTGGAATAGGACCTGAGAGACCAGGGTTCAAATCCCCCACTTGGCCATGAGGCTAACTGGGTGACCTTGGGCCAGACACCAGTTCTCAGCCTAACCTACCTTATAGGGTTGTTGTGGGGATTAATGTAGAGGGGATATTAACAACTGACCATGACATTCAACATTCAGATTTTGGACTACAGCTTTGCCATTGAAACCCAACTGTTTAGACTGGCTGAGTGCAATGAAATAAGTTAATGTGAAATGTTTCTAAAGCCAGTATGCAATAGTGATGAAGATGTTGGGTGGGAACAGAGAGTGGCCTGGGGTGAGCAAATATGCCTCCAGCCATTTAGCCTACCAGATTGCCTTGCTGTGCCTGTCACCTTTGGAGATGACGACTTTCCTTCTTCCTCCTTGGAAAAGTCCCCAAGCGGTTGCAGATCAGATTCCAGGTCTGGCAGAGTCATGGGTTTTTTGTCATGGGCAGATGGCCTTGGCCCTGGTTCAGGATCGTAGTGGTGTCTAAAAGAAGAGCCTGGAGGTTGACCCACTGAATGTTATGGCTGTCACCATCTCCTCCCCATTGCTTTCACCAGGCATGCCCTCCAGCTTGTGGGCTGGTTGGCCGAATGGGTGGTAAAGCAATGGCAGAACCTAACAATGATGCCGGCCTGGGCAATGTGCTCTTGTCAGTCTTGTGGGGTCCTGGTCCTCAACACCATGAGCAAATTTGTGGCCTGTGTGTGGATCTCTGTGGCTGCTGACTGTGCACACACACACATGCAAACACATCGCCTCCAACTTGGCACCAACTTGACACAGCTCTGCCTTTGTTCTGTAAGTCAATGGAGAAGCCTGGCTGTCAGGAGCGGCGTGAGCCAATGGCAGCGTTCCATAAACCCAAACCCCATTAAAATAACAAAGGACCCTGCCACACTTCTGGGAGGAGATGTGGTTTTTTTTCCTCTTCCTCTCTGCACCCCACCCCTTCGAGGCTGCAGGCGTCATTAAACAAGCAGGCACAGCTAATGGGCTTTAGACACTCAAAGGCTCAGCTTTTCTAAGCCCAGCTGTCATGGAAGGGAGTGCTAAGAGCCCCCTCCCTCCACAAATCACTAAAAAGTGCCCAGGCTCAAGCGACAATTCCCCCTTCCTCTCTCCCCTTTTAAAAAAAATAAAATTCAAAAGGGAGGTGGGGCGGAGCCAGTCTGTGCAAAATAGTGAGCAATTAATGTGAAACAAAAGCAAATGAATCAAGAGGGCTAATTATATGGGGTATAAATCCAAATAAGAGGAGTTGGAGAGAGAGAGAGAGAGAGAGAGAGAGAGAGAGAGAGAGAGAGAGAGAGAGAGAGAGAGGATGCTGGAGGGTGTTTTCTTTTTCTTTTTTGGGGGGTGGGTGGGGAAATGGGGGAAAGCAGCCTATGATGCTGAAGAAAGAGATCAGTTGGTGAGACAAATATGCATAAATTTCTTGGAGCGACATAAAGAACCCGAGAAGTAGTGGGAGGTTTTGGGAATGTCCCCAAGTGAGTCATTCTTTGGACGTCTGTCGGCTTGACGCAACCCTTGACGCCTTGCGCTTTCTTTTCAGGGCCTCCTGCACAAATAGTGAGCCAAGATGAGAAAGGGAAGGAGGGAGAAGAAGCCATTCTCTTCTCTTCTCTCTCTCTCTCTGTTCAGAGAGAAGATCTAAATCTGCTCCAATCCTTTGTCCCTCTACCCTGGGCGCACAATTGGAACCTAAAGAAGAAGCTAGAAAGTTAGAAAGTTCTGTCCATCTATCATCTATCATGTTGTTTAATCGTTTAGTCATGTCCGTCTCTTCATGACCTCATGGACCAGAGCACGCCAGGCACTCTTGTCTTCCACTGCCTCCCTCAGTTTGGTCAAACTCATGCTGGTAGCTTCGAGAACACTGTCCAACCATCTCATCCTCTGTTGTCCCCTTCTCCTTGTGCCCTCCATCTCTCCCAACATCAGAGTCTTTTCCAGGGAGGCTTCTCTTCTCATGAGGTGGCCAAAGTATTGGAGTCTCAGCTTCAGGATCTGTCCTTCCAGTGAGCACTCAGGGCTGATTTCCTTAAGAATGGATAGGTTTGATCATCTATCATAGCATCTCACAATCAGGAAAACTCAGCTTTATAATGGAAAAATAGAATCCAGTCCTTTGGAGATACACCTCTTCAAGTTCTCTTCATTGTTCTCTGTTGACTGCTTCTTGCAGCCACATAAGCCCTGATGTTAGGTTTAGATCGTGCACCCATCACATAATGGGTCTTCCCCTTGGTCTTTTGTGATCTAAACCATGGAGCCTCTTGGGCTTGTTGATCAGAAGATTGGCGGTTCGAATCTCCACGATGGGGTGAGCTCTCGTTGCTCTGTCCCAGCTTCTGCCAACCTAGCAGTTTGAAAACACACCAGTGCAAGTAGATAAATAGGTACCACTGTGGCGGGAAGGTAAACAGCGTTTCCGTGCACTCTGGATTCTGTCACGGTGTTCCATTGCACCAGAAGCGGTTTAGTCCTGCTGGCCACATGACCCAGAAAGCTGTCTGTGGACAAATGCCAGCTCCCTTGGCCTGAAAGTGAGATGAGCGCTACAACCCCATAGTTGGACTTAACTGTCCAGGGGTCCTTTACCTTTTTTACCTTTACCTTCCCCTTGGTCTTTTGCAATGGTGGGGTCTCCAAAGTAGCACTGCTTTATTCCATTGGGCTGAGTCGTCTCTTTTGCCACATGTCCTGTCTATGTCCATAGTGGGCTCTTCCCACTATGCCCATAACTTTTGATTGTTGTTGTATCCAATGATTAGTTTCCTCACCTTTCCATGATATTCCTAACATGATGTCTTCCACGGCAGGCTGTGCTGTTTTAAGCTGTTCATGTTTCTCTGTGTCATGGTCCAGTTCTCTACTTCACAACACATCACAGATAACATGCACATATTCAACCTTTTAGCTTTCACGTCTAAGGAAATATTTCTATTTTCCCATTATAAAGCTGAGTTTTCCTGATTGCTTCATTCTCCTCTCTATTTCCACTGTTTGATTTTCTCTTCCCAATATTATTATTTTGTCCTAAATAGATGTATTCTTCAACTTGCTTTCTTTCTTTACTTTCCATTTGTATATCATTCTCTTCCTTAAACATCTCTCTCTCTCCCTCCAACATTTATAAGTCACATCATTTATATTATTCTTCCAACTTCTGACTGTCTTCGCTGATCAGTGCCAATCCCCCATCCTTCATTTTTTTTAAAAAATGTATTTTTATTAAAGATTTTCTTGGTTTACAAAAGTATGTGCAATGTCTCTGTAGTATTGTTTAAGCAGGCCTACTCAGACACGCACATTTGACATGTATTCTAACATGCAACTTTATTTTATAATCTGTACTTTTGAATCTACTCATTTCATTCTGAAAACATTTAAGCAAACTTGTTTTAAAATTATTATGATTAATGATAACCATTTGCCTTCCACATATACGTCTCAAGGCAATGTACACAATATAATGAAAACTGCTTTAAAAAACCCAGTTAAAAACAACACAGAAAATAACAGCAAATGAACTGTACATGTTACAAGGGGACATCTGTGACAGAGACCCCATTCATCCAGCTGGGAAAGTCTGTCAGAACAAAAATGTTTTCAAGTGTTCCTAGAAATTGCAGATAGTGGGCATCTGTCATATATTGACAGGAAAACTATTCCACAGAACAGGGGTAGCTACACTGAAAGCCCTGCTCTGAGTTACTGTGGAGCAAGTGTCTGATTTTATCAGTAATTATAATGTACAGTATACATCTGATTTTATTGGTCATTTTAATGTATATTTTATGTAAACCACTTAGAGGTTTTGATGATGAAGCAGTGTAGAAATCCTGCTAAGTCAGGGTGGCCATATTTCTAGAAGTAAAATTCAAGACACAAAAGTTGTTGAGGTTTTTCGGGAATGAAACTCAACATTGTCAAGCAATCAACCTTAACATCCCAGACATTTCTGGGTCATTGTGCGCTTGCATGAAATCATGTGCTGATGATTCTCCCTGTGACCACTCCTCATTGCTCCACCACCACTCCTTGGGTTCAGAGCCATCTTTCCTTGATAGTTCCCCAGCTGCTTCCACCTCCTACCATTCCTCAGTGTCCAATCAGTTCAAGATAGCTACAGAAGGATAGATTTGGGGTGAACACCAGGAAAAGCAGAGACATCACCTTGCCAACAAAGGTCCGTATAGTTAAAGCCATGGTTTTCCCAGTAGTGATGTATGGAAGTGAAAGCTGGACCGTAAAGAAGGCTGATCGCCGAAGAATTGATGCTTTTGAATTATGGTGCTGGAAGAGACTCTTGAGAGTCCCGTGGACTGCAAGAAGATCAAACCTATCCATTCAAAAGGAAATCAGCCCTGAGTGCTCACTAGAAGGACAGATCGTGAAGCTGAGGCTCCAATACTTTGGCCACCTCATGAGAAGAGAAGACTCCCTGGAAAAGACCCTGATGCTGGGAAAGATTGAGAGCACAAGGAGAAGGGGAGGACAGAGGACGAGATTGTTGGACAGTGTTCTCGAAGCTACCAGCATGAGTTTGGCCAAACTGTGGGAGGCAGTGGAAGACAGAAGTGCCTGGCGTGCTCTGGTCCATGGGGTCACAACTAAACAACAACAACAAGAAGAAGGACAATTTGGCAATGGAACCAATGACCTAGAAGATATCTCCTTCCTGGAGATCTTCATTCAGAGGTTGGAGAGCCACCTCCTTTACTTCTAGATTTCTTGCACTGAGCAGGTGGTTGGTCTCCCGATGGCTGTAGAAGCTCCTGAGTCCATCAAAGCAAGTATTGACTTCTGGGACATTTCTTTTCTCAGAGGCATAAAGCGCTACACTTGTACAGTGAAATCAGTGTGAATAAACACCAACTGAAGTGGAGCATTGCATTTATTGAGTGAATGATGCCAAGGCTCCTGGGATAAAGAGGTGAGGACGACTGTTCCCCGAGTCGATGCTTTCGAGAAGAACATTGAAACCATGAAAAAGTACTAGATTCTGAGAAAACGGAAACAAAACATTTTATTTTTAACGAGGAAATAAAACATCGGGGAGGGTGTTATTCATTCTGCTCTGCCCATAATTAACATGTATTTGTCTGATTCTTTTATTAATGTTCAAGAGAGAAAGAGTCAATGCCAGGGGGTCATACACCTTCCTGCACTTTGCCGAGTTTTCGATTTGCAAGACAAAGGCACCGCACAACAAGGATGTGATGTTGCCCTATTGAATGTGGATAGAGAATTCTCTCTCTGCAAAGCAAAGGCCCAATTCAAAGTCGGATCTGCACTCGAAGGACGCCATCCTTTCTCCTTGCCCATGGCATGGAGGCTGTGTAGGAGCTCCACTCACAGCCAAATGTAACATTCGCTGCTGCAGGTGTGTCATGCCAACTCAAGTTCTCTTGTGTGTGTTCAATGGCAGATCAGAGGATTTTTTTCTCCACTTCACAAAGCGATGATCTCGCCGCCTTTGCTCCTCTTTGGCTGCAAGACACTCTTGTCATTTTTCAAGGCTACGCTATCGAGAAGAATGTAATAATAAAAAAGAGGGGTCAGAATTGGAAAAAAAACACACATTCAGAAGCAGGGACATTGTCTTTGGAGCCTTTTATAAGCAAATTAAATGTGGAGTCACTGGTGCTTTTCTCACCGTGACTGCCGTATGGGAAGCAAGTATTAAGCCGCAATCAGAGGTGCATGGAGAAGAAGTTAAATCAATAAATTAATCAGGTGAGACAGCGTTCTGCAGTGGTTAGAGCATTGGACTAGAACTCAGGAGACCTAAGTTCAAATTCTCATTCAGCCCAAAAAGCTGATTGGGTGACCTTGGATCATTCAGTGACATTCAGCTTAACCCAATTCACATTTGTCAGATTTGGTCCACTTATTTTCAGGCATAGAGATAACAATAACAATAATAATTTATTATTTATACCCCGCCCATCTGGCTGGGTTTCCCCAGCCACTCTGTGCGGCTACCAACAAAAGATTAAAAATACATTAAAACATCACTCATTAAAAACTTCCCTAAACAGGGCTGCCTTCAGATGTCTTCTAAAAGTCTGATAGTTGTTTATTTCCTTGACATCTGATGGGAGGGTGTTCCACAGGGCGGGCGCCACTACCGAGAAGGCCCTATGCCTGGTTCCCTGTAACCTCACTTCTCACAGTGAGGGAACCGTCAGAAGGGCCTCAGCACTGGACCTCAGTGTCTGGACCTTCCGGGCTGAATGATGGGGGTGGAGACACTCCTTCAGGTATACTGGACCAAGGCCGTTTAGGGCTTTAAAGGTCAGCACCAACACTTTGAATTGTGCTCAGAAACATACTGGGAGCCAATGTAGGTGTTATATGTTCTTGGTGGCCGCTCCCAGCCACCAGTCTAGCTGCAGCATTCTGGATTAGTTGTAGTTTCCAGGTCACCTTCAAAGGTAGCCCCACGTAGAGCGCATTGCAGTAATCCAAGTGGGAGATAACTAGAGATGCACCACTCTGGCAAGACAGTCCGCGGGCAGGTAGGGTACCAGGTGGAGCTGGTAGACAGCTGCCCTGGATACAGAATTGACATGTTTGCTGTATTGAGACTGCAAATAGCAGCAGTGGAAGGTAGAAGCATCTAACATGCTGGTGGATGAGTGGACAAGTGAGTTGGTGACAGAATTAGGGAAGAAGCAGAGGTATTATGTACTGTCTAACAGCTTTTACTTGGGATCGTGTGTTTCGGCTCTTGTGTTACTCAACCTCTTCCCACCCATTTTGGCTTGAGCGTAATCTGAATATTGCATACCCTCCAACATTTCTCCAATGAAAATAGGGATCTCCTAAATAATAATAATAATAATAATAATAATAATAATAATAATAATAATAATACCCTGCCCATCTGACTGGGTTGCCCCAACCAATCTGGGCAGCTTCCAACATATAGAAAAACATAATAAAACATTAATCATTAAAAACTTCCCTATGCAGGGCTGCCTTCAGAAGGTTGCATAGTTACTTGTCTCCTTGGCTCCGGGGTCGCATAACCCCATAACTTCCAATATTTCTCCAATGAAAATAGGGACATCCTGTGCTATTTTTCTAGAAAAAAGGTGCCAGAACTCACCATGAACACCTCCCTTGTGTTAGAATGGCAATTGTGCCCACCTGAGAGGTGCCAGAATTGAGTTCCTGTGAGTTCCAGCAGGGAAAAACACCCGGGGGGCATTCCAGGATCAAAACAGAAACCAGGACAGCTTCTGTAAATCTGGCACTGTCCCTAGAAAATAGGGACACTTGGAGGGTCTTAGATTGGCATGATGTTTGTGCAAAAAAAGTATTTCCTACTCTCTTCCCCCGGGACGTGGGTGGCGCTGTGGGTTAAACCACAGAGCCTAGGACTTGCCGATCAGAAGGTCGGTGGTTTGAATCCCCACGACGGGGTGAGCTCTCGTTGCTCGGTCCCTGCTCCTGCCAACCTAGCAGTTTGAAAGCACGTCAAAGTGCAAGCAGATAAATAGGTACCGCTCCGGCAGGAAGGTAAACAGCGTTTCCGTGCGCTGCTCTGGTTCACCAGAAGCGGCTTAGTCATGCTGGCCACATGACCCAGAAGCTGTACACCAGCTCCCTCGGTCAATAAAGCGAGATGAGTGCCACAACCCCAGAGTCGGTCAGGGGTCCCTTTACCTTTACTCTCTTCCCCTCATCGCAGCCCAGTCTGCTCCTTTATGTAGCACCGAAAACAATTTTCGAAAACAATCAGAAGCCACCTCGTCATCCTGGTTGAGTTTTTAAGATAGAATTTGAAACTGAGTCATGCAGGAAAATCAGGGGAAGGACAGGACAGAGAAATGCATGATGCAGAGTGTTCCCTTTCAAGTCGTAGAAACTTAATAGGCATTCTGCAGAAAACAAATGAAGCATAAAGGACAATTAAAGGCATTGCCAAATATGTCCCATTTGTTAAAAGCACAAAGAGTTTCAGGGCTGAGTTAATTGGGATGAAGAGAAATCATCAAACTGGGGGGGGGGGGGAGACATCTTTATTTGTGTGTGCCTAGGATAGGGATTAATGGGGCTTGTATAAGGTTTCTACCTTGAACATTTCACACGCTGGCACAATAGAAATCTGCTTCTTTGTGCTGGAGCCTGGAGTCTTATCCTTGTCTCTGTAATTTACTTGTCATTTGCAGGTGGCGCCCAGGTGAGCAGTGCTTGACTTCCACTGCTTTCAAGTAAGTTTTACTCAGGGTAGACCCATTGAAACCAATGACCCTGATCTAGTTAGGCCACTTCATTTCAATGGCTGAAACTTAGTTGAATACCACCCATGCATTTGAACCCAAAGTGTTGGTCTTATTCATCAGGACTTTCTCCAGCCAAAGGTGAAATGTTAGACCACCCACATTGAAAAGGGTTTGCATAATAAGTACAAGGAATGGTGGACTCTTTTGAAAAATCTGAGCTCAGACCAGCATTTGCTTTCTCTAGTCTGCTCTTCAGAGATCTAGCATTGCCCTTCAACTGGAAGGCCAGAGGTTAAAGGCTACCACCTCAGTCATGGGTTCTTATCTCCTAGTTTCCTCTCACCCTCTTTCTCTGTTGACCTTTGTATCTATTACTTCATGATCTGGTTTCCCTTTTAAAAGCCCTCCCCCCCCCCCATAAAAGTTCCCTCTTAATGAATAGGGTCCTTCACTGGAAGATAATTTATAGTACGCAACAGCTGCAAGTTGCAGAGAACTTTCACACTTAGATTTCATGATTGAACTTCTCAAGTTTTTTTTTAAATAAAACCCCAAGTAGTTCAATTCATTTCTCTGCATCCGTGTGCTTTAAAAGGGAGTTTACTTTTAAAGCTCAGGTACTGTATTAAAAATGTCTACAGCAGGCAATGGTCTGAAAGAGAAAGATCTAATTAGAATCCACAAATTTTGCATTAAGAATCTGTTTCTTAATGCGAAGGTCACATTTATTTGACTATTTTATTTGACTATTATTTATTTCACTATTTATTTATTTATTATATTTATTTATTTATCACTATTTATTTATTTATTTGACTGTTATTTATTTCACATTTATTTGAAGGTCACATTTATTTGACTATTTTAACTTATGTTTTTTAATAATAAATATAAATATAAATATAAATATAATATTTATAACCCGCTGAGTTTCCCCAGCCACTCTGGGTGGTTCCCAGAGTGTTAAAAACAATACAGCATTAAATATTAAAAACTTCCCTAAACAGGGCTGCCTTCAGATGTCTTTTAAAAATAGGATAGCTGCTTATTTCCTTGACATCTGATGGGAGGGTGTTCCACAGGGCGGGTGCCACTACCGAGAAGGCCCTCTGTCTGGTTCCCTGTAACCTCACTTCTCGCAATGAGGAAACCGCCAGAAGGCCCTCCGTGCTGGAACTCAGTGTCCGGGCTGAACGATGGGGGTGGTTTTTTCACCCTGGCCTGGTTCCAAAGCTCTCAAGGCAACATGAATGGTCTTTTTTTCTACTGCCTCCATTTCGTAAGCTCACTGCAACTGCTAGATGGGTTAGTAGTCCCAGTGTACAAAATGCTTAAAGGTAAAGGGTAAAGGGACCCCTGACCATTAGGTCCAGTCATGATCGACTCTGGGGTTGCGGCGCTCATCTCGCTTTACTGGCCGAGGGAGCCAGCATACAGCTTCCGGGTCATGTGGCCAGCATGACTAAGCCGCTTCTGGTGATCCAGAGCAGCGCACGGAAATGCCGTTTACCTTCCTGCTGGAGCGGTACCTATTTATCTACTTGCACTTTGATGTGCTTTTGAACTGCTAGGTGGGCAGGAGCAGGGACCGAGCAATGGGAGCTCACCCCGTCGCGGGGATTCGAACCACCAACCTTCTGATTGGCAAGTCCTAGGCTCTGTGGTTTCCCCTTCATGGATCACTGCCTTGCCGTGGCGAAGGGGCTTGAAGAACTCAGAGAAGCTATGAACTATGCCGAGCAGGGCACCCAAGATGAACAGGTCATAGTGGAGAGTTTTGACCAAACGTGATCCACCTGGAGGAGGAACCGGCAAGCCACTCCAGTATCCCTGCCAAGAAAACTCCATGGACAAAGACAACAGGCATATAAAAGTTATGACGCTGGAAGATGAGCCCCTCAGGTCGGAAGGCGTCCAACATGCTACTGGGGAAGAGCGGAGGGCAAGTACAAGTAGATCCAGAGCTGATGAAGCGGCTGGGCCAAAGCCGAAAGGACGCTCAGTTGCGGATATGCCTGGAAGCGAAAGGAAAGTCCAATGCTGTAAAGAAAAATATTGCATAGGAACCTGGAATGTAAGAACCATGAACCTGGGTAAGTTGGAGGTGGTCAAAAATGAGATGGCAAGAATAAATATTGACATCCTGGGCATCAGTGAACTAAAATGGACGGGAATGGGTGAATTCAGTTCGGATGACCATCATATCTACTACTGTGGGCAAGAAACCCGTAAAAGAAATGGAGTGGCCCTCATAGTCAACAAAAGAGTGGCGAAGGCTGTACTGGGATGCAATCTCAAAAATGATAGAATGATCTCGATACGAATCCAAGGCAGACCTTTTAACATCACAGTAATCCAAGTTTTTGCACCAACTACTGGTGCTGAAGAAACTGAAATTGACCAATTCTATGAAGACTTACAACACCTTATAGAAGTGACACCAAAGAAGGATGTTCTTCTTATCATAGGGGATTGGAATGCCAAAGTAGGGAGTCAAGAGATAAAAGGAACAACTGGCAAGTTTGGCCTTGGAGATCAAAACGAAGCAGGGCAAAGGCTAATAGAGTTCTGTCAAGAGAACAAGCTGGTCATCACAAACACGCTTTTCCAACAACACAAGAGACGACTCTACACATGGACATCACCAGATGGGCAGCATCGAAATCAGATTGATTATATTCTCTGCAGCCAAAGATGGAGAAGCTCTATACAGTCAGCAAAAACAAGACCTGGAGCTGACTGTGGCTCAGATCATCAGCTTCTTATAGCAAAATTCAAGCTTAAACTGAAGAAAGTAGGAAAAACCACTGGGCCGGTAAGATACAATCTAAGTCAAATCCCTTATGAATACACAGTGGAAGTGAGGAACAGGTTTAAGGATTTAGATTTGCTGGACAGAGTGCCTGAAGAACTATGGATGGAGGCTCGCAACATTATACAGGAAGCAGCAACTAAAACCATCCCAATGAAAAGCAAATGCAAGAAAGCAAAGTGGCTGTCCAACGAGGCCTTACAAATAGCGGGGGAGAGAAGGCAAGCAAAATGCGAGGGAGATAGCGAAAGATACAGGAAATTGAATGCAGATTTCCAAAGAATAGCAAGGAGAGACAAGAAGACCTTCTTAAACGAGCAATGCAAAGAAATAGAGGAAAGCAATAGAATGGGAAGAACCAGAGATCTGTTCAAGAAAATTGGAGATATGAAAGGAACATTTCGTACAAAGATTTCCATAATAAAGGACAAAAGTGGAAAGGACCTAACAGAAGCAGAAGACATCAAGAAGAGGTGGCAAGAATACACAGAGGAATTATACCAGAAAGAAATGGATGTCTCATACACCCCAGGTAGTGTGGTTGCTGACCTTGAGCCAGACATCCTGGAAAGTGAAGTCAAATGGGCCTTAGAAAGCACTGCAAATAACAAGGCCAGTGGAAGTGATGGTATCCCAGCTGAACTATTTAAAATTTTAAAAGATGATGCTGTTAAGGTGCTACACTCAATATGCCAGCAAGTTTGGAAAACTCAGCAGTGGCCAGAAGATTGGAGAAGATCAGTCTACATCCCAATCCCAAAGAAGGGCAGTGCCAAAGAATGCTCCAACTACCGCACAATTGCACTCATTTCACACGCTAGCAAGGTTATGCTTAAAATTCTACAAGGAAGGCTCAAGCAGTATGTGGACCGAGAACTCCCAGAAGTGCAAACTGGATTTAGAAGAGGCAGAGGAACCAGAGACCAAATTGCAAACATGCGCTGGATTATGGAGAAAGCTAGAGAGTTCCAGAAAGACATCTACTTCTGCTTCATTGACTATGCAAAAGCCTTTGACTGTGTCGACCACGGCAACCTATGGCAAGTTCTTAAAGAAATGGGAGTGCCAGATCACCTCATCTGTCTCCTGAGAAATCTCTATGTGGGACAAGAAGCTACAGTTAGAACTGGATATGGAACAACTGATTGGTTCAAAATTGGGAAAGGAGTACGACAAGGCTGTATTTTGTCTCCCTGCTTATTTAACTTATATGCAGAATTCATCATGCGAAAGGCTGGGCTGGATGAATCTGAAGCCGGAATTAAGATTGCCGGAAGAAATATCAACAACCTCAGATATGCAGATGACACAACCTTGATGGCAGAAAGTGAGGAGGAATTAAAGAACCTTTTAATGAGGGTGAAAGAGGAGAGTGCAAAATATGGTCTGAAGCTCAACATCAAAAAAACGAAGATCATGGCCACTGGTCCCATCACCTCCTGGCAAATAGAAGGGGAAGAAATGGAGGTAGTGAGAGATTTCACCTTCTTGGGCTCAATGATCACTGCAGATGGTGACAGCAGCCACGAAATTAAAAGACGCCTGCTTCTTGGGAGAAGGGCAATGACAGGCCTAGACAGCATATTGAGAAGTAGAGACATCACCTTGCCAACAAAGGTTCATATAGTTAAAGCTATGGTTTTCCCAGTAGTGATGTATGGAAGTGAGAGCTGGACCATAAAGAAGGCTGATCGCCGAAGAATTGATGCTTTTGAATTATGGTGCTGGAGGAGACTCTTGAGAGTCCCATGGACTGCAAGAAGATCAAACCTCTCCATACTGAAGGAAATCAGCCCTGAGTGCTCACTGGAAGGACAGATTGTGAAGCTGAGGCTCCAGTACTTTGGCCACCTCATGAGAAGAGAAGACTCCCTGGAGAAGACCTTGATGTTGGGAAAGATGGAGGGCACAAGGAGAAGGGGGCGACAGAGGAGGAGATGGCTGGATAGTGTTTTCGAGGTTACCAGCATGAGTTTGACCAAACTGCGGGAGGCAGTGGAGGACAGAGGTGCCTGGCGTTCTCTGGTCCATGGGGTCACGAAGAGTCGGACATGACTAAACGACTAAACAACAACAACAAGGCTCTGTGGTTTAACCCACAGTGCCACCCACGTCTCATGTACAAAATGCTCACAGTTTGCATATGTCTGTATATTTGTGCGTGGTTGAGCCAAGTGCCTGCAGAGGGACCACAGAGTTTCTAATGCGCTTAGCTCACTGTCTGTTTTATTTTCCCTGCACAATACTTGGGAATAAACTTGTTGTCATTGCCAAACATTTAACTTACATGGCTGTCCCCCCCCCCCCGGAATTGCAGTTTACTCTTCATAGAATTACAGTTCCTGGCACCCTTAACAAACTACATCTCCCAGGAGTCTTGCTGGGGGGGAGGGAGCCATAGTGTGGCTGTGACCATCTAGGTATGCACAGAATTGGGACAACAGCACATTTGCCTGTCTTAAAAGTGCTTCTTCCTCAGTTAGGATAGGGTGGCATCCTGACAAAATTGGGGCAGGTGGTCTTTCAGAGGGCCCCCTTCGCTCCCACATTGGGGAGGTGTGGAAGGGGAACCAAGAGCAAATAAAATAAAATAAAATAAAATAAAATAAAATAAAATAAAATAATGGCACAAAGACATTTTCATGGACGGATCCAGATGATAAATGAGACTGTATGTCCGGCACATTACAGTAAAATTGAAATTCTGCCTTATGGGGGAGCCCCCTCCTGTACTCTGTGGCTTGTGTGCAAAGAGAGTCCATTTGCATATGTTCCCCTGAATCTGCATAATACATTCTGTCATTATTTTATTATTTTGCATAATTTATGTTGCTTTTCCTGGTCCCGGGGAGTTTTTCAGGTCAGGGATGCACTGACTCCTGAAACCTGGAAATTGGCCACTTCTTAGCTGCTAAGAGCCTGACAGGCACGTCCCCCAAATACATAAGGGCTAGAAACTTGTCTGGAGTTAAATTTTATTTTTACACACTAGCTGAGATTCCCAGGAAGCTGAACTGGGCATTCAGTTAGACATCCTGTCTGGTGATTTCCACAGTCCTATGGAATTACTCCGGCTACACAAATTATCTAGCCTCTACGCTTTCCATAGGATGCCTATAATGTATCACAATTGTTTTAAATCGTGTGTGTCTGTTTTCTTAACTTCGCTTCCTTTGCCTTGTGATTGAATGTATGAGTGAGTCAAATTAGCCTATATGCTGGGTTCAGGGAACATCAAATGCAGACATGTCCATCTCTGCTTCCCTAATGGACTTTCGGGGCCAGGGCTGTTATTTCCTTGTAATGGCGTGTGTTTTATTCTGCACTCTTTCCCTCCTTCCTTCGGAGACCCTCTTTTAAAATGCACATCATAACTTTGGTGGCAGTGCTGGGGAGGAGGGTGGGGGAAGTGTTGTGGTGGTGGAAATTGCAGCAATCAGAAAAGCCTCCACTATTAGCAGCATCTGGGCCCCTGTTCTTCATAAGAGTGGACACTTCTCCTTTTTTTGTGAAACAATTACGGCTAATAATGAGCTAGGAGAGACTGGCCTCTAAAAGCACTTCAGAACAGCAATTCAGAGACTGTCACCACTACAGTTTGCTCCCTGCTCCCTCCCCCTCCCCTACTAGGAGACAAGAGCCTCAGAAGGCTACGCTGAACTCGGTTCGAATCTCGTTTAAAAGAGAAGGGTTCTTTTGCACCACTGGAGGCCAATGATTTACTGGAGAGATCTTTTGTTTCTGGGATTTCTTCTTGATGCAAATGCTCTGTCGTTCTTTGGAGCTGAAATGGAGGAGAGCGCACAGAGAGGGAAAATCCAAAAGCTGGGCTTGCAAATGTTTGAGCTTCCCTTCTCCTGATACGATATTACCCCATTGCTAACCATAATGGATACTCTTTTTTAATATACAGTGGTACCTCGGGTTACAGATGCTTCAGGTTACAGACGCTTCAGGTTACAGACTTCGCTAACCCAGAAATAGTACCTCGAGTTAAGAACATTGCTTCAGGATGAGAACAGAAATCGCGCAGCGGTGGCGGTGTAGCGGCAGCAGGAGGCCCCATTAGCTAAAGTGATACCTCAAGTTAAGAACAGTTTCAGGTTAAGAATGGACCTCCAGAACGAATTAAGTTCTTCACCTGAGGTACCACTGTATAGCAACAAAAGTGGAGGATACAATCCATCTCCTCAACCTTAATGAGTAGGTTTGTTGCAGTCAGTGTATGTCACTACTTATGCATCAAACTTTTAAATTTATTTATCTAGGACTTGCCGATCAGAAGGTCAGTGGTTCAAATCCCCACGACGGGGTGAGCTCCCATTGCTCAGTCCCTGCTCCTGCCAACATAGCAGTTCGAAAGCACGTCAAAATGCAAGTAGATAAATAGGTACCGCTCCGGTAGGATGGTAAACGGTGTTTCCGTGTGCTGCTCTGGTTCGCCAGAAGCGGCTTAGTCATGCTGGCCACATGACCCGGAAGATGTACGCCAGCTCCCTCGGCCAATAAAGCAAGATGAACACCGCAACCCCAGAGTCAGCCACGACTGGACCTAATGGTCAGGGGTGGAACACATCCACAAGCTCTCTCTTTCTTTCTTTCTTTTTTCTTTCTTTCTTTCTTTCTTTCTTTCTTTCTTTCTTTCTTTCTTTCTTTCTTTCTGCTTTATAAAACAGTTACAATGAATAACATTCTAAAACGAGTCACAATGAAGAAGAAAAAAACATTATTCCATGCAGTGTCTGAAGCGAGAGGAAGAACAAGCAAATGGTAGGTCCTCTGCATGGAGAAGACGAAGAAATGCTATTGGGTGACAAAGAGAAGGTGGAACTACTCAACACCTATTTTGCCTCTGTCTTCACCTAAAAAGAAGGCAATGTCCAACCTGGTGATAACAGAATAAATGATGTAAGGAGGGAGCTGAAGCTCCATATAGGAAAAGAGGTATTAAGGGAACACCTAGCTACTTTAAATGAATTCAAACAGGAAACGTCCTAGGACAGAATTCAAGAGTTGGTCTGTGAACACTTAGAAAGGTAAAGGTAAAGGGTCCCCTGACCATTAGGTCCAGTCGTGACCGACTCTGGGGTTGCAGCGCTCATCTCGCTTTATTGGCCGAGGAAGCCGGTGTACAGCTTCCGGGTCATGTGGCCAGCATGACTATGCCTCTTCTGGCAAACCAGAGCAGCACATGGAAACGCCGTTTACCTTCCCACAGGAGCGGTCCCTATTTATCTACTTGCACTTTGACATTCTTTCGAACTGCTAGGTTGGCAGGAGCTGGGACCGAGCAATGGGAGCTCACCCCGTCATGGGGATTCGAACCGCCGACCTTCTGATTGGCAAGTCCTAGGCTCTGTGGTTTAACCCATAGTGCCAACCGCGACCCTATAGAAAACTTAGAAAAGGATGCTGTGATTACTAAGACTCAGCATGGGTTTCTCAAAAATAAGTCGTGTTAGATGAACCTCATTTTCTTTTTTGATGGAGTTAGAAGCCTGGTGGATTAGGGGAATGTTGTGGACATAGTATATCTTTGCATCTGTTTTTATTTTATTTTTGCAATCAAGAGGCGTATAAATTTTATGAAATGTGGTGCTTACTCTGGCATAGCTTGGCTTCACCAGAAATCAGCTGGCTGAGCTGGAGATCCACTGGATCTTTACTCACTCATCCCAGCAGTGGACCTTGGCTTTGGAATGCTCCCTTAGAGAAAGGCACAGATGTTCCACGTGTATAGGATGGGGCTTTTGTTATGAGCTGAAGCATCTTTAGCACTGGGAAAAGAAGACGAGGATTGTATTTCCTGCAGTGGAGATGCCTGGAGACTGGGACCAGACCAAAGGTCCATCTGGCCCATCATCTTGATGCCTCTGGGAAGCCTCCAAGCAGGGTCTGGGGGCAATTGTTTACTGCCTCCAGCAAGTGATATTCAGGGGCTCTGAACATGGAAGCCAATGGATAAATTATTAATCAAAGAGCTCTCTAAGCGGAGCACATATGAAAACTCTAGAGACAGCATAGCTAAAATCTATGGAAACATTTTATTTTTTAAAAAACACACAAATATACATAAAATGATTATCATTAAAACACAGATGAAATCAGTAAAACTTTAAAAATGCTTATCTCTATTTAACATGGTTCATATACCCCCTAATCATCAAAACCCTCTAAGTGGTTTACTTAAACAATGTAAAGTATGCATAATAAGATACCAATGGAATATGGAAACAAGTTGACTCCTGCCACCCTATTAATTAAAAATAGTGATTTAAAAATATCTACATCATATAATAAAATTACATGTTCTAATTACCTGTCAGAATTAGATGCCTGGGTTGGCTTGCCCATGCGAAGACATTTTTAGCACTGGCTGAATGGAATGCAGTGAAAGCCATTACCTAATATCAGGGGCCCTCAAACTACGGTCCGCGGGCCGGATCCTGCCCACCAGGCCGCCCTCTTCCTCCCGGCTGACAAGACCCTGAGATGCTGCGGCCACCGCCAGGAAAGGCGGGGCCTGTGTTAGGATTTTTATCTATCTGAGCTGCTCCAGCGAGTGGTACTGCTATACTATGTTTTTGTGTACATCATGTGAGTGTCTGAGAGAGCGTGAGAGAGACAGGAAGTCTGAGTACTGTTGGAGTACCGTTGGAAGTTAGTTTCACTTCTGAAAGTGTTGCTGTTCTGTACTGGTGCTCAAAGAGCACAGATGTGCTAATGGAGTCTTTGTATTATAGACTGTAAATAAAGTAGTTTTAGAGCTACTGATTGAGTATTTCTTCTGCAATGATATGCCAGAAGACGAGTGTGCACCTCTCAGGAGAGAGGGGTCGCTTATCACCGGTCTCTCTGGACTGAGGGAGATTTAAAGCCTAGTGGGGCTGTGGGTTAAACCACAGAGCCTAGAACTTGACAATCAGAAGGTTGATGGTTCGAATCCCTGTGCCGGGGTGAGCTCCCGTTGCTCAGTCCCTGCTCCTGCCCACCTAGCAGTTTGAAAGCATGTCAAAGTGCAAGTAGATAAATAGGTACCACTCCGGTGGGGAGGTAAACAGTGTTTCTGTGCGCTGCTCTGGTTCGCCAGAAGCGGCTTAGTCATGCTGGCCACATGACCCGGAAGCTGTACACTGGCTCCCTCGGCCAATAAAGCGAGATGAGCGCCGCAACCCCAGAGTCGGTCACGACTGGACCTAATGGTCAGGGGTCCCTTTACCTTTTCCTAAGACCACCGGAGGGACGCCCTGATGACTTTGGAAGCTGGCGGCCTTCCCGGGCATGTTTCCAGCAGCCTGCGAGCCTTCTAGTTCCAACTTTGGCCACAGCTGGGCTCTGCTGGAGGGCCTGGTAAGTGGGGCGCCGCCAGGCAGCAAAGGCAGAGTCTTTCCCAGGAGAGAGGGGGTCCGATGGGGGTTCTTGCTCCTTTCCCACCCCCCAGACAGGCTCTTCTTGGTGTGTCTTTCCTTCTCCTACCCCTCTGTAATCTTGCGGGGGTGGGACGCGAGAGGCGTGCCACCCTGGATCCAGCTGCAGCTCCCTTAATCCCCACTCCCAGGCACGGCCAACCTTGAGTCGCATGCAATTAATGCTTCCCCACATTCCTCTTGGACTGCGTGTCTCCCTGCCTTGTGAGTGTGGCGAGGGAGGCTCCTTGGAGGCAGTGGACGAAACCCATCAGCGCACAGCTTTCTCCCTTTGCAGTCCTTCCCGGGCATTTGTGTGGGAACTATTTCCCATTGAAATACTTATAAGTTTATGTTGATTAAAATCATTCTTCCTTTTAAATATTGTATTCCCCCTTTTTTGTGCACTACAAATAAAATATGTGCAGTGTGCATAGGAATTTGTTCATATTTTTTTCAAACTATAGTCTGGCCCCCAACAGTGTGTGAGGCACAGTGAACTGGCCCCCTGTTTTAAAAGTTTGAGAACCCCTCCCTAATATGAATGGGCGGAGAGAGCATAGAATCACAGAATTGTAGATTTGGTAGGGACTACGAGGGTCATCTAGTCCATCCCCCTGCAATGCAGGAATCTTTTGCCCAACATGGGGGTCGAACCTATGACCCTGAGATTAAGAGTCTCATGCTCTACCAACTGAGCTATTTCTTGCAAGTGTGGGATGAACTATGTGGCACTTGTAGAAGTCACAGTTCTGTAGATCTAAACGGTTGGGTAGGCATATATTGGTAAGGCAGTCCTTGAAGTACAGTAATCTGGTCCCAAGCTGAATAGAGCCTTCTACACTAATCACAACACCTCAAATTTGGCTTGGTTACATATGAGCAGCTGGCCCAGACCTAGTTTGAGTAATGGTGTAATATTCTGAGGTCTTGCTCCTGTCTCCTCCAGCCTTTGTTGGAGCTAAGTGGCTTCCTTGGAGCTATCCATGGTGCTGTAGCTATCAGCCTGCCTTGCTCCTATGGGTACCTGGTGTAGATGGGTCAGAACATGCCAGTGCACAGGCTACAATTGACATGTGGTAGTCCCCCCCATAGCCTCTGTGTGGTAAATCACCCAAACACAGCCATAACATGCATGTGCACCAGGAACATAATACAAGGAGCCTTCAATGTCTCTGCTGTAACTGTCAGGGACCATGGAAACTTACACTGCTGAAGGCACCAGTTCACGTTATGGGTATTTATGGTTGAGATGGAGAATCAAACAAAGCAATCAAGCAAATAAAAGTGGAGGGGGAAAGAGACTCTGGTGTTCACAGGTACAAAGACTCTTTCCTGGGCCTCAGTGTGTTTTGGAGCACAAGGACTCTTGCAGCAACAGCTTGTGATACTTGAGAGTTCTGCAAATTCAAATAGCAATTCTTCAAATCTAATCAACCCTAGATGCACCTTGAAAAACATACGAGCAAAATAAAAGGATCTTTTCTCTCTCAACATCTCTGTTGACATGGAGAATCTACATCATAAATGGATAATAACATTGGAAATACCTGGAATAGTAACCTTGGAAAATTAGCATGGTTGTATCTTGATAAATGGAATTATGAAGCCCCTTGTTTATATATACAGTGGTATCTTGGGTTAAGAACTTAATTCATTCAGGAGGTCTGTTCTTAACCTGAAACTCTTCTTAACATCAGGTACCACTTTAGCTAATGGGGCCTCCTGCTGCCGCCACGCTCCTGCTGCACGATTTCTGTTCTCATCCTGAAGCAAAGTTCTTAACCTGAGGTACTATTTCTGGGTTAGCTGAGTCTGTAACCTGAAGCGTATGTAACCCGAGGTACCACTGTAGATGTTTGAGCATTTACAGCAGAGTTGGAAAGCCTGCAACCCTCCAGATGTTGTTGGTCTCCAATGCCCATCAGCTCCAGCCAGCATTGGAAGTGGACAGGGATGATGAGAGCTGCATTTCAGCAGCATCTGAATAGCCATAGGTCATAGCTGTCAACTTACAGATTTGAAAATAAGGGACCAGCAGCCTCAAAAATAAGGGCTCAGCAGCCAAAATAAGGGATTTTGCGAGCACAGGTATGTTCAACTTCTGAGCCCCTCTGAGCCAAAGGCAGAAAGCCCAGCCAGCAGCCAAACAAAGCCTCAAGCGGTGGTTCCCACAGTACAGCAACCCAGCAAAAGGACATCATCAATAAGGGACAGCAGTGCGACACGGCGCTGGCATAAGGGACTTTCCCACCAAATAAGGGACGGTTGACATCTACGCCATAGGTTCTCCACTCCTGCTTTACAGACTCAGTGGCCTTGCCTTCAGAACCACACATCCCAGAATGCTTAGGGCAGCCACCTGCAACTTGATGCCCTCCAGATGTTGCTGGACTACAACTCCTATCATCCTGGATGGTTGGCCATGCTGATTGGGGTTGATGGAAGATGGAGTCCAACAAAATGTGGAGGGCACCAAGTTGTGGAAGGCTAGCTTAGGGATGATGGAGAGGAGGAAAACAAGAATGACTCAGGCAGGAGAACATAAGAAGAGCTTGCTGGATCAGGCCAAGGGCCCATGTAGTCCAGCATCCTGTTCTCACAGTGGCTGACCAGATGCCTCTATCGGAAACGCTTAAGCAGAACCCAAGGATTTCAAAGCCCCCCGATGCTGATTTTATGATTGGTATATTTCACATGCCTGTCTGAATGGAGCCTGAGAAAGGAAGACTGCCTAATCTCTCTTCCAGTGTGAGAGTCTGTGAAACTGTACTTTCACTTTTACACTGTTCTGTTTGTTCTCGGAGCTGGAAAGAACTGACGCCATGATGCTGTTGTCTGTTAATATTCTGTAAATAAATAGTAGTTTAGAACTATGATGCCTCTTTCTTTTGCTGTGTCAAGAGAGAAGGCTAGTGTGCATAAATAATAAAGAGAGCCTGTGTGGTGTAGTGGTTAAGAGCTGTAGTCTCGTAATCTGGGGAACCGGGTTCGCGTCTCCGCTCCTCCACATGCAGCTGCTGGGTGACCTTGGGCTGGTCACACTTCTCTGAAGTCTCTCAGCCCCACTCACCTCACAGAGTGTTTGTTGTGGGGGAGGAAGGGAAAAGGAGATTGTTAGCCGCTTTGAGACTCCTTCGGGTAGTGATAAAGCAGGATATCAAATACAAACTCTTCTTCTTCTTCTAAATCAAGTTGATTTATGTCTCTGGAGCACCTTGGAGAAGAAGCCTTTTCAGAGCTATTCTCACCAGAGGATGCTTGGAGATCCAGGGAGGCTGCAGATAGCCGGGAGCATTATCCTAACACCAAGCACAAGAGCATTCTCCCCTCCTGGGGTTTTCAGTTACTGGTGTTCAGAAGTATTACGACCTTCAACTGTGGAGGCAGGAGCATAGCCATCAAAGCTAGAATCCATTGGTAGCTCTCTCCACCATGAATTTGCCCAATCCTCTTTCAAAGACATCCAAGTAAGTGGGAGTGAGTTCCAAAGCTGAACTATATGCTGAACGAGGAAGTACCTTATTTTATCTGCCATGATTCTAAAGAAGGATGAGGGCTAGGGATCTGTAGAAAAGGGAATGAGAAGCAAGGTTTGTGTTTCAAGCTGGCACTGTGAGTTCTCTTTGCACACAGTAAGTCACAAAATGTCCTTAGCCATTTGTGTTTGCAGCTGAGGACCTTTATAACCGCAGGTGAACTTTGCTCCACACAAGATTTTCTTTTGCAGGAGCACCTGTTATGAGGCATGCTTGGCTTGGAGGACCGTGTGGTCTACACCAGCTGTCACTCAGCCTTCACCTTGCCGTGTCTTTGGCTTTGCCTGGGCAAACAAGTATGTTTGCATTTGCGTGATAACATAACCCTGCCAGCATCTCTCTCCAAATAGATTTGTCATTAGAAAGGTAATCTTGGGTATGGAGTGGCTGCCTGCATCCTCAGCTATGATTGCCAGGTCCTCTTTCTTCTTTGGCGATCACTTGTAGATGAGTAAGAGCACTGTCTTAGTGGTGTGTCCCTAAGTGACTGTGGAGGCCGATTCTGGATCCACACATCCTTCCACAGTGGGGACATAGGCTTCTGGGCGGGAGTTGATTACAGTGAGGATTTACCAAACGTGCCTTCCTCTTAGCTCATTTCTCCCTTTGCTTCTTCAAAGTCCATGACACCTTATTCAAAGGCTATTGTCCAATTGGACCGCTCACAGGACAGTGTTTCCCAATTTTTCCATGCTTATACTGCATTTTTTTAAAAAGATAATAATAATTTATTATTTATACCCCGCCCATCTGGCTGAGTTTCCCCAGCCACTCTGGGCGGCTCCCAATCAAGTGTTAAAAACAGTACAGTGTTAAATATTAAAAACTTCCCTGAACAGGGCTGCCTTCAGATGTCTTATAAAGATAGCATAGCTGCTTATTTCCTTCACATCTGAAGGGAGGGTGTTCCACAGGGTGGGTGCCACTACCGAGAAGGCCCTCTGTCTGGTTCCCTGTAACCTCACTTCTCACAATGAGGGAACTGCCAGATGGCCCTCGGCGCTGGATCTCAGTGTCCGGGCTGAACGATGGGGGTGGAGACGCTCCTTCAGGTATACAGGACTGATTAGCCTTGAGATACCCTTTTGAGAATCAGAATTGCAAGAGACTTGCTGGAAACCTTGACAAGGATGGAGTGTGGCCAGCAGCACAGCTCATAACCAGTCCCATAGGAGCCAACTCCTAGGGGCTGATGTCCCCTTACCCCCCCCCCCATAGAATATTTGAGGGGCCCAGCCCTGACCAGTTCACACAAACAACTTCGGTTACATGCTTTCCCATTTGCAGTTGAGAAAATAAACAGTTAATCTTTGCTTGCATAGCATAAAAAGAACCCTGGTGGATCAAGCCCATAGCTGTCCACGTTTCCCTTTTTTTAAGGGAAATTCCCTTATTCCGAATAGGATTCCTCACAAGAAAAGAGAAATGTTGACAGCTATGATCAAGCCAGCAACAGCAACTCTTTCCCCATTTGTGATTTTCAGCAACTGTTATTCAAAGGCATACTGCCTCCAACACTAAAACATAGTCATTGCGGCTTGTTTTGCTAGGTATTATTTTGCTTGATTATATTCTACCTTGTCGCTACTCACCATGAGGCAATTCATGATGCAGGGAAGGCTATAAATCCTATAAATAATAATCAATAGGTTTAGAAAAGGGACCAGTGCTTAATCGCAGAGCACATGCGTTCCACACGCTCTCTCTCACACATGCACCTCTGTGTTCATGAAATCATTATTTGAGATGGCGTTCTTTACAGTGCTAAATGAAATACATAAACACACCAAATCAATGGCGCAGGATCATTCTGTCAGGGACTGGGCAGAGGAGGAATGGTGGAGACCACCTCCCTATCCTGACCCTCCCAGGGAGGAGGAAGAGGAAGGCAGTATAGATTTACAACAGGGATTTGCGGGAGGTCACAGCTCAGAGGCAGATGAGGGGAAATGTTGGAAATCATGGGAGAGCCAGAACAACACCTGGCTGACACGTTGTCATTAGAAAGCATTCCAGACCCTCCATCTCCCGGAACCCGGCGAGCCTTAAAAGTAGGAGAGCAAAGAGCTCAAAGACAGAGGGCACGTAGCAGCACCAATAGAGGAGACGATGAGAATGACGAATGAGGGAGAGGGAAAGGGAGAGAAGGAGGGTGGAGATTCACTTGGTACAATGCCATTATTCAAGAGGCTAAGTTCTATGGCCTCTCTCTGTAAAGATTGAAATGAAAAAGGATGGTAAGAAACTTTTCCTTGTCTTTATACTTTCCTGAGCTACCAGGTGGGAGCCGCTGCCAGCATCCTGACACATTCTGACCGTCACTTAGCGATGGCAATTCAGACAGAAGACATGTACACCGCTGTGAAAGTTACACACTTAAGACAAGCATTCAGTTACACATTTTATGGATTTCACACAACATTTGCTGGAGAATAATAATAATAATAATAATAATAATAATAATAATAATAATAATAATAAATTATTTATATCCCGCCCTCCCCAGCCGAAGCCGGGCTCAGGGCTGCTAACAACAATAAACCAGTACAAAAGCACAACACAAACAAGACTCTAAAATCATTCATTATAAAATTAATTCAAATCAAGCCACTGGCAACCATTGGGCCAGAGCTCTGCGAAGATTGCAGAGGGAGGGAGTCAGGCTGTGCCCTGGCCAAAGGCCTGGTGGAACAGCTCTGTCTTGCAGGCCCTGCAGAAAGATGTCAAGTCCCGCAGGGCCCTGTCTTTTGTGACAGAGTGTTCCACCAGATCGGAGCCACAGCCGAAAAAGCCCTGGCTCTAGTTGAGGCCAGCCTAACCTCTCTGTGGCCTGGGACCTTCAAGATGTTTTTATTTGAAGACAGTAAGTTATTGGGACAGTGCTTTCTGGCCCCTTGGGGCTATTTTATGGCGTGCCATGTGGCACTATTTTATCTTCAATGCTATTTAATATCTATATGAACTGGCTGGCAGTGGTCATTAGGAGTTATGGGGCAAGGTGCCATTAGTATGCTGATGACACTCAACTCTATTTCTCTATAATATCTGAATCAGAAGAGGTTGTGGAGTCCCTTGACCAATGCTTGGATGCAGGGGTGATTTGAGCCCTGGTTTCCCAGGTCCTCGTGTGACCGTCTAACCACGGCACATAAGTTTAGATAGATTTGCCTATCAATTCTAAATGAATCTCCTTACCCTCATCCTGAATCACATCACTAACTCTCATGTAATAACTACATCATGATTGGTACCCAAGAGGCAGATAGGTTCAGATTCCTACATGGCCTTGAAGCTAACTGGGCGACCTAGGGCCAGTCGCTGCCTCTTCTATCTCACAGGGCTGTTGTGAGGATTGAATGAGGAGATGGCGAACCATGCTCACTACCTTGAGCTCAATGGAAAAAAGGTGGAATCTGAATGCAACGAATAATTTAACCCACACTTCCCAAGACAAAGCAAAATGCAGCTGAAGTATCTGTGTTCAGGGCAGCTGTGTACCAGCTCCATCTGGTACGTAGGCTGAGACCCTATCTGCCTGCGGACTGCCTCGCCAGAGTGGTGCATGCTCTGGTTATCTCCCGCTTGGACTACTGCAATGCACTCTATGTGGGGCTACCTTTGAAGGTGACCCGGAAACTACAACTAATCCAGAATGCAGCAGCTAGACTGGTGACTGGGAGCGGCCGCCGAGACCATATAACACCGGTCTTGAAAGACCTACATTGGCTCCCAGTATGTTTCCGAGCACAATTCAAAGTGTTGGTGCTGACCTTTAAAGCCCTAAATGGCCTCGGCCTAGTATACCTGAAGGAGCATCTCCACCCCCATCATTCTGCCCGGACGCTGAGGTCCAGCTCCGAGGGCCTTCTGGTGGTTCCCTCACTGCGAGAAGCAAAGCTACAGGGAACCAGGCAGAGGGCCTTCTCGGTAGTGGCGCCCGCCTTGTGTAAACGCCCTTCCAGCAGATGTCAAAGCGATAAACAACTACCTGACATTCAGAAGACATCTTAAGGCAGCCCTGTTCAGGGAAGTTTTTAACATGTGATATTTTACTGTATTTTTGGTTTTTATGGAAGCCGCCCAGAGTGGCTGGGGAGGCCCAGCCAGATGGGCGGGGTATAAATAATAAATTATTATTATTATTATTAGTAGTAGTAGTAGTAGTAGTAGCCATCCTTCAAAATTTGCCCCAGTCCGAATTTTGCGACGCAAGTCTCCATCCTAATAATGTGTTTTG
This sequence comes from Podarcis melisellensis, assembly GCF_964234715.1. NCBI lineage: Eukaryota > Metazoa > Chordata > Lepidosauria > Squamata > Lacertidae > Podarcis > Podarcis melisellensis. The sequence continues at coordinate 7,117,979 of NC_138538.1, read as the reverse complement.
AAATGCATATGTTAGGGAAAGTAAAGTACAAAAATGCATTCTATCAGAGGAAACAAGTATTGCAAAAGTGTGTATATTGGGCAAGAAATGCATGGGGGGGGGATGTATATCAGGAGAAATTTGCATAACAATACTGATGAATTTTCATCAGAACATTGCCTTGAACCGAAGAGCAGAGAAACTGAAATGGGCAGATTTGCCTGGCTGTGATGCAGCTCTGATTCTTGATCCACTTTGGGACAGTCACTAGCAGCCTGTGTGTGTTTGTGTGTTGGGGGAGGAGACGCACACAAAGAGTCGTGCTGACCCGGAAGTGTGTGGGCTTGCAGCCGGGATGATCTGCCTCTCTTATCTTCCGCCCAGTATCTGAACGCACAAGGCAGGCAGCTGTTTGGAACAGGGCTGTCTGCTATAGAAAGAGGGCACGAGGGCAGGGGATAATTTATTTACTCTTTACAATGCCCTGTTTGAACAGACGCCTAAGCAAAATGAAGGCAGAAGCTCTTTTGGGGCCAGGGAATATTAGGAGGAGAGGAGGCGGAGAGTGGAGTGCAGAGCCAGTAAATGGATTAGAAATGCACCCTGCCACAGCCTGGCTTTTAACTTGTGTGTGCAGGGAGTATAAGCAGTGAAGTATTTCTCTAATTACATTAGGGATGCTCAAATTAGGTTGATTAAAAACTTTCCTTCCTTCTCTCTCTCTCTCCGTCTATCTTCAAAAGAAAAGAGGAGAAAAAACATTTTGAACAGGAAAGTTAGACAAGTCATCAAATTCTACCCCCCTCCCATTCCAACATTTCATGTTGTACATTACACTAATTCTCTCTCTTACAACCCCTCTTTCCTCAGTTTCTTCCCCTGCGATCTCCCTCTGGAAAGCTTTCTTTTAAATGCACAAATATATCCTGATCGGCCTTTAAATTACATGACTGCATGAGTGGAATAAGCAACTGCTGGCTGGTGACTCGGAAAGAATGCTAACAAGGGTGTTTTCCCCTTCTTTTTAATTCCTTTCCTAAATGACCACTTTCTCCTTAGGATGACACCACTGTCTGAAGGGCAAACTTTCAATTTGAAGAGAGATGCCGTGATGACTTTTGATACTTCCATTACAGATGGACGCAGCAATCAACCGAGCCAGTGTTGCATCTGGCGCCTTTTGAAAGATGAGAATCTTTGTGTGTGTGTGTGTGTGTGTGTGTGTAGACTATTGTCTCCAAATCATCTTCCTCTTCTTCAATATATGCTTAGTAATTATATTAGGGAGAACAGATAGGGGCATATTATTTACCTGCTCTCGTAATACAAGGACTAAAGGACACCCATAGTACTGCAGACAGCAGGTTTCATGATAGGGGTTGGGACGCCTAGGTCAGATTGGCTAGTGCACCTCTGCACCCCTCCTTTTGCTGTCAAATGTGCCTTGACTCACTCACTTAAGCCGCCTGAAATGATCTGTGCTCTACAGCCACAGTGCACTGGTGCAACTTGTTTGAGTCTTCTCTCGGCTCATGCTTCAGCGTGAACACAATTAAACTATAGATTGGAATGGGAGCATCTCTGCTATTTTCTCTTCTTGTCTCCCATGAAACTAGGCACCTATGCAGGTGTTTGGCTGAATGCATGTGGGCTTAAAGGAGAGAGGGGAGGATGCACCCTTGTGTGCTCTAGCTCCACTTCTGATCTTCATGGGGGAAGAGCTCCAGGGTTTCAGATTTTCCCAGTCCTACCTGGAGATGCCGGGGATTGAATCTGGAACTTTTTGCAGGCAAAGCCAAGCTGCACGAGCAATGCTAAGCTAAATGGACCAGTGGTCTGATTCAGTGTAGACAATTTCCTTGTGCTACTTCCTAGAAAACCTGAAGAAGTGTGCATGCACACGAAAGCTTATACAGTCATACCTCGTGTTACGTTTGCTTTATGTTACGTTTTTTCAGGTTGTGTCCCACGGAGACCCAGAAGTACCGGAAAGGGTTACTTCTGGGTTTCACCGCTCATGCATACGCAGTAGTGCTAAATCGCACTTCACGCATGCTCACAAGACCAAATCGTGCCACGCACCTGTGCAGATATGGTGCTTCAGGTTGCAGGCTTTTCATGTTGTGAGCAGGCCTTTGGAATGGATCCTGTTCACAATCAGAGGTACCACTGTACCCAGAACAAACTTAGTTGGTCTATAAGGTGCTACTGGACAATTTTTTATCATTTTTTTTCAACTACGTCAGACCAACACGGCTACCTACCTGAATCTAGAAACATGGAAGGAACCACATTGAGCCGCATGAAATGGAAGTCCATCAACCTCACCAACTAACTTTCACAGGTACAAACATCTACTTTCTGACTAAATGCAAGAACCTGGACATTATACCTAAGGATCTTAGGATTAAGAAGCCTCTACAATCCACTTGCCCCACTGAATATGCAAAGAAACAATGCCACACTTTCTCCAAGAAGCTACTCAAACATCTGATCAGTGTTCTGTACTCTAAACAGAAGCAAATAAAGGAGGAACTCTCTGTACTGGACAACTCTACAAGGAATCACCCAGCTTGGCAAGAGTTCCACAAGGAAAGACAAACCACTTACCACTCTCAACTGGAGTCACTGAAAAACCAGAAAAAAACAATTCTCTAACCTTTCCAACCTACAGACTACCAAGGTATCTGAAGAAGTGTGCATACACATGAAAGCTTATACCAGAACAAACTTAGTTGGCCTATAAGGTGCTACTGGATAGTTTTTTTATTTTTATTTCCTAGAATATAGTTCATCACATAATTAATTTCTCACATCAAGGAGTGTGAGATAGTGTAGATAAGAACAGAAGATGAGCCCTTCTGCATCAGAGCAAAGGCCCAGCGTTGTCACAAGGGCCAGCCAGAAGACTACAGGAAGCCCACCAGAAGGCTGCACAGCAATAGCTCTCTGCCGCCTGTGGTCCCCAGCATAGTTTATCTATCAGCTGGCTTCTTCTCATCCTGCATATGCAAAGCATTTTAGAATCAATTAAGATTACTTAGAGTCAGGAGCTCAGCCTACACTTGAGTAGGACCCTGGCAGAGACACATCCCCAACTGGCATGTTCTCTCCCTCCTGGTCAATCGTTCGGGAGCTTCAAAAGCTTTCTTCAGCCCAAACATCACAGTGATCGATGCCAACTGACACTGACACACTTAGGGATCCGCAGAGTCTGCGCATCTCGCATGACAGAACTCAGCATTTTGGCTAATCTACTTTATTTACATATAACATACATATGGAACACTCTCTAGCATCAGGCAGCAAAGAGAAAAAGAACAAAGGACAATAGTCCCACTTCACGGAACACAGTAACACAAACATCCTGTCTCTGTCACTTCCCACTCTGTGGAGTCAAAACATATACCGTCATGTGAAAGACAACAATCCCATGACTGCAATCATGGAGCAGGAATTCTAACAATAATCATAGAATTGTAGAGTTGGAAGGAATCCTGAGGATTGAAGGGAAGGAATCTCCACTCAAGCATCCATGAGAGATGGCCACCCAACCCATGCTTAAAAACCTCTGAGGAAGGAAAGTCTACCAGCTTCTGAGGGAGTCCCTTCCACTGTCAAATAGCTCTCACTGTCAGAAAGTTCTTCCTGATGTTTAGTCGGAAGCTCCTTTCTTGTAACTTGAATCCATCGGTTTGGGCCCTAACCTCTGGAGCAAGAGAAAACTAACAAGCATGCTTCATCTTCCATGTGAGAGCCCTTCTGTTATTTGAAGATGGCTATCATATCCCCTCTCAGTGTCCCTTTATCCAGGCTACATATACCCAAGTCCCTCAACTGTTCCTCATAAGGCCTGGTTTCCTGACCCTTTAACATCTTGTTCTCCCTTCTCTGCACACATTCCAGTGTGTCAATATCCTTCTTAAGCTGGGGCACCCAGAACTGGACACAGTCTTCCAGGTGTGGTCTGACCAAGGCAGAATAGAGTGGTACTATTACTTCCTTTGATTTCCACACTATACTTCTGTTGATGCAGCCTAGAATACCATCAGGTTCTTTTTGCCGCTGCATCACCATGTTGACTCGGGTTCAGCTTGTTGTCTACTAAGACCCAGAGATCTGTTTCACATGTGCTACTGACAATCCAAGTTTTCCTCCGTCTTATATTTGTGCAGCTGGTTCTTCCTGCCTCAGTGTTGAACCTTGCATTCGTCCCGACTGAAATTCATTTTGTTGGTTTGGGACCAGTTCTCCAATCTGTTAAAGTCAGATTGAACAATTCTGGACTGAGGGAAAACTATGTTTGTGCTCTGAACGGGTTGGTGTGCACACAACCTAATAGTAGCAGTTAGGTAGATCAGAAGATAGGATACTAGCTGCCTCATACGGGTCCAGCCAGGAGTGCCAGTGGCAGACATTTTAGGTGGTCCACGAGGTGAGGCTGCCAGTGTCCCACCCACTGACACCACAGATCAAAGAGTTCCTTTCTCCAATCTCTATCCTCTTTAGAGCGCACAGAATCCGCTTCCTGAATCTTGCTCAGTGCTGCTGGGTGCTGCGAAGCAGATGGCACCTTCTGCAAAGGGTGCCAAAGGATGCTACATGGCAAATTTATAAAGCTCACCGAGTGATTTCAGCTCACTGTGGGAGGCTGATGCGGGGCCTTCAAAAGGACAGACGTTCCGCAACAGATTAGCGAGGGAAATGTAAATGGCTGCCAACTACCCATGGGGTTAAGGATGCCCGCGCTGTATTGTCGTGCCAAAACTGAATCACGGAAGTTGCATGCAATTTCGCAATGCCAACCAGCCAATAAATGCAAATGTGCTTGATCTGCCTGGTAAACTGAGATTCCTGGGCCCAGATTTTCATCCCCTCCCCTCTCAATTCGGAAATAGAGACTGCGCTCCCTCAACTATATTCAGCAAAACACTTCTGTTAGATCCGAGCAAAAGTTTTTGGTAAGTCTTCAGAAATCAGCCTCTGATATTTGTTTCGTTATCAACGTGAGTTGCCATACGGTTATCTGGCAAAGGGAAACAGAGAATCTGAAAGCTAAGTTTTGATGGAGGTATTGAACTTAGGGAAAGGGCCGTAGCTCAGCAGTACAGCACACAATCTGCACGGTGCTGGATTTACGTATAAGCTAAACAAGCTATAGCTTAAGGCTCCACTCTCCTGGGGCCCCCAAAAAAAATTCAATGAAAAAAACCTACATACAGCAACAGTGTTTTGTGTTCTGTAGGCTCCTATGATGTAAGTAATGGGCCCCACTTGCTAGCCTGCTCCCTAAAATATCACTAGTTTGCTCATTTCTATCTATAGGGTGCCTACACTATGTATGGACATGGCAACACGTGCAAATAGCTTGAGATACTTATTAGGTCCATAAATTACCACATAGCATATATTCAACACAAAAACCAGTGACAATTTGTTGTGGGCAAAGGACAACTGGACATATAAAGGGCCCCATTACTTTCAGTAGCTTAGGGCCTAATTGAACCTAAATCCGGCCCTGACTCTGGACACGGAAGGTCCCAGATTTAATCCTTGGGAACTCCAGGCAGGACTGGGAAAGAATAATTTCTGAAACCCTGGTGGACTGCTTGCCAATTGGTGTAGACTAGGAACAGGGAACTTGGTGCTGTTCAGATGTTGCTGGAGTACAGCTCTCATGAGTCTCATGCAGTATGACCAAAGGTCAGTGATGATGAGAGTTGTTGTTCAAAGCCTCTGAAGGGCACTGTTGCAAAAGTTGTGTGCCAACCTCACTCTCTGCCGAGCAACAGCAAGAGTCCATATGGTTCCAGGCACTCACCCAGGGTCTGTGTGCCTTTGGGGAATTGAGACACGGCAGAGACAGCTGTAGCTTTAAGAAATATTGTTGATTCACCTATTTACACCTTCAGTCTGCATGGAGGATTTTACAGCATGGCCATTTTCAAGTTGGGCTTGTCCCTCACAACAGTGCAGCCCTGAAGTCCAAGGCATCTCTCCCAGCCAGCCTTCAGCCATCCTGCCCAAGATGGATCCTAGTCTTTCTTCTCCCTTCTCCCTTTCTTCTCCTCCCTTTCTTCTTCCAAGAACACCCTGCTAAAAACTCTCTTTTGCTGTCACTTCACACCCACTTCCCCTGGCAACCTTCCAAACCCCCAGTCTCTGCTCACACCTCAGGGCAGGGGGAAAAACAGTTGTCTTGCATTGCCAGTGGCCCTCAATGACCCTGTATTGTTTCTTAATGGCCCTAGCTTGGCCAGGTCATTTTGCATAGGCTGGCTCAAGAATTCCTCTGCAGCTTGTATTTCTCCCTTCACATCCCGAATAACTGAAATCCTACCGTCTATTAATTTTGTGTTTATTCCCATCCCTGCCGCAATCTATAACAGGCACCATATTGCATGATGGAAATTTGGGGGTACCAAAATAACAACAGCATTCCTGACCTTTTGCTAAAACTTGCCCATGCAAGTAACAACGATGTAAAATATGTTTTGAAACAGTGTAAAATCACAGTCACAACCCCACTGGGTCCTGAAACTCTGTGCCTCTGGTGTCAAAAGCCAGGGTAAAGATTACGGAAGGCTGTTCTAAAGCAGGAATGGTTTTAGTGTCACCAAATATATCTATTTTTAATACTTTAATATTTAATATTTTTTTAATATTTTAATTTTTTTAAAAAAATATTAGAAATTACAAATGGGTTGGAGGGGATGAAAGAGTAGGTCCACAACATATTTCTCAACTGGATCACATCACAATGGATTGGAACCTAGTTTTGTGTTAATGGGAGACATTCTTCCATCCCTCAGTAACACAAATCTGTTCCAGCCCATAGTGACTTGATCCAGTTGAGGAACCTTTGGCTGGAAGAGGAAATTAAGAATCTTTTAAGAAGGCAATTGGAAAGCACTTTCCCGCCTCCCTCTTATCACTTCTAATTACTTTCTCTTTTTTCAAAAAAAAAAACACACACATGTAACAAGCTTTATTAATAGTTTTACAATACATTACACATCTCTTAAAGTAAATTGAAATTTCAATCATGTACACAAAAAAATTGAGAAAAACAACCCATATACTTATCTTTTCTTACATAATTATGAACCTTAAGCTTCAGCTGTATTTATGCTACTTTTTATGCGATTATTAACAAAAATTATTAGCAAAAATTACTAACAAAAATATCATAAAGACTTTGGATTTCCTGTTAATTCCTGTTGTATGATTTTATTCTAATAGTGAATGTACCTCCCATTATTAAACTATTCTTTATATATTCTCTAATACATTCTTACAGCAATTTGTGCCGTTGCTCTTGTTTTTCATATATGTCTTTATCCAAGGTCAATCAAATGTTGCCATAGACGAAAAACCACTGGTATATTTTTTTGTACCTATCTCTTATATTCATCCCATTTTTGTGCAAATTCTTGTCTTGAACTGCCCCTTAGGCTGTTGGTCAATTGCGCCATTTCAACATATTCTTGTAACTTACTCTGCCAATCCATTATATCTAATTACTTTCTCAGTCACTCTCTAACTTCTCCCTCCAAATGGGACACTGGCGCTGTCTTCTCCCAGAGGAGTGTGGTTAAGCTCCCCAGGTCTGTCATTAACAGGGACATAGCTGTGCTTTGCATCGAAGGCTGAGTTCTCCCTAAGCTGATCTAATTAAAGGAGTAACCCTCCTCCAGCAGCGGCTCAGCCGATTATCAGCACGCCATATGGCCCCAGAGATGGGGCGGACGGTCAGGGGTGGCGGCTTGTGGGACCCTCCAAACTTCTGCCTTCCTTGAGCTTCTTGCCTAAGGAAGGGAGACCACCCTCCACTGCGGTAACTTTCCTCAGCCACCCTCTGAAATGTCAAAGGTTTGCAGAGGAAACCTTCCCCGCCCCCTGCTCCCGCCCCACTTCACAATGTTTAGCAGGCTCACTAGAGAAACTTTAGCCATCTGCAGCAAGCCCCTCAAAAGTGATCTTGAATGTGCTCAGTGGCTTAATGCAGGCAACAGTTTAATTCCATTAACATTTTAATTAGGCGGCAGATTCAGAATGCGAGAGGGAGAAGAAAGAGGGATTTGAGAGGAGGGTCTCTCTGTGATAATGCAGCGGTGATGCCGGAGCAATGCATTGTGTCCTGAAAGGAACAGAATAAATTCCCCTTTCTGCTGTAAAGGCAAACACTTTACCTGCAAGCGGGGATACTTAATAGCTTTGAAATGTAATGTTTGAGGCAGCAGTGCTTCTTGAATGCCAGTTCCTGGAAACCACAGGAGAGAAGAGTGCTCTTGTGCTTGAGTTCTGGTTGCTGGTTTCCTACAGGCAGTGACATAGCGATGGTTGCTGGTGCTCGGGGTGGGTGGCCCTTGCCACTGATGCCGCCAGAGTGACCCCACTCCCACCAGAGCAAAATTAGGCTGTGCTGAGCCTCCTACCTGCTCGCCTAGGGGAGAGCCTGGCCAGGCAACAAAGACGTTGGTGGGCTGTGCTGGGGGCACCTGCATGGGGGTGCCTCTTTCGTCCACCCTCAAAAATTGGGCACCCAGGGCCATGGCTCCCCTGGCACCCCCACACTACACCCCTGCCCACAGGCATCAGGTTGGCCACTGTAAGAACAGGATGCTGGACTAGATAGGCCATTGTATCTGAAAAAGTTTACATATCACTTGGGAAGACAGGCGAACTAATGCTAGTGTACTGGAAGAAGCAAAGATCACCAATGGTTCTTCAACATCAACTTCGTTGGACTGGTCATGTTGGGCGGATGCCTGATTACCGTCTTCCAAAGCAACTACTCTATTCCCAACTTTAAAATGGAAAGCGTAATGCCAGTAGACAACACAAGAGGTTTAAAGACTCTTTCACGGCAAATCTTTAAAAATGTAGTATAGACACCAGCAACCAGGAATCACTGACCTGCGAGCCCTCCAATTGGAGAATAGCCTCTACTAAAGATGTCATGGGCTTTGAAGATGCTCAAACTCAGGATGAAAGGGAGAAACGTGCTAAGAGGAAGGCATGTTTGGCAAATCCTCACCGTGATCAACTACCACCCAGAAACCTCTGTCCCCACTGTAGAAGGACGTGTGGATCCAGAAGTGGCCTCCACAGTCACCTACAGACACACCATTAAAACCATATTCATGGAAGACAATCTTACTCAGCTATGAGTGACCACCAAAGAAGAAGACCAGGAGGCTCTTCCTGTGCTCTTATGGCAAAAAGAGAGGCGGTCCCACATATGTAGAGTTTTATTTCTCTACCAGAGCCACTAGACTGCGACTATGATCTAGGAGAAGCTCTGTTCTCTGAAAAGACTTCTAAACCTACTTGTGTAGGTATGCTGATGCCATGCCTCTCTGTGTAACGAAACACCAAGGACACATTTATCACATCTTGTTCAGCTTACTGAACAAATGTGATAAATGGCCCAAACATTTCAAGGACTGGGTTGCTCCAGCCACTCTGGGCTGCTTCCAACAGAAAACCAAGGAGAAGTCTCAACCAGGAACTTTCTCACTGATATCTAGTATTAGGTAATTCTAGATTCATAGGGGTGCAGAAGTCTTCAGCATCACAATAAAGGACATCATTTTTGAAGGCATATCTCAACCTACAACATTAAAGAATATATTATATATATTCTCCCTGTATTAAAAACCAAACAGGCCAGCGTTGGTACATGCAGGACCTTTCATTTCCATCCTGGCAAAGTCACATGGACAACAAAAACAACCTTTTAATTTAAATTCAATTTTTGATTCCGCACTCATTCACAGGCACTGCCACAGAGCGGGGATTTCATTAAAGGGTTTAATAGATTTTATAAGAGTTGTCAGATCCAGAAAGGTTATGGAGCAAATGCATTCTCTCTGCCTCCAGAAATCCAGACCTCTAAGCAAATTTACCGTGGAAATGGAAATGGAGATGGGGGGGAACCCCTCCCAACATATCGTCTTGGACAAGACAAGGAGAAACAAACCTCATATGAGTGACTTAAGGACCTTGAGGTGAGGTGGCAAAGCCCATCTCCTCCCATGCTTACTCCAAGGGCAAACGTGATATGTGATTGCCCTGTTTGCAGATAACTTGTGGGATTTAATCCACTGGAGCAGTCAAGTTCAACATTTCCTGTTTGACTAGAGTGGACACGAGCAGGGGATGCCTCTCTTGCCAGTTGAACTTCCAGTTACACCTGGCCTGGAGCATCCTCCTTTTGCATGTGGCCAGTAGGTGGGCGCAACCCTTCCAGACCTAGTAAAAGGCCAAGTCACATAGCCATCTTTCCTTTTCCTGCTTCTCCTGGACTGCACGGGATATCTCCCCATATGGGGTAAACCCACTTTTATGTATTTGTAACTTCAAGCCTGAAGCCAGGAGTGCCTGGCGTGCTCTGGTCCATGGAGTCACGAAGAGTCGGACACGACTAAACAACAACAATCTCTCAAAGGACCTGTTGATGGCATTTTACCATTGTACTGTTGAGAGTATAACAACTTATGGTCTGTGTGAGTGGTTTGGGAGCAGCACGGTCAGGGAAAAACCCAATGCTGTCCAGGGTTGTAAAGACTGCAGAGAGAATAATTGGGTGCACTCTTTCCACCTTGGATCAAATCTATGCTTCCAGGTGCCATAAGAAAGCAGCAGAGATAGTGCAGGATAACCCCAGAAATGATCTCTTTCAGCTTCTGCCTTCTGGAAGAAGGTAAAGGTAAAGGTAAAGGTAAAGGTAAAGGGACTGCTGACCATTAGGTCCAGTCGTGGCCAACTCTGGGGTTGCGGTGCTCATCACGCTTTATTGGCCGAGGGAGCCGGTGTACAGCTTCCGGGTCATGTGAACAGCATGACTAAGCCGCTTCTGGCGAACCAGAGCAGCGCACGGAAATGCCGTTTACCTTCCCGCCAGAGCGGTACCTATTTATCTACTTGCACTTTGACATGCTTGCGAAATTCTAGGTTGGCAGGAGCTGGGACTGAGCAACGGGAGCTAACCCCATCACGGGGATTCGAACCGCCGACCTTCTGATCGGCAAGTCCTGGGCTCTGTGGTTTAACCCACAGCGTCACCTGCGTCCCTCTGGAAGAAGGTACAGGATTATAAAGACTAGGACTAGCAGCGTGAGAAACAGTTTCTTTCCAAATGCGATTTTGATTTTAAACGCTGTGTAAGGAGTCTCTATGGGAGTATATTGTATTTAAAAATGGGATATCAGAGTTTTTAGGGGGCTAACCAGGTTGGGGTAGCTGGGATAGCAGGCTTGTTGGTTTTTTTCAATTTCATTGTTCCGTATGGGACAATGACAATAAAGATTATTGTATCGTAACAAACTTCAAGCCTAAAGCCTGCCTTCAGGGACCACACTGTGCTCTGATCGTGAGTAAACTTCTTTTTGTTACTTAAGAAGAAGACACTTGTGTCTTTATTCTTTTAGGAGAGAATCAAGGGGTGTTACCAGGAATATACTCCAATCTGGGCAAGCCAGATTGGATTGCTGAAGTAAAGTGATTCAAACGACTCTAGCAACTCACTTCCTGCTGTGTAAAGGGGGGGGGGGGGATGTACTCTCCTGTATGAATAAACTCACTAGCGTGAGTTAGGAAGGATAATATTCAATCAATATATCCTCTCCTGCTACCCAGAATATTCCCCAAAAACTGGCCATTGTCCCCTGATCAAGTGAGAGGAGATCTCAAGCTCCTTGGATCTGCTTGGAATCTTGAAGGCAAAGCAGAGGCAGAAATGGATGGACAGCACCACGAGAGGCAAATGGAGAGGTGGACCTTCCTTCAAATCAAATATCTTTAATACGGTCAATGACCAGAAAGTGGACCTTCCTTCTGTTTCTTGGAGAGAAGCTGAGCAGGATAGCAGTTGAAACTCCTTTCTACGCTGATGATCTTTCACTGCACCTGAGGGGGTGCAGGACAGGTCAAAATAGCACCCACAGCTCAATCTCTCCCTCCCCATCTTTAGATAAGAATGTAAGAGGAGTCTACTGGATCAGACCATTGGCCCATCTAGTCCAGCATCCTCTTTGCACAGGTTAAAGACGCTTCAGGTTGCAGACTCTGCTAACCCAGAAATAGTACCTCGGGTTAAGAACTTTGCTTCAGGATGAGAACAGAAATCATGCAGTGGCAGCAGGAGGCCCCATTAGCTAAAGTGGTACCTCAGGTTAAGAACTGTTTCACGTTAAGAACCGAGGGACCACTGTGTGTGCGGGTGTGGGTGTGTGCATACAGTGGTACCTCGGGTTAAGAACTTAATTCGTTCTGGAGGTCTGTTCTTAACCTGAAACTGTTCTTAACCTGAAGCAACACTTTATCTAATGGGGCCTCCCGCTGTCACCGCACAATTTGTGTTCTCATTCTGAGGTAAAGTTCTTAACCCGACGTAATATTTCTGGGTTAGCAGAGTCTGTAACCTGAAGCGTCTGTAACCTGACAATATATATATTGTTTGGTTTTTAAAGTTAAAGTTTTACAATCCAGTATCCAACATACATCATAAAAACAAGATTCCACAGAATCTCCTTGGACTTTCCTCCTCCCCTTTGTGGGTCCTATTGCTAGTCATTTCCTCCTGCATTGCTTATAATAATCCAAATCTTTTACATCTCCATTCTATCCAAAATTCACCATTAAACAACACGTGTTATTTCAATCCTACGAGTGGTTTCAATCCTACAAGTGGTTCTAACTGTTTACAATGATTTTTTTAAGATAAATTAAATTAAATTATTTTTTAAGATAAATTATAAATTTCCCCTATTCTTTATTGAAATTTTGGTCTTCCCGGTTGCTGATACTTCCGGTCGTTTTTTGCCATTTCAGCATAAATCTGCCATTCTTCTCTGGTTGGGACTTTTATTTTCTTTCCATCTCAGGGCCAGAGGCATAGTGTCTCTGTCAGTGGGCATAGATGAATGCGCGCACACACACACACACACACAGTGGATTGGTCTCCCTTGGGAGGTGGTTGACCCTCCTTCCTTGGAGTTTTTTAAGCAGAGGTTGGATGGCCACCTGTCATGGATGCTTTAGCTGTGATTCCTGCATTGCAGGGGGTTGGACTAGATGACCCTTGGTGTCCCAAACCCTAACCCTAACCCTAACTCTACCATTCTACGAATATATATGCATACCCATACTTCTTCTTCTTTGGTGGTCACTCATAGCCAAGTAAGATTGTCTTCCATAAACACGGTTTTAACAATGAGTCCATAAGTGACTGTGGAGGCCAATTCTGGATCCACACATCCTTCCACAGTGGACATTGGTTTCTGGGCAGGAGTTGATCACTGTGTGGATTTGCCAAGTGTGCCTTCCTTTTAGCACATTTCTCTCTTGCGTCCTGAGTTCGAGTGTCTTCAAAGCCCATGACACCTTTGGTAAAGGCTGTTCTCCAACTGGTGCGCTCACAGGCAAGTGTTTCCCAATTGTTGGTGTTTATACTACATTTTGGGACGCGGGTGGTGCTGTGGGTTAAACCACAGAGCCTAGGACTTGCCGACCAGAAGGTTGGCAGTTTGAATCCCCTCGATGGGGTGAGCTCCCGTTGCTCGGTCCCTGCTCCTGCCAACCTAGCAGTTCGAAAGAACGTCAAAGTGCAAGTAGATAAATAGGTACCGCTCCGGCGGGAAGGTAAACAACATTTCCGTGCGCTGCTCTGGTTCACCAGAAGCACCTTGGTCATGCTGGCCACATGACCCGGAAGCTGTATGCTGGCTCCCTCGGCCAATAAAGCGAGATGAGCACCGCAACCCCAGAGTCGGTCATGACTGGACCTAATGGTCAGGGGTCCCTTTACCTTACCTATGCTACATTTTTAAAGATTTGCCTTCAGACAGTCTTTAAACTGCTTTTGTTGAATACCAGCATTACCATTTTTAAGTTTGGAATAAAGTAGTTCCACTGTGAGTGGGATAGGCAAAACTCATGCCAAACTCCTTTGTTTATTCTTGACATTTCCACAAATCTTTTTGCCCTGGAGGAACCTGCTGACCGCCATTTTCTTTGCCCCGGAAGCAGCATTTCGTGGCAGCTGCTGGGGTTCCCTGTTCTCCAGGACTTCTGTCTAGGGATTGTTTTTGTGTGAGTGCAGCGGGAAGGAGGGAGCGCAAAACAGCCAATGGCGGCACAGTTGCCAACATCACAACTGGACCTCAATGAAATTTCTTTCCCCTGCTGCCACCTACTGCTCAGAAACGGCAAGTGCTGCCATATAAGCAGAGGGGCCGATCCATGGGGCAAGGAGGGAATGGGAGCAGCAAAACTTCCAGCTCCAGAGCAACAGCAGCAATAAAAAAGTGGCAAAGTTTCTTTCAGAAGTCAAAAGAAAAAAAGATCATCAAGGTCGAGACAAAACGAAAAGACCGCCTCGGTTTCCTTCTCTTTTGTGGTTGGTTGTCTTAACTATATTTTGTTCTGAAATCATTCTATGGGCCTTTGGACCTCAATAAAGATTTATTATTATTATTATTATTATTATTATTATTATTATTATTATTAAATTTATTTAATCATTTTTTCAATACAAACAACAACCACAAAAGACACATACACCAAAAACCATAATAACAATGATAACACAATTTGACAATTCAGATTTGAATACACTGATATACCTATGACTCCACCTTTTTAACAATATTTTCCTCCCTCTCTCCTCCCCCACCTCCTATCATTATCTGCCTTATCGCTTAAATATTCATTCCAGATTTCTTCATATTTATCCATTCTTAAGTATTATTAAAAAGTGTCTCTCTGTGATGTTATAATAATAATAATAATAATAATAATAATAATAATAATAATAATTTATTATTTATACCCCGCCATCTGGCTGGGCCTCCCCAGCCACTCTGGGCGGCTCTATAACTGGCTATAAGGCAAAGGGTGGAAATGACAGATTTCAGATTCCTTCTAGCTCTAACCCTGTGACTGCAAAAGCTGATAGAAGTAGAAAGGAAATAAAGAAATTCCTTGGAAAGGGGACATTGTCTCATCAAAAGTGGACAGGCAAAATAAGCTATGTGAATTTATAGAGTTGGCTAGAATGACAGCAGCTATTAGATTCCAATCAAACCAGAAACTTAGGAAAGAACGGGAATGTGTGGAAGACTATATGACAAAATATTGTTCCAAAACACATTCATTAAATTTTGTAAAGCTAAAATAGGGATAGACGTTTCATGGGGGAAACATAGACAATACTCACGACACAATAGAAATAGAAAAAGAAATATGAGTAAAAGAAGCTGTAATGTGGTGTAGGGAAGTCACAGGGGTAGGAATAAGAAAAATGTACACACATATATAGATCTATACGCATAGTACTGAAAGAAGTTATAATTGGGAATGTAATGTAAAGAATGTCAAAATGGGTAATTGAATGTAACAAATGTAAAATAAAATAAAAAAAGAACTCTGAGAAAAAATAAAAATAGAAATTCATAATACAGCCCTTCCTGGACTATACCATTTTGGAATGGGGTGGGTGGGAACTTACAGAATTTATTGGGTGTTCAGGTCAGCAGAGGGAGTGGCTGGGGCAATCCAGTCAGATCGGTGGGGTATAAATAATAAAATTGTGGTTGTTTCTTCTTTTTCTTTTTCTTCTTCTTCTTCTTCTTCTTCTTCTTCTTCTTCTTCTTCTTCTTCTTCTTCTTCTTCTTCTTCTTCTTCTTCTTCTTCTTCTTCTCCTTCTGGAATAGGTCGTACCTATTTTCACTGGGGAAATGTTGTAGGATAATAATAATAATAATAATAATAATAATAATAATAATAATAATACCCTGCCCATTTGGCTGGGTTTGGTTGGGCGTCTCCCAACAGAATAGTATTATTATTATTATTATTATTATTATTATTATTATTATTATTAATAAAGCGATAAAACAGCAAACATTAAAAACTTCCCTAAACAGGGTTGCCTTCAGATGTCTTCTAAAAGTCAGGTAGTTGTTTATTTCCTTGACATCTGATGGGAGGGTGTTCCACAGGCAGGGCACCACTACCAAGAAGGCCCTCTGCCTGGTTCCCTGTAACTTCGCTTCTTGCAGTGAGACTGTCGGAGCTGGACCTCAGTGTCTGGGCTGAGCAATGGGGGTTCAGTTTCTGTTAATTGATTCTCATGGAAACTTACAGATTCTGGCTTCACGCAATTAACTCAAGGCAGTGTCAATTTACTCTTGGCTGAAAGCCAAGGTCTGCTTGACCTAGAAACTACTTACTCTGATTGGTTAACGACCAGCACTCAACTCTGTTATCTAGGAATGCTAGCACAGTTTGTGTGGTGTGTGTTAGGAGTAGAAGTGCTGTGTATGGTTAAGAGAGAGAGAGAGAAAGAAAGGATTTATTTCGCTTTGTTTTGTATGCAGAAACTCTGCTGGTTTTATTTTTCCTTTTAATAAATCCTGTAAATAGTTATTCTGAGTCTAGCTGACTAGTCATTTCCACCTCAACTAGCTTCTTCGCTGTGCAGGAAAACTCTGCTACGTTTGGGCTAAAGCCATTAGAGCTATGCCTGACACTTCAAAGCTCCAAGAAGACACTCCTTCAGGTTTACTGGACCGAGGCCATTTAGGGCTTTAAAGGTCAGCACCAACACTTTGAATTGTGCTTCAGGCAGAATATCCATAGCATCACTGGATTCAGCTTTCATCACCATCTGGAGGGTCACAGGGTCCCCATCCCTGGACTGATGTCAAAGAGTGAGCAGGCAGTAAATCACACTGTTCAAAGTTGGAATTAACTCTTTATTAGCAAAAATACGATCTTCACTTGGCGGAGTGTCAGGACTAACGATCACAGCAGCTCATCTCCAGTAGGTCTTGCCCCCATGAATAATAATAATAATAATAATAATAATAATAATAATAATAATAATAATAATAATAATAATATACTATTTATACCCCTCTCAGAGATTTGGCATTCTTTTGATTGTAGCCTAGAACAACGGCAGCCTCCAACTTTTTAAAGTTGTTTTGATAATAGTGTTTCACAGAAGGGGGTTGTTTTATGGATGATGTGTTAATTATTTTATATAATTTACGTTGCAATGGTGATGTTCCACGATGCTATTTTTTATTGTATGTGAGCTGTTTTGTGTCTCACAGGAGTGAAATGTGGCATAGAAGAAAATAAATTAAATGTATGGACTAAATGGGCCACTGGCCACACCAATGTAGATCCAGAGGATGATGGTTTCGGATCTTTGGAAATCCCTACTTTGGTTTTGACGGGATGATTTGCCTCTAGTAACAAATCTGCTGTCTTCAATTTCAGCTTCTTTGTGTTTTATAATACCACCCCCTGGTGAAGAACGAAAGAATAGCATTTCGTTTACTGAAACATGCACTATAGGAGCGGTATTGTTTCCTATAAGGAAACCAGTCTATTGCTGGCCACAGAAAGGACTTGCAGTTGAACATCAAAAGCTCATGCTGTTCCATTTCTGCATTAATTTTGCATTTAAAAAAATAATGCAAGAAAGTTCACGTTTAAATGTATATTGAAATGCATATTTCTAAATACTTTTTTCCTCATAATTCTGATTATAGTACACACATAAGCACACACATTTTTAAACATAAAACAGTTGTCTGATCCTCTTTTAAAGCCACCTTGGTTAGTAGCCATCACTGTCTCCTGTTCCATAATTCAACAATGTGTTGTGAGAAGAAATATTATCGGGCTTGAATCTTCCAGCACATTTTGATACATTTTGGGGGGAGTGGAGAACAGAGTTGGAACTTGTGGGACATGCCAAAGGTGGCAGAGACCTAGGGCTTCACTTCTAATCCCACTTGTTATTGTTGTTTAGTCATTTAGTTGTGTCCAACTAAGTAAAAAAAAGAAGTTTACTCACGATCAGAGCACAGTGTAGTCCCTGGAGGCAGGCTTTAGGTTTGAAGTTTGTTGTGATCCGATACGATAATCTTTATTGACATTGTCCCATACAGAACAATGAGATTGAAAAAACCAACAAGCCTGCTATCCAAGCTATCCCAACCTGGTTAGCCCCCTAAAAACTCTGATATCCCATTTTTAAATACAATATACTCCCATAGAGACTTCTTGTTGTTTGGTCGTTTAGTCATGTCTGACTCTTCGTGACGCCATGGACCAGAGCACGCCAGGCACTTCTGTCTTCCACTGCCTCCCGCAGTTTGGTCAAACTCATGCTGGTAGCTTCGAGAACATTGTCCAGCCATCTCGTCCTCTGTCATTCCCTTCTCCTTGTGCCCTCAATCTTTCCCAACATCAGGGTCTTTTCCAGGGAGTCTTCTCTTCTCATGAGGTGGCCAAAGTATTGGAGCCTCAGCTTCAGGATCTGTCCTTCCAGTGAGCACTCAGGGCTGATTTCCTTCAGAATGGAGAGGTTTGATCTTCTTGCAGTCCATGGGACTCTCCAGAGTTTCCTCCAGCACCATCTAATCCCACTTACCCGCCTGTAAATAAAATCTGTTTATCAAATCAGGGACTGGATGTGCTCTTTGCTTTGCCCTCATCAAAAAGGAACCTCTGTTCTTGACAGAACATGCCATTCTAACTCATTTCCCCCTCTTTCCCCCCCTTTTCCCCTCCCCCTCCTTCTTTCCTTTTTCTTTTTTCTTTTTCTTTCCCATAATGGCTTATGTTCTATTCCATGTACTTTGATATTTTTTGTAGTTTTTTTAGCTTTTCCCATTATTGTTATTAAGGATTTTTCTTTTGTAATTTTGGTTGTTTATGTTTATCTGTATTTGTTTAAAGCAAAATAAAAGTAATAAAAAAACAACAACCCCCCCCCACAAAACTATTGGCTGCAGACTCCTTGATCAGTGAGCATCCAGCCTCTTCTTAAAAACATCTGACAATGGAGTCTACTGTCTTCCAAGGCAGTTTCTTCCACTGTTAAAAGAATTCATAACATCAACTTATAATATTCTTTTTTCTTATAGCGTAAATCCTTTTTCCTAGCAACTTCAGCTCATTTGTTCTGGAGCAACAGGAAACACATTTATTCCATGTCAGTATTTCCAAACTCCCCCCATCCCCGGACCACTTGAAAGTTGCTGAGGGTCTCGGAGGAATCACTCATCGATTTTTCTGCCTGTTGTAATGTTCTGCACTAGATGCTTCATGGTTTTAAATTGCTTTTCTTTTTTTACTGCTTCTTTCATTTTTGATGTTGCATTTTATTGAACTGCATTTTGAATTCCACAAAGTTTAAACGGTAAGTGTTCCTTCACATCTCAGCAGACCACCTGAATAAAGTTTACAGACCCCTGGTGGTATGTGGACCGTAGTTTGGGAACTCCTGATCTGTGTGAGAAGATGGTGATCCTATCACCTCTCAAACGTCAATAGTCTTCAAGCTGCATATACCCAACTCCTTCATCCTCACAGGACTTAAGCTCATTGGTAGAGAGCATGCTTTGCTTGGAGAACGTTCCAAAGTTTCAGAGCAGGGTCGCAAAGACAGTGAGAGGCTTGGGGACATAGTCACATGAAGTTGATGTGGGAATGTTCAGGGTGGCAGGAGAGGATATATTCTAACTTACACTAGCAAGTTCCTTTATGTAGCAGAGTTACATTTCCCCTTTTCATGCACAGCAGATAGCTGGTTGCAGGCTCGTGTAAGCCTCTCACTATTATACAATTCAATCTGCCTTAGATTGAATTGTGTGTTCCTGGTTAGATCTCCTTTTCTCCCTCCTAAAAGAATAAAGACGCCACAATCTTATTCAACGTCAATAAAAGACGTTTACTCACATCAGTTCACAGTTGGATTCCTGAAGGCAGACTTAGTTACAAATAGGTACATGTGGATCTACCCCATATGTGGGAGCAGTCCTAGCTAGAAGCTGCTCAAATGAAGAAGGAAGTCAAAAAGAGAAGGAGTGCGGTATGACTCGTCTTTTTGTTACCTGGACAGGTTGGATCACCCCCACCCTCTATCACATGCAAAAGGAAGGATGCTCCAGCCAGGAGGAACAGGAAGTTCTGAGAGGCTGGGCCAAACATTCCCTCGCATGTGTTCTCTAGAATTACAAGGAATGTTGTACTTGGCTGCCTCTCATGGATCACACCCCACAGTTGAAAGAGGTGGACAATTTTCAGTCTGGTCTACATACCACCACCAATGGTCCATAAGCTTCTGTTGGTTCTGTGAGTAGTTGCAGCGGACATAGCAATGATGCACTAATCATTGCAATGAAAGTGGCAACAGCTGCAGCTGTAGCAGTTGAAGCAACGCTAGCAATGTCGGTAGTAGAGCGGAAATGACAGTAATAGCGGGAGTAGCAGGAGTCTTATTGGCTGAATGATCCATCGCTGACCCTGAGCAGAGAAAGATGAGGGTTCGTGGCCTTCCCCTGCGCTCTGCCATCCCTGGTGTGTAGGTAAAGTGAAAACATCTATTTCTCTTACAGGCCAAAGAGCAGCAGTTGAAGGCGGCGATGATTTAGAGTCCAAGGCATGTGTGGAGTTTGCGGCCCGGAATGGGCTTCCATAAATAAGAGCTCTAAATCAACCCAGGCAGGGGTAAGCTACGAACAACGGCGTGCAGATCTCCTACCACTTTGCAACTCAATTATATCAGTCCCCAAAGAGTTGTTCAGGCAATCATGAACACATGGCCAAGCCAATTAATTGCTCATTAATTAGTATCCGCAACCTTTCCTGGCTCTTGTCCTATTTTTATGAAGAGCAGAGTGGTGATTTTGTTGCTAAATAAAAACGTGGCAAATAAAATCGCCCTCCTTTTAGCTCGAGCCACAAGCCCTCAGGTGAGATGGGCTGGTTGGACGCTGAGGAATGGCAGGAGGAACCAGCTGGGGAAACCACCAAGGGAAGAAGACTCAGAGCCTGGGGAGTGGTGGTGGGGTGGTGATGGGTGGTCACAAGGAGAAGAGGGAGAAGATGGAAGTGAAGGAGTCAGAAGCTGAAGAGGCAACAGGGCGTAGTGAGCTGGGAGAATCTGTGGCAGAGAGAGCCCAGATTCAGAGGCAGAAGCTGAAGCAGGAGAGGAAGGAGGCCAAGAGGCAGAGGTGAGTCGGGCTGGGGAAGAACCATGGGTGTCTCCTCCTGCTGCTGCAACAAACTCCATTCCCCCCAGTCTCCCAGAACCAGAAGAGGCATGAAAAGGGCAGAGGAGAGACTGGCTGCACACAGGCAGTCTCTACTTCCTTGGATAAAGCCCTAGAAAGGAGAGGACTTAGATAGCTGTGAGGAGGCAGGGACTTTCAGTCCCTGCAACTGCTTCCTTTGAAGGTGACCCAGATGTTATTTCCCTCACATCTGCTGGGAGGGCATTCCACAGGGCGGGCGCCACTACCAAGAAGGCCCTCTGTCTGGTTCCCTGTAACCTCACTTCTCGCAATGAGGGAACTGCCAGAAGGCCCTCGGCACTGGACCTCAGTGGGGGTGGAGACGCTCCTTCACATATACCGGACTGAGGCCATTTAAGGCTTTAAAGGTCAGCACCAACACTTTGAATTGTGCTTGGAAACGTACTGGGAGCCAATGCAGGTCTCTCAGGACCGGTGTTATGTGGTCCTGGCAGCCACTCCCAGTCACCAGTCTAGCTGCCGCATTCTGGATTAATTGCAGTTTCCGGGTCACCTTCAAAGGTAGCCCCACGTAGAGTGCACTGCAGTAGTCCAAGCGGGAGATAACCAGAGCATGCACCACTCTGGCGAGACAGTCTGCAGGCAGGGCGGGTCTCAGCCAGCGTACCAGATGGAGCTGGTAGACAGCTGCCCTGGACACAGAATTGACCTGCGCCTCCATGGATAGCTGTGAGTCCAAACTGACCCCAGGCTGCGCACCTGGTCCTTCAGGGACACAGTTACCCCATTCAGGACCAGGGAGTCCCCCCCCCCACCTGCTCCCTGTCCTCCCAAAACAGTACTTCTGTCTTGTCAGGATTCAACCTCAATCTGTTAGCCACCATAGATAGATTGGAAAGATAGGCAGCTATCAGCCAGGAAGAGGGAAAGTTTGGGCAGGAAGGAGAAGCAGTACTTCACAGGATCCAACCTTCCTGCTTCCAGGTTGGCTGTTCTGCTTCCTTTCAACATTTGGGCTCAGACAAGTGATATCTTTTCCACCCCTGAGAAATGTGCCTTCTCCATTAGCCCCCAAACCCTCATTTTTCACAGCGGCAGTGTGATGATTACTGTACAAACCTAACAGAGGGGGGGAAATAATCTCAATGCCAGAGGAGGCGGCCATTTCCCTCTTTCCTTTGTGAAGCTGCTCTTTAATCCAGAAGAGGAGAGCACAATTTCTCCAAAAGAAAACAAGCCAAATGGATTTTGATCACGTGGGACATGGCTTTATGGGAGTGAGTAGCACCACTGTCATTTTATCCTTTTAGAAGGATCTACAAAGGGTGCTCATCACTTCACACATCCATTATTAAACTTAAAACATGTTTCTCTCTCATTTTTTTTTTTTACAGCTGCTTTTAAAGGAGTTCTAAAATTCTGCCAGACATACAGGCAGGTAGGTGCAGTGCTTTTTTTCTTAAAAAATGTTTAGGGGCACTCTCATTTTGACTCAAGAAAACCACCATGTTATAGTTCAAATGGGGGAAATAAATATGGTCAATGGACAAAAGTACAAAAATTCACAAAATGTTTAGGGGAATGCGTACCCCCCCATCTGATTCAAGGCTCGAACCAGTGCTTTGGAGTGACCTCATCTAAACTGGAATCATTTGTGGCTGACCTCATCCAGATCTGGACCCTGAGGTTCCAGTGCCATAGCTATTGGGGGCAGGCGTAGCCAGGATTTCTGCCCCCAGTGAAGCCTCCAGAGGGACACCATTGAGGCTCCCAGCTTGTGTGTGTGTGTGTGTATATATATATATATACAAATGCGCGTAGTGGGGGTGCCAAACTGGGTCTATCATAGAATCTTTGAGTTGGAAGGGTCTTTTACCTTTACCACCTCATGAGAAGAGAAGACTCCCTGGAAAAGACCCTGATGTTGGGAAAGATGGAGGGCACAAGGAGAAGGGGACAACAGAGGACGAGATGGTTGGATAGTGTCTTCGAAGCTACAAACATGAGTCTGACTAAACTGCGGGAGGCAGTGGAAGACAGAAGTGCCTGGTCCAGGGGGTCACGAAGAGTCGGACACGACTAAATGACTAAACAACAACAAAAATTGTATTCTGCACCAGCTACAGCCTGTGGCCCATCCTTCAAGGATGGCTCTTTGTACGGTGCATTGCAGTAATTAACCATGAAGGATGTGAACAGATCCCATTATTTTCTTCCAGTGTAGGTGGGAGTCATGAGGGTTTAAACTTTTTTTTTCATAAAGATTTTATTTTCGTAAAGATTTTTCCTGTTCCATTTTATGATGTATATGAAACAGAGATAGCAGCTATAACTGCCTTGTTGTGGTGAAGGGGCTTGAATTACTCTGAGAAGGTAGGAGCTACGCTGTGCAGGGCCACCCAAGATGGACAGATCATAGATGCGTTTAGATGAAATGTGATCCACCTGGAGAAGGAACTGGCAACCCACTCCAGTATTTTGCCAAGAAAACTCCATGGACATTAAAAAGGAGAAGCTTTGAGAAGAAAGTGAGGGTTTCCAAGGCATTCTCTGGTTCATGGGGTCATGGAGAGTCAAACATGACTAAGACGACTAAACAACAATAACAAAACTGGTTTGGGGACCTTGCATAGTTATGCAGTTGGGTGGAGAGAAGGAGATGTTCCCCTCCTTCTCCCCCCCTCCTAACCATAACATAGGGACATAAGGTGAACCCCGTTGGATCAGCTCCATAGCCCATCTAGTTCATCAAGTAGCCGTGATAGATATGCTCTGCCTCTACAGCCAGAGGTAGCAGTGTTTCTGAATACCAGTGACAGAGTCTGGTTCACGGGCGATCAAAGTCCCAGTTGGAGACTTTGGGACCGGGGGCAAGATGGTGGGGTGGGAGCAGGAATGGGAGTCCAGAAGCCAGGAGTCTGAAAGCCAAGAGTTTGAGGGTCAGAGAGCCATAAATCAAGAATCCAACGGTCCGAGGATCAAGAAGCAGCAAGTCATGAAGTCAAGGGTCTGAGGAACAAGAAGCTGGGAGTCATGAAGTCAGGGGTCCGAGGATCAAGAAGCTGGGAGTCACGAAGCCAGGGGTCTGAGGATCAAGAAGCTGGGAGTCACGAAGCCAGGGGTCTGAGGATCAAGAAGCTGGGAGTCACGAAGTCAGGGGTCCAAGGGTCAGGAAGCAAGGAGTCACGAAGTCAGGGGTCCGAGGATCAAGAAGCAGGGGGTCAAACGCAGCAAGGCAGGGAACATACTGCTGTGGTAAAGAGCCGAAGGGAAAATGCTGACCTTATATTCCTTCCTGGCTCTTGCCACCAGGTGCTGTGAGCTACCAATCGGCCTCACCTGTGCGGCCGTGCCTTGCCTCTTCAGAACAAAGTTAGGAAGGCCCCAGTCCAGCTGAGTCCTAATGGTCACAGGGCCTGGCTCCTGCATGCACTCCTGACAACCAGTTGCTGGAAGCAACAGGAGAGGAGAGTGCTGTTGTGCTCAGATCCTGCTTGCAGATTTCTCACAGGCATCTGGTTGGCCACTGTAAGAACAGGATGCTGGACTAGATGGGCCTGATTCAGATGGGCTTGCCTGTCTCTGACACAATTCCCTAAGTTGGGAAGGGCAGTGACTTGGTGGCAAAGCATCTCCTCGTATGCAGAAGGTCCCAGGTTCAATACTTGACATCTCTAGTTAGGGCTGGGAGAGACTCCTGTCTGCATCCGTGGAGTGCAGCTGCCGGTTTTGTTGTTTAGTCATTTAGTCGTGTCCGACTCTTCGTGACCCCATGGACCAGAGCACGCCAGGCACTCCTGTCTTCCACTGCCTCCCGCAGTTTGGTCAGACTCATGCTGGTAGCTTCGAGAACACTGTCCAGCCATCTCGTCCTCTGTCGTCCCCTTCTCCTTCTGCCCTCCATCTTTCCCAGCATCAGGGTCTTTTCCGGGGAGCGCCAGTGTGGTGTAGTGGTTAAGAGTGGTAGACTCGTAATCTGGCGAACCGGGTTCGCTTCCCTGCTCCTCCACATGCAGCTGCTGCGTGACCTTGGGCTAGTCACACTTCTCTGAAGTCTCTCAGCCCCACTCACCTCACAGAGTGTTTGTTGTGGGGGAGGAAGGGAAAGGAGAATGTTAGCTGCTTTAAGACTCCTTTGGGTAGTGATAAAGCGGGATATCAAATCCAAACTCCTCCTCTTCTTCTTCTTCTTCTTCTTCTTCTTCTTCTTCTTCTTCTTCTTCTTCTTCTTCTTCTTCTTCTTCTTCTTCTTCAGTCTTCTCTTCTCATGAGGTGGCCAAAGCTTCACAATCTGTCCTTCCAGTGAGCACTCAGGGCTGATTTCCTTCAGAATGGATAGGTTTGATCGCCAGGTAGTGCTGGGAATACTGAGCTAGATGGAACAATGTGTCTGACTCAGTAAAAGAAAAAGCAGCTTTCTACGTACCTTCCTATAACGGTTATGTCCAATTGCCACAAGGTGGCAGAGATGTTCCATTGAGAAGAGAAACCAGCTGCTGAACCAGGGGCTATGGTGCTGTGTTACAACTAAAGCTGCCATCGCACATAGAATAATAGAACTGTAGAGTTGGCTCTACAATTTGGGGACAGCATGCAGAACTAGATGGGCCTTTGGGCTGAACCAGCAGGACTCTCCTCAAGTTCGTATGGGACAAAGTTTACCTGTGAATACCAGTTTCTGGTAACTGAAGGAGGGCAGAGGGCTGTTGTGCTCAGAGGAAATGGAGTCTGGCTTTGCACCTTAATGTTTCAGATATGTTGGGGTCCACGTGGGCTTCCCATGGCCAGAGGCGGAGCTAGCTGCTCCAGCCCCCAGAGCGGTGCACATGCTGTGCACCCGGGGGCGGGACTAGCCGTCTGCGGGGGTGGGGCTAGCATCCCGGGGTGAGCCGCGGTGATGTCACCCCCCCTCAGGGATGACACCCAGGTTGGACTGCACCCACTGCACCTCCTTCCTCCACCAGTGCCCATGGTCATCTGTGGGAAGGAAGCTACTGAACTAGATGGGCCTTTGCTCTGGTCCAGCAGAGTTTTTTTTTACGTTCTTATCTATTCTGGTGCTGCCCAGTCTCACCTGCCTTAGTGTGAGAAGTTGCACTTTTAATAGCTGTGTAGAAGACTTAAACCAGCATATCTCCGCCTCCTTATTCTTTAGCGATCACGTAGCCGAGTAATAATGTCTTTCATGAACACGGA
Organism: Podarcis melisellensis; assembly: GCF_964234715.1. Taxonomy (NCBI): domain Eukaryota; kingdom Metazoa; phylum Chordata; class Lepidosauria; order Squamata; family Lacertidae; genus Podarcis; species Podarcis melisellensis. The sequence continues at coordinate 7,091,739 of NC_138538.1, read as the reverse complement.
CTTAACAGTGAGTCCATAAGTGACTGTGGAGGCCAATTCTGGATCCACACGTCCTTCCACAGTGAGGACATAGGTTTCCGGGCAGGAGTTGATCACGGTGAGGGTTTGCCAAGCGTGCCTTCCTCTTAGCACGTTTCTCCCCTTTGTCCTGAGTTTGAGTGTCTTCAAAGCCCATGACACCTTTGGTAAAGGCTGTTCTCCAACTGGAGCGCTCGTAGGCCAGTGTTTCCCAATTGTCGGTGTTTATATTACATTTTTTTGGATTTGCTTTGAGAGTATTTAAGCCTCTTTTGTTGACCATCAGCATTACGCTTTTCATTTTTATGTTCAGAATAGAGCAGTTGCTTTGGAAGACGATCATCAGGCATCCAATCAACATGACCAGTCCAACAAAATTGACGTTGAAGCAGCAGCATATATGATGGAATTTGCTTCTACCAGTGGTTGTGATGGCCACCAGTTTGGATGGCTTTCAGGGCCATCTTAACCATAGGCACCAGGGGTGCAGGGCACCTGGACGCCGGGCTCTCAGGGATGGCAGGCCAACAGTCCAGGGCCCGAGAGTTGGAGTCCAGGGAAACCCACCCATCGGTCAGAGCGCCATGGCAGACTCTTCTACTGTGGGCAGCTCTGTGCCACGAGTTCCGGGGTGAGCGAGCCAGCCCTCCTGCATGTCTGGGATTGGCGTAGGGCTGTGGAGAGGCCTGCCCAGCACACGCTGCTTACGCCACGAGGCGCCCGGCTTCACTCAGTTGCTGATGTTGACGCCGCGGGCTTGTTTCCCTGAGCAGAGATAAGCGTGGTGTCAGCTCCCTAAAATAAAAGGTTGGCAACTCTGGGCAACCGGGGGGGGGGGCGCTGGGCGGATCTTTGCACCCCAGCACCGCATAAGCTTAAGACGGCCCTGATGGCTTTAAAAGAAGATTGGACAAATTGATGGAGGATACAGCTCCCAGTGGCTACTAGATATGATAGCTACGCTCTGCCTCTTCTGTTGGAGAAAGTTATGTCTCTGTTGGGAATCACAACTGGGGAGATTGCTGGATTAAATGGGCCATTGGTCCAATCCAGACATTGGGCACTTCCCATGCTTTTTTACGAGGGGGTTAAAGCAGGCATAGCCTGCATGACCCCAAATACTCAAGCATCCCATTTCAGCTTCACCATCAAATCTATAGGATGATCAGCTGGGATTTTATCTCACATGCAACAAATACAGACACACAGGGCTCCCTCTCCACAGTAAAACATGAAATTGGGCTTTCCTGGTGACCTTAAGTATTCCACCTACCTGGTGCTTTCTCACGGATATACTGTGCTGCATTTTTTTGTACATCTATGATTTTTATCGCCTTGGTTTGTTTGATTTACAGTAAGCCCTCCGTTTAACGTGGGGATTATGTGCCTACATCCAAAATCACATGTAGCAGTCCAAGCACATTGGGTGCCATGATGATAGGGACTGCCAAAGAGCTTTTTCTCAGACGCAGACCCACTTTTAAATTTTTAAAAATCCAAGTGCGTAAAGCTGAAGGCGCACAAGTTTTTTTTTAAAAAAATGCTTTTATTGAGTTTTCTGTAACATATACAAACAAAATAAATACTCTAGAGTTCAACAATCATATGCCTACTTATTTGCTACACGCTCTATCGCGCACGGACTTCTGTCCCTCCCTTCATCCAGTTTTCATATTAAATTTTCTCTTTCCCAAGTTCTTGTTTACATTCTATACACATCACAAGATTTATTTTAATCCTGCTACAGTCTTTAAACTTCTACAGTTATTACCTATATGCTCAACAAATTTACTCCATTCCTTTTTGAACTTTGTTTCTTCATGGTTACTGATCCTGTGGGGCAGTTTTGCTAATTCTACATATTCGACCATTTTTGTCTGCCACTCCATTAATGTTGGTATTTCCTGAGTTTTCCATTTTGGGGCTTCTAAGATTCTGGCGGCAGTCGTAGCATACATAAATAGTCTATGGTAAATGCACACAAGTTAAATGCATGTCACTTGTGGGCTTACTGTATTTCGATAATATCAAGAGAGAGAGAATAGGTGTTCACCCTATTCCAGGGACTCTCTTATAAAGGCATATTTGGAGATGCTGGGAGATTGAACTAGGACTTCCTGTGTGCAGAGGTTGTGCTCTAGCATGCAGCAGCATCCCTCCTCCTTTTCCCTCACTACGCAATGTGGGAGTTTTGCCCAGGACGGAGATGAAGGATTTGGGCGCCGTGACACCGCCAGCCTCGTGGCGTCTGGCAGCCATTTCTGCCAAAATGCGCCTCAGGAAGACTAGCCATGTGAAGCCCAATTAATTAGGCCTCATCTTTAACTTGACGGCGCCAAGAAAGAGTCAGAGAGGGACAAAAGCATCAAGCTGCTGTCTCGTTCCCTCTTTTTCTTCTTCAGAACAACAAAGGGGGAAGACAAGAAGGCAGGATAATGAGTTGTCTGTGAAAGGGCCCAGGAAAGAAAGACAGGGTTGAGGGTGGATGAATTGGTTTTATTTTGACAGACGCCGTCATGGGATCTACGTCTCGGCAGCCAAGCCGGCCTGCTCTGAACTGAGCTCTACAGTTCTGGAGAATCATAGAACTGTAGACTTGGAAGGGACACCCAGGGTCATCTAGTCCAACCCGCTGGATTGCGGGAAGGACTCCAGAGGCCTCAGTTAAAATGGCACCAAGGCAAAAGTTGCCATCTTATGCTGTGCTGGTGGTGTTGGAGCTGCTGCGTCAGGGCTGGGCCCATCACAAGCGTGTGGCAAAGATGGTGGCCCCTTGCTATGTTTTGTAGAGAAGCCAGCCGGACTGGCAGATGCTTCTTGCTTCAACACCGGTGATGGGATAGCAACAACATCCTGCAACACAACTGAGGCAGCAGGCTAGTTTCAGGGAGGGGCCCCCAGGTGAGGCCACGTGGCAACAGATGGGGAAGGCTCATAGCTTAGTTGTAGAATAATAATAATAATAATAATAATTTATTCCCTGCCCATCTGGCTGGGTTTCCCCAGCCACTCTGGGTGGCTCCTGGCAGAATATAAAAAACATGATAAAACATCAAACATTAAAAACTTCCCTAAACAGGGCTGCCTTCAGATATCTTCTAAAAGTCCGATAGTTCTTTATTTCCTTGACATCTGGTGGGAGGGCGTTCCAAAGGGCGGGTGCCACAACCGAGAAGGCCCTCTGCCTGGTTTCCTGTAACTTGGCTTCTCGCAGGGAGGGAACTGCCAGAAGGCCCTCGGAGCTGGACCTCAGTGTCCGGGCTGAACGATGGGGGTGGAGACGCTCCTTCAGGTATACTTTGCAAGTGCTTTGCATGCAGAAAGTCGAACGTTTGATTCCTGGTATCTCCTGGTAAGTCTGGGGAAAGACTTCTGAAACCCTGGAGAGCTGTGGCCAATTGATGTAGCACTTAATGTATGGATTATATACTAATTAATGAGCTCCTCCCAGGCCTGCAACTCTTCACATTCCCTTGAAGGCCTGGCTGAGAAGGAGCCGCACTGTTGCCCAGTGTACCACAGAGAGGAGTCCAGTGGCTGCCCACAGCTGAAAACTTGGGGTTTTTTTTGTAGGAACACTTCCTGCAAGGCTCAGTGGGCTTAATGCACCATTTTGGCTTCCTGCAACCTGATTTATTTAGCATCCACAATATGCCGACATTGTACAAATCATGAAACTGACACAGGACTTTCCCTGAAGATGGGGGGTGGATCTGCACACAGGGAAAAAACCTCTACAAATAAGTCCAAAATTAAAAAGGGAGACAAAACCTTTGTAAAAAACACTTAGAAAATTTCTTTGCTCTCTGGCGCCATCTGGTGTTGCATGTTTATAATGTATTCAAGGCATATTTTTTTGACTAATGTAGCTGAGTCCTCAGTTAACATTAGACAGGCAAAACTGGAGTGTGCATTGTTCTCTTTCCCCTCGCTCAGGCCATGCCCTCATGGAAAGCAAAATAAAATTAATAGGGTTCTTCCACAGCAGTGTTCCTATAAACATGCAGTGCAGTTTTCTGGGTGAGTGGGGAAAGGCCCTCAGGCCCCAAACTATGAAGTCATGTGGTGCAGTGGTTAAAGCACTTAGTCTGCTGAAATTTCACTCATGACACCGAGCCGTGCAGAATATCACAGAATATCGGCACAGTTCTCATTAGACTTTCCCAACCAATGTTCCAATGCTCCTCTTCCTTGAGGAATGAGCTTCCCAGATGTTGCCTTCACTCCATGACATTTCCTTGCGCCAGAAATAGAAATGTTCCACTCCGTCCAAATTCCAGAACAGACTGTAAAATCTGGAATGTTTCCCACAACCCTTTCTCTGTATTCTGTAAGGCTTAGAGAGTTTTATTAACATTATTATTGATCACATTTCTGTCCCACTTTTCCCTCCAAGGAGCTTAAAGTGGCTTACATACTTCTCTTCCTCCCCTTTTTTTAGCCTCACACAACAACCCTGTAAGGTAGGTTAGGCTAAGTGTTTGGTAACTGGCCCAAGGTCACCCAAATGAGCTTCATGCCTGAGTGGAGATTTGAACTCTGGTCTCCCAGGCCCTAGCCTAGCAGGGAGGGGGTTATTGTTTTGTGTTTTGTGTTTTTAATCTTATATTTTTGTGCTGTGAACCTCCCTGAGATCTATGGATGAAGGGAAGTATACAAATTTAATAAATGAAATAAAGCACAATGTCACAGTGGGTGGCCAACACCTTGCCAAATTCATAGCCTCTAGGCATGTGAGAGACTTCAGTAGATTTCCATCAGGTGACTTGCAAATTCAGAAGCAAATATAGATCGACTCCACTGGTGCCGCCCTGAGACCTGTGGTTACAGGGTGGCAGTGCTTTTTCCTGGGGATAAGCAGGGGTACGCACACCCCTAAATATTTTGTGAATCTAATGGGAGAAGAAACTATTTTTTTTATAAAAAAATAATTAATTTATTCTCTAGCATGGTGAATCATCAGTTCCGTTGCTACCCCCGATGGCGGCCTCATTCCCTTTTCCACTGTTTCCTGAGTCTCAGACAGAAGCGGGCGTTTAATGTGTGAAGCAGTGTGGAATGTGGATGTGTGGTGTTTTCCTGATGAAAGTTTGGCCTCATGGAGGGGCAGTATTTCAATATGAGTAGGAAAATTACTAACTATTTTTCATGATCACAACCATCAAAGAAGTGTAAAGTTAATGATAACTCTGCAAAAGAAGAAAGAAAGAAAGAAAGAAAGAAAGAAAGAAAGAAAGAAAGAAGGAAGGAAGGAAGGAAGGAAGGAAGGAAGGAAGGAAGGAAGGAAGGAAGGAAGGAAGGAAGGAAAGAAAGAAAGAAAGAAAGAAAGAAAGAAAGAAAGAAAGAAAGAAAGAAAGAAAGAAAGATGGGACAATGGTGTTGTGTGATAATGCTTTGTACTTTTGTCCATTTACTGTATTTATTTCCCCTGATTTGAACTATAAAATGGTGATTTTCTTGAGTCAAAATGAGAGTACCCCTAAACATTTTTAAAAGAAAAAAAAAGCACTGTAGGGTGGTGTACAAATTTAATAAATAATAAAAAATAAAATTAATTTGTATCACACTGAGCTCCCTACTGCTTCACCGCTCCCCTCCCAGTAAGTAACAGTGACCTACCTGCCAGGAATCTAGTTCAGCAACTCCACTCCATCTAAGGAATCACTTTTGGTCTCCACAGTAAGTTACTGGGTTCAGAACCAGCTGAGAATCAGTGGTTCCTGCCTCTGTTCTAGACAGCATTCCACACCCCAGACCATGCTCAGGCTTCCAAGTCCAAATTTTGGTTGGTTTATACCCCGCCCATCAGGCTGGGTTTCTCCAGCCACTCGGGGCGGCTTCCAACAGAATATTCAAATATAATAGTCTATTAAACATTAAAAGCTTCTCTAAACAGGGCTGCCTTCAGATGTCTTCTAAAAGTCTGGTAGTTGTTTTTCTCTTTGACATCTGGTCAGAGGGTGTTCCACAGGGTGGGTGCCACTACCGAGAAGGCCCTCTGCCTGGTTCCCTGTAACTTCACTTCTCGCTATGAGGGAACTGCCAGAAGGCCCTCGGTGCAGTGTGCAGGCAGAATGATGGGGGTGGAGTTGCTCCTTCAGGTATACTGGACCAAGCCCATTGAGGGCTTTAAAGGTCAGCACCAACACTTTGAATTGTGCTCGGAAACGTACTGGGAGCCAGTGTAGATCTTTCAAGACTGGTGTTAAGTGGTCTCGGCGGCTGCCCCCAGTCACCAGCCTAGCTGCCGCATTCTGGATTAGTTGTAGTTTCCGGGTAACCTTCAAAGGTAGCCCCACGTAGAGCGCATTGCAGTAGTCCAAGAGGGAGATAACTAGAGCATGCACCATTCTGGCGAGACAGTCCGCTGGCAGGTAGGGTCTCAGCCTGCGTACCAGATGGAGCTGATAAACAGCTGCCCTGAACACAGAATTAACTTGCGCCTCCATGGACAGCTGTGAGTCCAAAACAACTCCCAGGCTGCTCACCTGGTCCTTCAGGAGCACAGTAACCCCATTCAGCACCAGGGAGTCCTCCACACCTGCCCGCCTCCTGTCCCCCCAAACAGTACTTCTGTCTCATCAGGATTCAACCTCAATCTGTTAGCCACCATCCATCCTCCAACCACCTCCAGACACTCACACAGGACCTCCATGGAAGATGGAGCAAGCTTGTTTTCTACTGCTCCAAAGGGTAGGACCTGAACTGATGGTTTAAAATGACAAGAAAGGAGATTCCGACTCTGTCAGGGGACTGCCATCGGAACAGGGGAGGGAAGCAGGGAGGCTGTTGGGATACAGAGAGCCTCCGAAACTCCTGAGAAGCAGTTCCTCTTCCAGTGGCAGGAAAAGCCACACCTCCAGTGGAGAAGAGAGGAAAGGGGTTTGAGGATGCTGCTGAGAGCCTCAGCGCCTCACCTAGCCAGGCTGGCCAGGAGGGACGCATGCCACTTCTGTCACCCAGCTTGCACAGAGGGATGAAATGCAAGGAAGGGAGGAGGAGGCTTAGGGTGCCGAAGTTGTTATGTTGGGGGAGAAGCTGGAAGGGGCCACTCCCGGATTCTGCAAGTGACTGAGATGGACATGAACTTGGTAGATCTGCACTGTAAACAGTTTGCACAATAAAACCTGTAAAAGGCAGGTCGGAATCCTCACGAGCAACCACCACCACCACCACCTGACAGACTCAATATCAGGAAGAACTTTCCGGCAGTAAGCGCTGTGCAAGGAACTAACTGCCTCAGAAGTTGGTGGACTCACGTCGGCCAAACGGTGCCAAAGAAGGATAGAACATTCTTTATGTATGCTACAACAGCAGCAAGAATACTCATCGCAAAGTATTGGAAGACACAAGATCTACCCACCTTGGAAGAATGGCAGATGAAGGTGATAGACTATATGGGACTGGCAGAAATGACTGGCAGAATCCAAGACCAGGGGAGAGAGACAGCGGAAGAAGATTGGAAGAAATTTAAGGACTATCTCAAGAAATATTGCAAAGTTAATGAATGTTAGAATGACGTTGGTTTAGAAACTGTGTGGTTTCCAGCTGAATAAGTAGTAAGAAAAGAAGGGTTAAAAACTAAATGAAATTAAGGGAAAGGATTTGCTGAATTAATAAAATAGAAATTGGAATACAGAGAGGGGAGGTAAGGGGAGGTCGGGAAAATAAGTTATAAGAAAAAAAGGGAATGAAATTATACTTGTTTTTTTTCTTTTTGTCTTGTTTTCTTTGTCTGTTTTTCTTATTACTGTTTTGTTCTGTTTTTATATAACTTTTGAAAAACTTAATAAAAATCTTTTTAAAAAAATAGAAGTTGGTGGACTCACTTTCATTGCAGGTTTTTAAGCAACGGTTGGGTGGCTATTTGTTAGGGAATCTTTAGCTGAGATTCCTGCATTGCAGGGGGTTGGACAAAATGACTCTTCCAACTCTACAATTCTATGATTATCACTGATTCAACTCTCCACATGCTTAGCTGCCTGCAGCCCTGCAACCCCCCTACATTTTTCAGGTAGTTCAGTCCGTGGAGGACCCTGCTCTCTTCCCCGAATGTCTGCATCATCTTTGATTCCCCAATTAACAGAATGTTCCACTTTACCTTCCAATGACAAACAAATGAAAAATGGGCTCATGTTATAAACATAATAGAAAAGGAGGTATCTGGATCATTTTCCCATGGCTGCGCTTGTCGCAGTTTTAATTTGTTTTTGTTTACCATCACACAGGAAACCACAAAATAAAGTACATTAGAAGTATATTTATCTAAAGGATGCTATGATTTGGGGGGAGGAGAGGGAGGCAGGCAGGCCACTGGAGAATAAAGCCTTTTAATGAACACAGAGCAATTTTCTAAAGGCAAAACAAAACACTGTAAAGAAAAGAGGGAAAGAAAAGAAAAAGGGAACAGTTGCCTTAGCAACCTGGAAGATGAAAGTCAGAGGCAACTTGTCTGCTTCCTGTTTGATGGAGAAATCAATCTCCCTGTCTTGCCTGTGTGTGTTGGTGTTTGTACATCTCTCTTTACCTTTTTTTTGTCTCTTAAATAGAGAACGATTACACAGTAAATACCAAGGTGAAGGTCTACCATTGCTTGTGTGTGGAGCATGTTGCTTTATGGAAATGGGCAACTTTTACCTGCTAGGTGCAAAGCCTTAATGCCTCAGTAAGATTTTGGGCATCACAATGCAAGACAGAGTTTCAAAGATCCTTCCTTCCTTCCTTCCTTCCTTCCTTCCTTCCTTCCTTCCTTCCTTCCTTCCTTCCTTCCTTCCTTCCTTTCTCTCTCTCTCTCTCTCTCTTTCTTATGCTGCCCTTCATCTGTAGATCTCAGGACATATAAATGCATGATAAAAAGCAAACAAAAAACAGAATAAAAACAAGGGCAAAACAATGCAATAACTCCCCCGCCCCAATCCCACAAACACATTTAAAAGGGTATAGTATGTTAATCAGCCAAGAGCCTTGTTGAAGAGGAATGTTTCAACCTGTGTCCGGCGGCAGAGGAACCAACCCCCACAGCAGGTTGCCAGGAACGGATAGGACAAGGAAAAGTCCTTACCATCTGCTTTTTATTCAATATTCACAGAGAGAGGGTTGGGAATGCAGCCTCTTGGAATAATGGCGTTGCTCTGAGTAAATCTCCATCCTCCCTGCTCTCCCACTTCCTCATTCGTCAATAGCAAACCCTCCTCCCTATGGCTGTTGCTTAGCGCCCTCTGTCTTTGAGCTCCTTGTTCTCCTACTTTTAAGGCTCGCGGGGATCTGGGAGATGGAGGGTCTGGAATGGTTTCTAGTGATGATGTGTCAGCCAGCTGCTTCTCCGACTCTGCCTGCTCCTTCTCTCCCATTGTTTCCCAACTCCCCCCCCCCATCTTCCTCTGAGCTGTGACCTTCCTCAAACCCCTGTTGTAATTCTGAACTGTCTTCTTCTTCTCTGGAAGGGTCAGGCTGAGGAGATGGTCTCCTCCATTCCTCCTTTGTCCAGTCCCTGACTGTGCACGTGTGGGTTGTGATTCAGTGCTTCTGTGCATGCACAAAGCACGATTTAGCACTTCTGTGCATGCGCGACTGCCGAAACCTCGAAGTAACCCGTTCTGGCACTTCCAGATTTTGGCGGTCCATAACCCGAAAAAACTGAAGTGTCTGTAACCCAAGGTATGACTGTATAATGAAGGCACCAGCTGAACCTCCCTGGGGTGAGCATTACACAAAGGGGGAGCCACTGCAGAAAAGGCCCTGTTCTCGTGTTGTTCTCCCAAGCCCACATTCACAACATGTTCACACTTCTGTCTCGGTGACGTCTTTGCTGGCTCAGTCATGCCCACAGAATGGAAGGACGTGCTTTAAAGAGAGCTGGCTTTGGCTAAAATGTTTAGATCTAGGACAAACACTTTCTGGAAATGCAGGGAGGCTAGAGACACATGGATCCACATGTGGTGGAACTGTAAAAAGGTCAGACAGTTTTGGGAAGTGATTTATAACAAATCTAAGAAAATGTTTAAATGCTCTTTCCAAAAAAAGCCTGAAACCTTCCTGCTAGGAATTATGGGTAATGAAATTCCGAAAAAGTTCAGGAGAGTCTTCACACATGCTACAGTTGCTGCCAGAATCTTAATCGCAAAAGGTTGGAAGGGAGAAACTACCCCATCCAAATCGGACTGGCAAAATAAATTAAGAGAGTACGTTGAATTAGTGAGACTGCCAGCAAGGTTACGAGATGTTACTGATGAAAAATTTACCAGAGGGTGGGACATATACAGAGTCTGTGTAAAAGAACACAGTCAAAATATTAATCCGTTGGCAGGTTTTGATTGAGTTTCTGTGTGTAAATAGAACTTCTTTATATAATTTTAAGTAAGCTAAACAATATGGAGAAAATACAGTCAAGTGCGTATTTAAGGAATCGAATTCGGGAACATAATGGGAAGATTGGCGGTCATGTTATTACAAAATGATGTATAGAATAAGTATCAATCAAGGAATGAATGACTGTTTATTTTTTAATTTGTCTTTAATATCCACTGATTGTTTTTGTTATACTGTTTTGGATCCAATAAAGCATTTGAAAACCAAAGCGAGGTGTGGGGGTGTGGGTGGGGGTGGCGAGAGAGCTGGCTTCAGGCACCAGGCCCATTGGAGGATTAACTCTGCATAACAAAGATGTCTGCAAACCTTACATGCAGGCTGGCGACATAAATCCTGAAATCCCCTGCAGACGACCATAGTGCCTGGAGACAGGCAGTCAAGCCATGTATCTATAGCAGTGACCAGAGCAGGAATGACTGCAGAGAGAAGAAATGCCATGGTGCATCTGCAACAGCATAACCAGAAGCCTTCCTCTGCCCCAGCTGCAACAAAACATGTCTCTCCTGCATCGGTTTCTACAGCCGCAGCAGGCGCTGTAACTCTAATAAAGGTAAAGGGACCCCTGAACATTAGCTCCAGTCACGGATGACTCTGGGGTTGCGGTGCTCATCTCGCTTTATTGGCCGAGGGAGCCAGCATACAATTTCCGGGTCATGTGGCCAGCATGACTAAGCCACTTCTGGCAAACCAGAGCAGCGCACGGAAACGCCATTTACCTTCCCGCCAGAGCAGTACCTATTTATCTACTTGCACTTTGACGTGCTTTCGAACTGCTAGGTTGGCAGGAGCAGGGACCAAGCAACAGGAGTTCACCCCGTTGCAGGGATTCGAACCACCGACCTTCTGATTGGCAAGTCCTAGGCTCTGTGGTTTAACCCACAGTGCCACCCGCGTCCCTGCTGTAACTCTAATTTACACCTAATTCACACAAACCCCACCTAATTTACACAAGTTTGCAAGCAGTTCTGCCTGATGTACTCGTTTTTGCAACGTACCTTCCCTTGTTTTCACTAACAATATGCATTTTCGTGGACACTTTATCTCAGCATGCACGCTAGCTGCCTGGAGAACTGCATTGCAAAATTCAGACAAGTGTGAATTTGGGAGAATGGTTGTTTTCTCGGGTCGCAGATTTTCTTCGAAAATGCAGATTAGGAAGATTTGCCTTCTAATGAGAACTAATCGAAGTTCTCCCCCATCTCTAGTCAATAGCTTAAGTTCAGAACTGCACATATCCCCAGATTTTCCTGTTACTCCTGCTTCTAAGTGAAAGGTTATGATGTGCATCATCTCGTTCCTGACCATGTGCAGTGGTTGCTCATTCCTACCACGTTTTCCTTCTTCTGAGAATCTGCTGGCAAAGGACATAGTGAGCCCTTTAAGTTTACGTCACTAAAGAAGCAGCCTTGTTATCAGCATTAATTGGTTGGGAGTGCTGTGTTCAGGAAACATTGGCGAAAAAGCAATCTTGCTAACACAAGAGTTATTTAGGCGTCATCACTCCATTGTTTGTTCCGGGGAGGTAAGTGGCGTCTTTATTAAAGACAACATATTCTGATGCCCATCGGATGACTTGCTTGTTTACCTCCCTGCAGCATCCCTAAACATTCTAGGAAGAAACATAACAATTATTCGTGGGAACAACGGAGCCAAATCGATGGGACTGTTTGTTCTTGAAGGTGTTTTCTTTCTTGTCTCTTTATCACAACACACAGCACCAGAGCAATACCCTTGCTGGAACACAAACAAACATTTTTGTTCGATGTGCCAACAGGGGTCCATTTCCACTGGTGTCAGGACTGCTAGGAAGCAGGGCTGGTTTTAAGGGATTTTAGAAGGGTATCTTTTTAACAACATTGGCAAGACCTTTTCATTGGGTGCTGTTTGGCCAAGTCACAGACTAGATCAGGCATCCTCAAACTCATCCCTCCAGTTGTTTTGGGACTACAACTCCCATCCCTAGCTAACAGGACCAGTGGTCAAGGATGATGGGAACTGTAGTCCCAAAACATCTGGAGGGCCAAGTTTGGGGATGCCTGGACCAGATCTATCAAAATAAATGAACCCAAGTTAGGACTACAGGAAACTGCCCTACCTGGACACAATATAATGTTGGAAGATTGGGAAAGGTTGTGGAAGAAAGGGGTTAAGTTTACTGCTTGTACTGTATTAAAAGAAAACATCATGAAAATGATGTATAGATGGCACTTAACCTCAGTAAAACTAGCAAAGATTTATCATATGAGTGAAAATTTATGCTGGAAATGTAAAGAAAAGGAAGGAACCCTTTATCATATGTGGTGGACGTGTCCCAAGGTGAAAGACCTATGGGAAAAGATTTATAATGAGCTGAAAAAGATGTTGAAATATACATTTATGAAAAAAAACCAGAAGCCTTTCTACTTGGAATAATAGGTTTGGAATTGCCCAAGAAAGATATTAGATGGTTTTTGTATGCCACAACTGCAGCAAGAATTTTGTTAGCCAAAAATTGGAAACTACAAGAAATACCAACAGTGGAGGAATGGCAGATGAAGATGGTGGACTTTTTGGTGCTGGCCGACCTGACTGGAAGAATTCACGAACAGAAAGAGGAGGAGCATCAAGAAAAACGGAAGAAATCTAAGGACTATTTAGTTAGATAATCTAAGATAACATAAGTAGAATTACTTGTAAGTACCAAATTGGCCTAGGAGTTAAATATGTTAAATTGCATAACATTATGGATAGAAAATACTATGAGAAGAAAGAAAGATGCTAACTGAATAAGTTAACTTTATTTGAAACTAGATATTGGAAAACTGCTACAATGAGTTATATGGAAACTCAGCTAGGGGGATTCAAGGGAGTCACCTAATAATGATAGTTAAATTGGGATTTTAGCAGTTAGGATATATATTTGTTCGGGGTTTTTTATATTGTAATGTTTTTTTTCTATGTTTGTTATAAATATAGAAAAACAATAATTTTTTTGTTTTAAAAAAGGAAACTGCCTTACACTGTGTCTGACCATTGGTCCATCTAGCTCAGCTTTGTCCATACCAGACTTCCCCAACCTGCATGCCCTCTGGATGTTTTGGACTACAACTCCCATCATCCTAGGCTGTTTGCACTACTGCCTGGGGCTGATGGGAGCTGTAGTCCAACAACATCTGGAGGGCACCAGGTTGGGGAAGGCGGCGGCTCCATTGTTTCAGGCAGGGAATGTTTCCAGGGCAGAGATTGAACCTGGCACCTTCTACAGGCCAAGCAAGTGCTCCACCACTGAGCTGTAGCCCTTTAGCACAGCTCAGTGTGCATTTGATGTGTCTGCGCCAAGTGGTTGTTTTTTTTTAAGTGATACTTAACATTCTATCTGTCAGCTTTTAAGTTAATCTAACTCTAGAAATTAGGGACGCGGGTGGCGCGTCTGGACTCCATCTAAAAGCCACATAAACCACAGAGCCTAGGGCTTGCCGATCAGAAGGTCGGTGGTTCGAATCCCCACGACAGGGTGAGCTCCCGTTCCTCAGTCCCTGCTCCTGCCAACCAAGCAGTTCGAAAGCACTTCAAAGTAGATAAATAGGTACCACTCCAGCAGGAAGAAGAAGAAGAGTTTGGATATGATATCTCGCTTTCTCACTACCCGAAGGAGTCTCAAAGCGGCTAACATTCTCCTTTCCCTTTCTCCCCCACAACAAACACTCTGTGAGGTGAGTGGGGCTGAGAGACTTCAGAGAAGTGTGACTAGCCCAAGGTCACCCAGCAGCTGCATGTGGAGGAGAGGAGACGTGAACCTGGTTCCCCAGAATACGAGTCTACAGCTCTTAACCACTACACCACAAACGGCGTTTCTGTGCACTGCTCTGGTTCGCCGGAAGCGGCTTAGTCATGCTGGCCACATGATCTGGAAGCTGTACGCCGGCTCCCTCGGCCAATAAAGCGAGATGAGTGCCGCAACCCCAGAGTCGGTCACGACTGGACCTAATGGTCAGGGGTCTCTTTGCCTTTTAACCCTAGAAATTACTTGTTAGAATCATCTGATACAAAGAAGGGGTTATGCAGACAATGGGGGGGAATAACAGCCGTGAATAGCTCAGTTGGTAGAGTGTGAGACTCTTAATATCAGGTCTTGGGTTCAAGTCTCATGTTGGGCAAAAGATTACTGAATTTCAGGGGGTTGGACCAGGTAACCCTCATAGTCCCTTCGCATATGGTTTTATGATTGTACTTAAATAGAGTTGTGTCCATCACTCCAGGGCTACATCCACCCATGTTTCCATTCACTCTATGTTCTTTGTACAACTTTTCAATGATTCAGTCTGCAACACTAAAAACAGCAGCAGCAGCCAGGTATTAAAAGCCTTTACCGCAAGAAAGCCAACGAAATCTAAAACAATCAAACAATTAACACGTCAACAGCGGCAGGATCAATCCGCAGTGCCAATCCGCAAAAATGCTTTTACTCGTCTCCAAAAGTAGGTGATAAATAAGCCGGGGTGGGGGAGAGAGAAAATAAACGTGGTTCTTTGAACAAAAATTAAAGCTGAGATGACAACAATGCAAAATTTGTGCTTATTACCAAAGCCAGCCTACACAAATTAAAACAAAACAGACGATGTACAGGAAGCCAAAAACATGTAAAAATAATAGTGAAAAAAGTAATTAAACTATAATAGAATCAAAGAAAACACTGTATTGCGGCAGAGACACAACCCTCTCCCAAGCCCGAAAGTTGCTAGAAACTTTAAACACCTGACAACTTTTGGAGTTCATTATTTCCTCCAGGTAAGTCTGGGGAGAGAAGAGGAGAAACAGGATTTAACCTTGCTCATTTGCAAAGAGCTGTCAAAATCTATCAGACAGCTATTTTTAAATATGGAAGCCAAGGAAAGTGCTGGATTTAAGAGGAGGCTTGATGAACCTATGAGATTGAATTCCATGTGAACAGCACTCACAGTGAGCAATTAGATCAGGAATCACAGCAGGGCTACCACAGCCACATTTCCCCTTCATCTTCTTAGTCCTCAGAGTGGACCACTTCTATCTCACAGTCAGGAGTAATTCAGTAAAGGGCAATTTGGGAAAGTATTAAAGAATTGCAAAAGATTTCCTCTGGAGTGCTAACTGAGGAAGTTCATTTGCTTCATTTGACAGCATTGTGCAGCTTGTCTTGTCTGAGATAAGCTCCACAGGAACTTGATGGGATGAGATAAAACTCCGTCATCATAAATTACCTGATGTTCCTGTGAAAATCCTCATTCCTATGCCAGAAAAATGCTGCAAGATTTGTTAGACGAAGTCTGTCTTCTTCTTCTCTGGTGATCACTCACAGCTGAGTGAGATTGTCTTTCATGAACACGGACTTAACAATGAGTCCGTAAGTGGCTGTTGAGGCCAATTCTGGATCCACACGTCCTTCCACAGTGGGCACATTGGTTTCCGGGCAGGAGTTGATCATGGTGAGGGTTTGCCAAGCGTGCCTTCCTCTTAGCACATTTCTCCCTTGCATCCTGAGTTCAAGCTTCTTCAAAGCCCATGACACCTTTGGTAAAGGCTGTTCTCCAATTGGAGCGCTTGCAGGTCAGTGTTTCCCAATTGTCGGTGTTTATACTACATTTTTAAAGATTTGCCTTGAGAGAGTCTTTAAACCTCTTTTGTTGACCACCAGAATTACGTTTTCCATTTTTAAGTTTGGACTAGAGTAGTTGCTTTGGAAGATGATAATCAGGCATCCACACAACATGACCAGTCCAACGAAGTTGATGCTGAAGAATCATTGGTTCAACATTGGTGATCTTTGCTTCTTCCAGTACACTGATATTAGTTCGTCTGTCTTCCCAAGTGATGTGTAAAAATTTTTTGAGACACTGTTGATGGAATCTTTCAAGGAGTTGGAGATGGCGTTTATAAGTGGTTCATGTTTCAAAAGCATACAGTAAGGTTGGTAGTACAACAGCTTTGTAAACAAGCATTTTCGTTTCCCTGTGAATCTCCCGGTCCTCAAACACTCTGCACTTCAATCGTGAGAAAGCAGCACTCACAGAGCTGTATCCCTGGCCTGGCCTTCCTGGCCTTGTAGGACCTGCCTTGCTAGATCCAAACTAGAGCCTTTGCAAGACCTTATCCACTATTTAGATTAATTAGTAAGCTTGCAAGAAACTCAGAATTCAAGAGCTTGGGACCTTGATTTTTGATTACTTACCATTTCAGGTAATGTTCAAAGCATTCCACACACACATTACCTTGTTGTAAACCTCACAGCCCTGAAAGAGAAGTCAAAATCATTGTGCCCATATTGTAAGACACCACATTTTAAAAAAATTCATTCATTCATTTATTAAAAAATATATACTGCTTGACTGTAAGGAAACAGCAGCTACTTCAAAGAGGTTTACAAAAAGAACAAAACAATGAAATGACCAGGAAAAAGTTTAAGGCAATAATTTAAAACACAACAAAATAAGTTAAGGACCAGATGAAAATGCACATCAACATTCAATGCGTCTGGGCAGCCTTTTTTAAAATAATAATAATAATAATAATGATATTTTATTAAGTTTTACAGAAGATTAACAATCAACAAAAATCTCAAAGAAAAAACAACAAACAACAAACATCAAAAATACAGACAAAACAGAAAAAAGAAAAACATAAAAAAAGAAAATTTAGCATATAAAAAGAAAAACTCTTTTTCAATTTAATAACCTTCAAAACCTTATTTTCCTTACTTCCACCCGCTTTCCTTTCTTGTATTCCACTTTAGAAATTAGTTCAGTAAGCTCATTCATTATTTATTTTCATCCTTTATCCCTCCCTTTATACTCTTATTTATCTTAATCACTAGAACCCCTTCATTTCATTTTCAATGCCTTCAACATTCATAAATTGTACAATGTTTTTGTAGATAGGCTTTGAACTTCTTCCAGTCCTCTTCCACCTGCTCTTCTCCTTGATCTCGGATTCTGCCGGTCATTTCTGCCAGTTCCATATAGTCTATTACTTGCATCTGCCATTCTTCCAAGGTGGGTAGGTCTTGCATCTTCCAGTACTTTGCGATGAGTATTCTTGCTGCTGCTGTAGCATACATGAAAAATGTTCTGTTCTTCTTTGACACCAATTGGCCGACCATACCCAGGAGAAAGACCTCTGGTTTCTTCAAGAAGGTATACCTAAATACCTTTTTCAGTTCATTATATATCATTTCCCAGTACGCCTTAATCCTTGGGCATAACCACCAAAGGTGAAAGAATGTTCCTTCAGTTTCTTTACATTTCCAACATTTATTATCGGGCAAGTGATAAATTTTTGCAAGCTTGACTGGGGTCATGTACCACCTGTAAATCATTTTCATAATATTCTCTCTTAAGGCATTACATGCCGTAAATTTCATACCGGTGGTCCACAACCGTTCCCAGTCAGCAAACATAATGTTATGACCAATATCTTGTGCCCATTTTATCATAGCAGATTTGACAGTTTCATCCTCAGTATTCCATTTCAACAGCAGATTGTACATTCTCGACAATATCTTAGCACTGGGATCTAACAGTTCTGTTTCTAACTTTGATTTTTCCACCTGGAAGCCATTTTTCCTATCCGAATTATAGGCATCTCTTACTTGAAAGTAATGTAACCAATCCTGCACCTTATCTTTAAGTTTCTCATAACTCTGCAGTTTCAATTTGTCCCCCTCCTGCTCCAGAATTTCCCAATATTTTGGCCAATTCGATCCCATATTAGATTTCTTCAAGGCCTTTGCTTCCATAGGTGAAAGCCACCTTGGGGTTTTGTTCTCCAAAAAGTCTTTATATCTGACCCAGACATTAAACAGTGCTTTCCTGACAATATGGTTTTTAAACGCCTTATGAGCTTTGTCCTTACCATACCACAAATATGCATGCCATCCAAAAACATTATCATACCCTTCCAGATCAAGAATATCTGTATTCTCAAGAAGTAGCCATTCCTTCAGCCAGCAAAAAGCTGCTGCTTCGTAATATAACTTAAAGTCCGGCAGGGCAAACCCCCCTCTGTCCTTTGCATCAGTAAGAATTTTGTATTTTATTCTGGGCTTTTTGCCCTGCCAGACAAATCTAGAAATTTCTTTTTGCCACTTCTTGAAACAGTCCATCTTGTCAATAATTTGTAACGTCTGAAACAAAAACAACATTCTTGGCAGTACATTCATTTTAATAACCACAATTCTACCCAGTAAGGAAAGCTTCAAATTTGTCCAGATTTCAAGATCTTTTTTCACTTCTGACCAACACTCCTCATAATTATCTTTAAATAAATTAACATTCTTAGAGGTCATGTTCACCCCTAGGTATTTAACTTTTTTCACCAATATTAAACCTGTTTCTCCCTGAAACCTTTCCTTTTCGATCGGCAATGCGTCTGAGCAGCCCTGCCTAAACAAAACTGTTTTTAGCAGGAGCCAAAAAGAGTAAAGTGATGATGCTTGTCTGATGTCAATTGGAAGGGAGTTGAGGTCCAAAGTGTAGACGCTGCCACAATAAAAGTTCAACTTCTTACAAATTTGGGAGGACTTTATGTGGCACCTGTCACAGTGCCCCATCTGCACATTCAAGCAGCTGAGTGAGTATATATGGGACAACGCAATCTTCTCTAGATGAGAAAAACAACCCAACCAGCTGTATTTTCCTAGAATGTTTTGATTCTGAAAGATGAATATTGGTTGATTTCGGGGGGGGGGGGGGATGGGACAGGACGGATATTGGTTGATTTCGGGGGCATTTTATCATCCATCATAATCTATTACTTATACCCCGCCCAGCTGGTCAGGCCTCTTCAGTCACTCTGGAAGGCTTCCAACAGGATATTCAAAACACAATAAAATATCAAACATTAAAAACTTCCCTAAACAGGGCTACCTTCAGATGTCTTCTAAAAGTCAGATAGTTGTTTATTTCCTTGACATCTGATGGGAGGGCGTTCCACAGGGTGGGCGCCACTACCGAGAAGGCTCTCTGCCTGGTTCCCTGTAACTTCACTTCTCACAGTTAGGGAACTGCCAGAAGGCCCTTGGTGCTGGACCTCAGTGTCCAGGCAGAACGATGGCGGTGGAGATTCTCCTTCAGGTATACACCCAAACACAAATCCTGAGACTTTGGTGAATGAAGATTTGATCAGGAAATTAAAAAGTACAAATAAGCCCTACAATTCAAAGTGTGCAAAAGTACTTCAGGCCTTCGGCTTTCTCATATCTGAAAGAGAAAGGGGAAATGACTCCCATAACTCAAAATGAGTGTATCTCTCTCCCCCAAATAGATGGAGTTTGGAAGTGGAAAATGCAGCTTAAAACAACTACATCACATTCTTTCATAGTAAGGCTGATTCTGTAGTGGAGCAACTCAGCATGCTCCATGGAATGATTTTCTTATGTCTTCGGAGTTTTGATAAAAACAAGAATTTTCCAGCACTTGCGTAAGCCTCGGCTTGAAGTTTTGGTTAACAGATAATGAAAACGTCTCTCAAGTACAATTTCTATTTTGGGTCTCTTCTCTCTCTGCATTTTACCGATACTCTTGATTTCTCTGGGCGCATTGCAAGTTGTTCTGGCGACACTTATTTGTCCCATATCTGCCCATTTTGCTACCTCCGCGGAGCTATATGCCAACTCTGCCTTGATATTTCATTTACAAAGGCAGTGGAAATGACAAGTGGGAATGTTCCTCGCCTTTCCTCCATCGTGACTCTTTGAATTTAATATCCGCTAAGGTGATTATCCCCCCTGCTTTCATCTCAAACATAAAACACAACTGCAGTCAGCAAATGTTCTGCAAATCAGTGAAAGCATCAAAAGTTGCAGATAACTCTGGCTAAGCAATTGTGACCCAGGGGCTCTCGAAAACTACTCAGATAAGCTTCTCTACTATAAAGCAGAATTGTTCAAACCTCGCAGTGTGCAATATCCCAGAGATATGAGCTTCCTCCTGAAGTGGGCGGGGCATTTATCTTTCTTTTTCAGATTAGAGGCAGTCCACTCAGACTTGGAGCAATACAGGATTATCCACTTGCCTTTGTGAGTTGAGAAGGATTTTTTTCCGGAGCATTCCTGATTGACTATGGGGCTCCTTTTCACTTACAGTGGTACCTCTGGTTACAGACGCTTCAGGTTACAGACTTCGCTAACCCAGAAATAGTACCTCGGGCTAAGAACTTTGCTTCAGGATGAGAACAGAAATTGCGCACCAGCGGCAGCAGTGGGAGGTCCTGTTGTAAACAAAATCTCCCCTTTTCCCTTATGGGGTATCCAAGAGCCCATATAGAGTCCTTACATAGGTTCCCTATTGGTAGGAGAGAATAACAGAGGCCAACCAGAGAATATTGAGAAGTAAAGCAGCTAGTAAGCCTGATCTTTATTGATCTGTTGCAACAGGGTCCTCACTCACCACACGCAGGAGGGAGGAGGAACCCCGAACAATGGTGCGCAAGGCCTTATATAGACTTTTGAAATTCCCACCCTCATTCTTAAGGGAATCAGCCCTGAGTGCTCACTGGGATGACAGATCCTGAAGCTGAGGCTCCAGTACTTAGGTCACCTCATGAGAAGAGAAGACTCCCTGGAAAAGACCCTGATGTTGGGAAAGATGGAGGGTACAAGGAGAAGGGGACGGCAGAGGACGAGATGGCTGGACAGTGTTTTTGAAGCTACCAGCATGAGTTTGACCAAACTGCGGGAGGCAGTGGAAGACAGAAGTGCCTGGCATGCTCTGGTCCATGGGGTCACGAAGAGTCGGACATGACTAAACGACTAAGCAACAACAACAAGTAACAAACAAATGTGGATACGATCTGCATAGGAAGATCTGCAAAGGAACTAAATGTGATGTTCCGACCACTGTTCTCTCATCATGTTCCCCCTATTAAAATTCTGCCTGAAGCTGATCTGTCCCTCCAGGATTGTAAGGAAGAAGAAAACATGTGATCCGCCATGATTAAAATGCTGATTTATGCCACCACTTTTTATAGTACAGACACTATCGACATTGCTAGGACACCAGACAGTTGATTTCATATCTCATTAATACTAGCCCCATGAAGGGAGCTTAAATTTGATGTGGGATTGTCCAGTGCATGGGTAGGCAAACTAAGGCCCGGGGGCCGGATCCAGCTCAATTGCCTTCTAAATCTGCCCCACGGGAATCAGCATGTTTTTACATGAGTAGAATGTCTCCTTTTATTTAAAATGCATCTCTGGGTTATTTGTGGGGCATAGGAATTCGTTCATTTTCCCCCTTCAAAATATAGTCTGGCCCCCCACAAGGTCTGAGGGACAGTGGACCGGCCCCCTGCTGAAAAAGTTTGCTGACCCCTGGCTCAAGTGCAAGGCTACTCCCTGTGCTTTGTGCCTTTATTTGCTTTTCAAATGTTTTGCCTTCTACCTGCGTGATCCCACAGAGTAGAATTTTTGTTTGTTCTTGCGGCTTATCCCAAACATGCAGCTGTTCTGCACTTGAAGTATGCACGATTCTAGGATTCTGAGTGAACCCTCAGGGGTAAATACCATAGATTCTTAATCCCTAGCAATGTAATGTTCATGAATATATTACAAATTAGCCTTTGGTCTCAGATTTGTTCAGTACAGTGCAGGTCCTGCTTTAGCAGCTAGCTTTACCTATCTGCGGTCGGCGGTTCGAATCCCTGCGGCGGGGTGCGCTCCCGCTGCTCGGTCCCAGCGCCTGCCAACCTAGCAGTTCGAAAGCACCTCCGGGTGCAAGTACATAAATAGGGAGCGCTTACCAGCGGGAAGGTAAACGGCGTTTCCGTGTGCGGCTCTGGCTCGCCAGAGCAGCGATGTCACGCTGGCCACGTGACCCGGAAGTGTCTCCGGACAGCGCTGGCCCCTGGCCTCTTAAGTGAGATGGGCGCACAACCCCAGAGTCTGTCAAGACTGGCCCGTACGGGCAGGGGTACCTTTACCTTTACCTTACCTATCTGCACACATTGAGGACAGATATCTGGTGGCGGAACATCTCCCCCCTCCCACTGACACGGCCGGCACTCTTTTTGGGATGAAAATTTGCAGGGGGGCATTATTATGCCTGCACTCTTTTATTATTGCATTGTATGGAGATGGCCTTATTGATGGTAATAATAATACTAATAATACTAATACTAATAATAACAATTTATTATTTATACCGAACCCATCTGGCTGGGTTTCCCCAGCCACTCTGGGCAGCTTCCAACAAAACACTAAAATACAATAATCTATTAAACATTCAAAGCTTCCCTAAACAGGGCTGCCTTCAGATGTCTTCTAAAAGTTTGGTAGTTATTTTTCTCTTTGACATCTGCTGGGAGGGCGTTCCACAGGGCAGGTGCCACCACCGAGAAGGCCTTCTGCCTGGTTCCCTGTAACTTGGCTTCTTATAGCGAGGGAACTGCCAGAAGGTCCTCAGAGCTGTATCTCAGTGTACAGGCTGAACAATGGGGGTGGAAACGCTCCTTCAGGTATACTGGACCAAGGACGTTTAGGGCTTTAAAGGTCAGCACCAATACTTTGAATTGTGCTCGGAGACGTACTGGGAGCCAGTGTAGGTCTTTCAATACCGGTGTTATATGGTCTCAGTGGCAGCTCTCAGTCTAGCTGCCACATTCTGGATTAGTTGTAGTTTTCTTTTACTGACACTGTTTAATACGTTGAGACTTTTCAGGAAAAGCAGCCTACGAATTTTACAACATGAAATAATGTTTTTGTCCCCGTCACCTCATCGCTAGTACAGTTTCTACTTAGTAATTTCATTTGCACACCAACTTTTCTCTCACTCAAGGCAGCTCACATAATTCTTCCCCTCCGTTATAAGGGAACAACAGCCCTGGGAGGTAGGCTACTTTGAGAGGTATCAACTGGCCCAAGGGCATGCAAAACATTTGGTGGATAAATGGGGATGCAGACTAGGGTGTTGTCAAATTTAGGGCTCATCTATACTTAAATTAGGGATGCGGGTGGTGCTGTGGGTTAAACCACAGAGCCTAGGACTTGCCAATCAGAAGGTCGGTGGTTCGAATCCCCGTGACGGGGTGAGCTCCCGTTGCTCGGTCCCTGCTCCTGCCAACCTAGCAGTTCGAAAGCACATCAAAGTACAAGTAGATAAATAGGTACCACTCCGGCGGGAAGGTAAACGGCGTTTCCGTGCACTGCTCTGGTTTGCCAGAAGTGGCTTCGTCATGCTGGCCACATGACCCGGAAGCTGTATACCGGCTCCCTCGGCCAATAAAGCGAGATAAGCACTGCAATTCCAGAGTCGGTCACAACTGGACCTAATGGTCAGGGGTCCCTTTACCTTTACCTATACTTAAATTTGCTCCATATTTCAAGGCATAGATTTGGATTCTCCTGGTCTGAGATTGAACCCCCCCTTTTTTTGCCATGACACAGGAAAACCCTCTCTTTACCACAGAATTGGAGAAAACAGTAATCTGTGGGACACCTGAATTGCTGTTTGCTCCGATTCAGTGGTAAAGATTGGGTTTTCCTGTGGAAAACAGTGGCAAAAAAGAGCACTTGGACACAGACTAAGAAAGCACAAATTGTTGCCTAAAAGGTACATGCGGATTAGTCCAATACCCTCAACCTCTACGACACAAATGGCACTTACCTGTATTTGCGTCATTGCTAGAGACCTCTAGCTAATATATTGTGGTGGTACATCATATTGGTTGCCATTTTACTTTTGTTCCCCCCCCCTTTTTGGAGTGGACAATAACCCTGCCCCCTAATTTCTTTGCAATAAACTCTTTGTGACTTTGCCTCGTTGCAGGATTTGCTTGCGTCTCGCAACCAGGCTAGATTGAACAAATTAAATCCCCATCTTTCAGCCAGCTGACGTACCCATCATTTAGTGCCTGAGTGGGTACAAGTGGCATGCATTACCTGCCTTCCTTTGGTATCCATGGCAGCCTTAATTTCAAGAGGAGAATGGGAGGAAGACAACAACAGGTGGCAACAAACAAGAGCGCTCTGATGGCTGTTGACAAAATGGACTTATTTCCTCTCTTTCTGCTAAGCAGATGTGGCCAGTGGGGTTATTTTTTGTCTCTCGGTGTCTCTCTCAAAATCCCCAGAGAATCCTAAAAAACAACAACACCCCACAGATGTCTCTTTCACAGTAGGGGCCCTTTAGTATATTCTGATAATAGCTCTGATCCACAAGATTAAATCCTGACAGTGGTACCCAGAGTATGAAAGGCACTGTGAGTGAACAAGCTATTTCATAGGGAACATAGAGATTTTTTCAGGCACATTTCATCCTGCAAAATGACAGTAAATCCACACACCAATGGATTCATCAATAGATTTTGTTTTCCTTACTGCATGGAGAACTTTTAAAAATATAGTTTTATTGATTTCCAGTAAACAACAACAACAAGAAAACAAGACAAAAATAAGATCAATCTAGTTAAGTTTCCCAAAGTCCAATCTGTGATTTTGCTAGTTGCCATTTTTCCAGGATTATCAGTAAAGTATTTTATAAAAGGGTGTCATAGTTCAACAAAATCATCTACATCCTTTATGCCATTCAAAGCATCCAATCTCTTTGTTAATTTTTCTGATACACCACTAGACCATAAAATCTGTTTCCAACAAGAAATACACAGATGTTCCAACATTTTCCAGTTCTGTGACAATAGTAGGCATGCAGCTACCAAAAGAAAAATAATTAGTTCTTTTATAACAAAGCTCAGATTGCCCTTCTTTTAAAAATAACAATCCCAAACTTGCAGTACATCCCACATGTTGACCAGTAATATAGCTTATTTCTGTAACCACCCTCTGTCAGAAGGACTTTATATGTCCACACTTCCACCACATGTGAAATGTTGTACCTATACTATTGCAGCCTCTCCAGCACAATGGTGGGATATTTTGTTGATATAGCTACATCATAATGGTGTCAAATGCCACCGATGTAGTAATTCAAATGTATTTTCTCGTAACTGAGTTGATACTTATTGTAGCGTTGTTGTTTTTGGCCCACTTATTATTCCAACCAACTTCCGCAATATCTATCCCTAGATCAGTCTCCCATTCCCATTGGAGAACTTACCGTATTTTTCGCTCTATAAGATGCACCAGACCATAAGACGCACCTAGTTTTTGGAGGAGGAAAAAAAGAAAAAAAGAAAAAAAATATTCTGAATCCCAGAAGCCAGAACAGCAAGAGCGATCGCTGCGCAGCGAAAGCAGCGATCCCTCTTACTGTTCTGGCTTCTGGGATGGCTGCGCAGCCTGCATTCGCTCCATAAGAAGCACACACATTTCCCCTTACTTTTTAGGAGGGAAAAAGTGAGTCTTATAGAGCAAAAAATACAGTAATTTTTTGAGGCCCTGATAGTTGATCAGCTGGACCTCTGAAACCGCTTAGTGCTAGAGTGTCCACTTACGCATTCCCCCAAAGAGAAAATTCATCATCAGTAAGTTTCTTACCTGTACCTGGAGAAATCTCTGTCTTCACTTTGTTGAGTTTCCTGGGTTATTATTGTCATTATCTATTGAATTTGTATACCGCCCTATACCTGGGGGTTTCAGGGTGGTTCACAGAATAAAATCAAGATATACAACCACAAAATACATAATAAAAACAATAACCCAATACCCCCCCAAAAAAACCCCCATATTTTAAAAGTACATAGAATGTAAATCAGATCAACCAAATGCCTGGTTAAAAAGGAACGCCTGATACCTAAAGGTGTAGAAAAGAAAAGAAAAGAAAAAAGACTCACCGGATGGTTACGTCCAGTCAAAGGCAACTATGGGGTTGTGGTGCTCATCTCGCTTTCAGGCCGAGGGAGCTGGCGTTTGTCCACATACAGCTTTCCAGGTCATGTGGCCAGCTTCTGGTGCAATGGGACAGTGTGATGAAAACCAGAGTGAACTCCCGTTGCTCTGTCCCAGCTCCTGCCAACCTAGCAGTTTGAAAGCACACTAAAGGTGTACAATGAAGGTTCCAGGCGAACTTCCCTGGGAAGAGCATTCCATAGATGGGGAGCCACTGCAGAGAAGGCCCCGTTCTTGTGTTGCCACCTTCCAGACCTCTCGAGGAGGAGGCCCTCAAAGGAGGGCCTCAAAAGTTGATCTCAGGGTCCGGGTAGGTTCAGATGGAAAGAGGCGGTCCTTGAGGTATTGAGGTCCTGAGCCATTTTACACTTGTTCTCACAGTGGCCAACCAGATGGCTACAGGAAACCTGCAAGCGATACTTGAGTGAGTACAAGAACCCTCTCCCCTCCAGTGGTTTCTAGAAACTGATATTGAGAAGCTTTGTTCCCCCTTGCCATTGCTTTAAATCAGAGCAGAGATGTGGCCAAAGAATCATTTTTATCCACTTGCATGTTTGCCAGAATCAAATAACCCCAGAGCTGGAGGAAAGGTGTTTGAGCACTCCACTTTTAATGAATGCCTTTGAGAGATTCCAGCGTCCTTGTTTTTCACACAGATATTTTATTTCACTTTATATGTTATTAGAGAAACGAAAGGAAACATTCCTGAGGCTATCAAAGCACCCTCCGGTTAGATCTTTCATTAGCCGTTTCAAAGGAAAAATAGAAATGGGAGTTGGTGGGTTGTTCCCTTATATATATGTGTTCTTGTTGTTTCTCCAAATCTAGTAGCTCAGGGGACAATACATATGCCCTCTGCAAATAAAATGTGTTTTTGCCACACCAGGAAGCAGGTGCTGAAGTGTTGGGAATGGTCCAATTGTCAGTGGAGACAAGGAGAATCTATTTACACACACGAGGGGAGATTTACTGAAAAGACCACTTCTGAGTGAATCAATATCAAGAGCAAATTTTCAAGTACTGCAGGCTATTTAGCTGGACTTTGGAAGCTTACTTGTTTATTTTTATTATTTTCTTTTTTCTTTTGCAAAGGGAGTTCTGGAATCTTATCTGTAGAAGACTGAAACCATGGCGCTTGGGGAAATTGGACCTTAACCCTCCACCGCTCAGTCAGGAATATGGCCCTGATCCATTGCAGGACTTGAATGCTAGAAAGGTCCATTTATTCTAAAGCCTGGATTATTGTTTTAAGGTGTCAGCTGATCCAGAAAGCTACCATATGTTGGTGGAGGCAGGATATTAGCAGAGATGGGTAGGCCCTCTAAGGCTTACTACATCAATAGAGTGGTACCTTGGTTCGCAAACACGTTGGTACTTAAACAACTTGGAACCAAACACTGCAAACCTGGAAGTAAGTGTTCCGGTTTGCGAACTTTTTTAAGAAGCTGAACATGCTCTGTTTTGACAGTTACACTTCCAATTCGAGTGCCACACTTCCAATTTGAGTGTTACGCTGAGGTTTTTGTCTGGTTTTGCTATTTATTTTGCG
Source organism: Podarcis melisellensis (assembly GCF_964234715.1). Classification (NCBI taxonomy): domain Eukaryota; kingdom Metazoa; phylum Chordata; class Lepidosauria; order Squamata; family Lacertidae; genus Podarcis; species Podarcis melisellensis. The sequence goes on along the minus strand of NC_138538.1, from coordinate 7,064,014 downwards.
TTTTCGTTTTTGCGGCTTTTTGTTTTGTTTTTTGTGACTGTGTGGAACCCAGTTCAGCTACTGATGGATTGATTGTGTGACTTCAGTACATTGTTTATTGCTTTCATTTTATGGATCAATGGTCTCGTTAGATAGTAAAATTCATGTTAAATTGCCGTTTTAGGGGTTGTTTTTAAAAGTCTGGAACGGATTAATCCATTTTGCATTACTTTCTATGGGAAAGTGCGCCTTGGTTTTGGAACGCTTTGGTTTTAGAACGGACTTCTGGAACGGATTAAGTTTGAGAACCAAGGTACCACAGTACTTTCCACCTTCTTTGCCCTCATCTGAACATGTTCAAATCTTATTCTTATTTTGCTGCCACACCACGCCGCTGACTCACGTTCAGGCTTGTGATTGTCTACATTCCTGAAATCTTTTTAAACTCGTACCAGTGCCACTGCTTTGCTATTTTGTTCTGAGCTCGAGTTAAGGTGTCTTAAAGCACCCCCTTGTGGAGTATAATTCTGGAAGCATTCATTCACACCTTTGTAGAAGCATGGGAGGGATTGGATCCTCAACTTTAGGAGGCAGCATGTGGCAATGACATCATGGACACTCTCAGCCACCTAGAGGATTCTGGGAAGATGTGCAGAGGCTCATGGGTGCCATAGTGGAAAATCAGTCAGGAAGGCTACAGTCTACCTCCACTTTCGGAGGAATATGGCAATTGCTGGGGATTGCAAGTAGGGAGAACGCTGCTGTGATTATGTCCTCCTTTCAGGTTTTCCACCGTAATCTGGCTGGCCACTGTGAGAAACAGATGCTGGACTAGACAGGTCATTGATAATAAATATTAATAATTAAAAAATAATAATAAATTATTTATATCCCGCCCTCCCCAGCCAAAGCCAGGCTCAGAGCAGCTAACAACAGTAAAAGTAACACGGTTTACATAAAATCACAATCAATTAATTGAAATACATTCTAAATTCAATTCATTCTAAAATCAATTCTGAATCAAATGAATGGCAAGCATTGGGCTAGAGTTCTATGGGGATTACCAAAGGAGGGGGTCAGACTGTGCCTTGGCCAAAGGCCTGGTGGAACAGCTCTGTCTTGCAGGCCCTGCGGAAAGATGTCAAGTACCGCAGGGCCCTAATCTCTTGTGACAGAGCGTTCCACCAGATTGGGGCCACAGCCGAAAAAGCCCTGGTTCTGGTCGAGGCCAGCCTAACCTCCTTGTGGCCCAGGATCTCCAAGATGCTTTTATTTGAATACCATAAGGTCCTCTGTGGGACATACCAGGAGAGGCTGTCCCGTAGGTACGAGGGTCCTAGGCCGTATAGGGCTTTAAAGGTTAAAACCATCACCTTAAACCTAATCCTGTACTCCACCAGGAGCCAGTGCAGCTGGTATAGCACCGGGTGATCTGATCTGGCAGGGTTCTTCTTGCACTTTTATCAGGAACATAGCATGGACTTGGCCGAGGCAAAGTCTCATAGATGGATGACCAAACCTGCCATGGGCTAGATTTCTCAAATCTGCTGCAAGGATCTTTTTTCCTCTGGGTGTTTTTTGCATCTCTCAAGGTCAGTGCCTTCTTTTCTGTTTTTCTTTTAAAGGAATACACAGGAAATGTTAGAGCCGAAATTGTTTTCGCTTTGTATCCTCAAAAGCTACTAAGAACTGTCGGTTTTGTTTTGCCTTCTTCTGGGAACAGCACCCAGAGCCTGAAACAATTGCCATCGATTTTTATATGAAAAATGGAGGTCTTGGGTAATTGGGTAGTTCCGTCTCCACCTCCAATACCTAAGTCACCCATTGTGTGCCTTGGAGTCCACCCCCGCCCCCCCTGAAAATGCCAACTGACTGAAATGAGGCTTTTTAACAACAGAGTTTGAAAATATTGGTAAAATCCAACTGCTCTTGAGCTGAGAAGCAGTTGGCTGGGCTGGGAGGCCGTTTGCCTTGTTTCAGGGGCTGCTGGCTTCTCCTTCATTGGGGAGCTTTGTAAAAGACACCATCTGACTGCATGAGATTATGTGCTATTAAAGATCATTAACTGCAATGCTGGCAGATCGCAATTGGCTGCTGAACAAGCAAGGCTTCCGCTGCAATTGTATTTGCCCATGAGTGGCATTCCCCTTGCTATTTGCAATTGTTTCATCTTTCAGTTACGGCTTCCAGTGGACTACCAAATGCTGAAAGTTATTTGTCAATGAGGGTTGAATATATAGAATATAGATCGTATTTGAAATATTCAACAAATATCCAAGAGAGATTGCCAGCAGCTCGGAGGGGGGGGGGAGCAAAAAGAATGCTGTCCACCTCGGTAATATACTGATTCTGATTTTCCCAGTTCTGCGTTAAACAACACATCATTGAAATCAGATGTCTTGATTCATCATGAGATCTGTGCATCAAAACAGTCCTCCACGCACATAGCAAATGTGTTTGCATGGGCGCTCCATCTCTCTATTACTGATGTGCATATGTGCATCAACAGAACTTTGCAAAAACAACAAGACTCTTGATGTGAACACCTGCATTGGTCCATCAGCGTTCTCTTTGTGCCTTGAGTTGTACTAATGTGCAAAACATGCACAAAGACTACTGATAAAACAGTAGGTATAACTGCATCAAGTTTGCTTGCTTGTGTGTGTAAACAAGTGCTTTTGTGCATTGGTAAAACACCACACCAAAATCATCTCAATGCAACCTTACAAAGCTGCAGCTACATGGCCACTTGTTTTTTGGGTAGTGTCTTATCCATGGACATATTATGCACCTACATAACGTAGAGGTGCTCCAGTTCACGAAAGGAACTGGAGCAAACTGTACATGCAGAGTTCTTTGAACATAGTCTGGCAATTAAAAGAACTCTCAATACATTGGTTAACTTTAATAAACAGACCAAGTAATGTCTCCCAAGAAAGGGAGACATTTAGATGAGGAGAATGAAGCATCGCGGACCTTATTCCCCATAGGTCTATTATCTTTCCTACATCCTCGCCAACAGTTTCTATTAACCCAAGGAGCTGATCAAGCTCCTGGTTGTGGGAAGACACCCTTGGGAGTGATAATGTCTATTACCTGAGCAAGATTTTCCTGCCCATGCTCCTCTTCATATTGAATCAGACCATTGACTCGCCTAGTTTAGGACCTACAGTGAGCGGCAGTTTCTCTCCTGGGTCTCAGAATGGGTCCTTCTTGTCGTAACTGGAGATGCTGAAAGTTGAACCTCTTGCATGCAGAATCGCTTTTAATGAAACATAAAGCAAAGCGAGAGAACATTTAAATCAGATAGCAGAATATACATGAACTTACTTTTTTAAGAAATTCACGACTCTTTAAGAATTGTAATTAGTAAAATTAGTAATTGGGTTTTTTTAAAAAAATGTTAAAACATAAAGCATATTAAAGCATATTATATCTTAGTAGAAGGGCTGTAGCTTGGTGGAAGAGCATTTGCTTTGCACACAGAAGTCCCCGGGTTTGATCCCTGGCAGCTCCAGGTAGGGCTGGGAAAGATTCCTTGTTGGAAGCCTGGGAGAGGTGCTGCCAGTCAGTGTAGAAAACTGAGTAAGGCAGACCAATGGTCTTGCCATGGAAATTCTACTCAATATTGATCCAGAGCAGCACTCCAATGTATAGTTGTTTTTGTTGTTGTTGTTTAGTTGTTTAGTCATGTCCGACTCTTTGTGACCCCATGGACCAGAGCACGCCAGGCACTCCTGTCTTCCACTGCCTCCTGCAGTTTGGTCAAACTCATGTTAGTAGCTTCGAGAACACTGTCCAACCATCTCGTCCTCTGTCGTCCCCTTCTCCTGTGCCCTCCATCTTTCCCAGCATCAGGATCTTTTCCAGGGAGACTTCTCTTCTCATGAGGTGGCCAAAGTACTGGAGTCTCAGCTTCAGGATCTGTCCTTCCAGTGAGCACTCAGGGCTGATTTCCTTCAGAATGGCTAGGTTTGATCTTCTTGCAGTCCATGGGACTCTCAAGAGTCTCCTCCAGCACCATAATTCAAAAGCATCAATTCTTTGGTGATCAGCCTTCTTTATGGTCCAGCTCTCACTTCCATGATGTATAGTTAGCAGAGCCAAAACTTAAACACGTTACAAGATTCCCAAAAAATATACCAGAGGCATTTCATCCAGCAGAGCTTTACTGCTGCTGAAGGCAAATGAGCATCATGGCCACAAATCCAATACATTCAGGATTGGCACTGTCATAAGAAATCCAGTTGCAGCAGACCTAACTTAAACTTACAATATATAGCTTTATAGTCCATAGACCCACAAAACAGTTTCAAAACAAGATACAGTTAAGACAACCAAACAACAGGCGAAAGAGACCGAGGTCGTCATTTTGTTGTGTATAGAGCGTGATGGTCTTTGTTTCTTGCGACCTCCGAAAGAAACTTTGGCACGCTCAGTGTAATATCATTTGACCTGTAAACTTACAATAACTTATAAGAAGTCTAAACCTTAACACTATATACGGAACACCACAACAGAAGGAAGAGAGATAATAAGAGAACGTGAAACTCAGGCTCCTTCTAGCCTTATTTTCATAGTCAGCATGACCTAGACAGAAGTCTTTGTTTCAGACCCTTTTTCCAGGTAATAAGATTTTTATTCTTATTGTTTTCATTCTACACATCTCTTCCATCTCTAGGAAGAAGCAGGAATTGTTCGGCACCCTGCACCTTCCACTGCCACCTTTTTGTGTTCTGAGGTTCATATTTGAATTGGTGAAAAGATATAAATGTTTCAGTTGCAGCTGTTTGATCATTGTCGCCTCATTAACACACACAAATTACTTTTGGATTCATCAGACATGAGCATGCTTGTGTGAACCAGGTCTTCAAGCGTTAAGCATCCAATAATGAGAGCTGGTATAACCTAATAATTAAAGTGAAAGCTGTGAACCAGGAACCCCTGGGTTCAAATCTCACTTCTTCTCAAATTCATTAGACGTACTTAAACAAGCTACACCCCCCGCCCCCAGCCCTCCACCTGTAATATTTAGATACTCATGTTTTGTAAGGACTCCTGCAATAAAGCACGTGACACACTTCAGGCACTCTGAAATTCAAAGTGTTGTAATTAAGATTGTGTGATGAATGTGTAGGTGGGGCTGAACCCTTAATTATCTGGTATAAATACATTTCTCATCACCTCCATATGGAAGGTAACTCACAAACAGGGCCGTGGCTAAGGGATGGGGAGGAACGGCTAAGGGAGCTGGGCATGTTTAGCCTGGAGAAGAGGAGGTTAAGGGGTGATATGATAGCCATGTTCAAATATATAAAAGGAGGAGGGAGAAAGGTTGTTTTCTGCTGCTCCAGAGAAGCGGACACGGAGCAATGGATCCAAACTACAAGAAAGAAGATTCCACCTAAACATTAGGAAGAACTTCCTGACAGTAAGAGCTGTTTGACAGTGGAATTTGCTGCCAAGGAGTGTGGTGGAGTCTCCTTCTTTGGAGGTCTTTAAGCAGAGGCTTGACAACCATATGTCAGGAGTGCTCTGATGGTGTTTCCTGCTTGGCAGGGGGTTGGACTCCATGGCCCTTGTGGTCTCTTCCAAATCTATGATTCTATAATTCTATGATTCTAGGTGGGCCCCTGCCAGGGGCTGAGGCGAGGGGGCTAAAATTGGCTAAAAATATGCCCATAAATATGTCTATAAATAAAAATATTGATTATTGCCTCATAAGAAAAGGTTTTAAATAGAGGCTGAATTGAATGAGTGGGGTTGGGGGTTGGAGGAGAGGTGGAAAGAAGAGCTAATTTATCCATGCTAGGGGGCGCAATCTGGACAGTTTTGACAGGTGCGCAAGATCACGTAGCTATTGCTCTACTCACAAGCTGAACCTTCCTCCTTCTGGTGCCTTCTGGCTTTAGGTAAAAAGGTAAAGGACTACTGGACGGTTATGTCCAGTCAAAGGCGACTCTGGGGTTGCAGCGCTCATCTTGCTTTCAGGCTGAGGGGGTGGCATTTGTCCACAGACAGCTTTCCGGGTCATGTGGCCAGCATGACTCAACTGCTTCTGGCTCAATGGGACACCGTGATAGAAGCCAGAGTGCACGGAAACACCTATTTATCTACTTGCACTTTGACATGCTTTCGAACTGCTAGGTTGGCAGGAGCTGGGAAAGAGCAACGGGAGCTCACCCTGTCATGGGGATTCGAACTGCCAACCATCAGATTGGCAAGCCCAAGAGGCTCAGTGGTTTAGACCACAGCGCCACCAGCATCCCAGCTCTACCGTCTGGGGACTCAAGGGAGTAGCTGTCCAAAACATCTGGAAGGAATCTGGCTATGAAAAGCTGCACTAGCTGAACCTGCAGAGACTCCTGCACCAATAAGGTGCAAGACTCTTCTCTTTTTGCAGCATTCTCCTTCCTTATATGCAGTAGGGGCTTAGCCTGTTGCCTGTTGAATGGGCTGAATAGGAACGTTTGCAGGTGGATTCCTCAATTGGCCTTTGAGTCACTCTGTTTTTGCCTACTCCACACTCCCGGGGCTAAGTTGTTTGGCTTTCTGGGCATGCATAGTGCAACAATCCGTTGTTGGCACTGATGGATGGGTAAGGAAGTGATAGGCAAAATAGTTGGTAAACTGAGGCATTGCTGGGTTATAAGGGCACCCACCCTACTGGGGCCTGCCAGTGCTTTATGCCTAGTGGGCCTTGGTGAGGTATATTTTAGGCGAATATTTGGGTGCACATGTTGGGTTCATACTCAAGGCTCGCCTAGTAAGGAGGGTGTTATTCCTACCCCATCCTTAGCATATGGTGGAATCAAATGCTCGGGGGCTGGAGGGATGCTTTCTTGCCATAGTTACTTAAGTCCTCACCTGCCTGGACTCCTTTGAATTTTGTTGATTGGATTAATGTTGGTTTGCAGTTCCTCTGATTTATGTTTTAATGAATAAAGGTAAAGGTAAAGGGACCCCTGACCATTAGGTCCAGTCGCGGACAACTCTGGGGTTGTGGCGCTCATTTCGCTTTATTGGCCAAGGGAGCCGGCATACAGATTCCGGGTCATACAGCCAGCATGACTAAGCCGCTTCTGGCGAACCAGAGCAGTACATGGAAACTCCGTTTACCTTCCTGCCAGAGCAGTACCTATTTATCTACTTGCACTTCATGCTTTCGAACTGCTAGGTTGGCAGGAGCTGGGACCAAGCAATGGGAGCTCACCCCATCACAGGGATTCGAACCGCCGACCTTCTGATCGACAAGCTCAGTGGTTTAACCCTTTATTCCATTTCTGTCTTATGAGCCTTCTTTCTGGGTGTGGGGGCAAATGGATCCTACTCTTTTCAGACTGAAGGAACCTTGGTTGCCACCAGCCCACTTTTATTATTTCCCTCGCATTCCATCCCAACATTATTATTTTGAACAGTTGGCCAAAACCTTTGCACTAAAAGAGCCCTTATTCCAACATTCTCATTACAAACACTATAATTGTGCTCCAATAAAACAGAGCCTGAAGGCAGTAAGATCTATGATCCATGGCGACTAGACTGAAGGTTATACGTGACTCTAAGCAAAGTCTGGATCTTTTACATGCAAGCCATGCTGTTGAACATTTTGAACCTTTCAGGGGTCCAGCTTGTCCATCTTCCTTAACATTCCTCATGGTTGCCCTGATGTTTCACTGTTATGAGTGGACCCATCACATTGTACAACGTATGTGACCTCTGGGTTTATTTAAATGTTTCTTTGTCAAATGTGTATTCCACCTTTCCACCAAACGGTGCTTAGAGATGCTAAGAGCTCTCCTCGATTCCTTGTGCACACCAGGCATGGCTTACCAAGACCTTCTTGAAGACTCTACCCTACCTGCACTGGACAGAACATTCACTGCAATCTGTACACCTCCAGTAAGCAATTTCAATGCGCACAGAAGTCCTACCTAGCCAGAAGAGGTGAAAAGGCAAACGTGAGGAATATTTTTGTCTGAGCTATTCTTGTCTTTGGTAATAATTGCTAGCCCTGCAGCATTGCGATCATAAACTGACAGCTCTTACAGGGCAAAACATCTAAATAATAACGGCAATAATAAAACCCAATTTAATCGTTATCGGAAAAAGGTTGTGCGGTCCCAGATTTCCTGAGTAGGCCAATTGTCTGTGAGCCTTTCACGTTTAATAATAATGTCACAAATTTCTCTTTTGTCAAGCACTTCAAGGAGGAAGATGGCCAGCTTGTGGTTTTAAAGAAAATAGGATTAAAAAAACCCCAAAAGTGTGGTCTTAAAGCTCACCAGTTGTTTTCCAAAACAATTACCTCAAGGTCTCTCTCTGCCTTAATGACAAGGTGTTTATGGCTAGAGTCAGGGGCTGACTGAAAGCAGGCAAGCCTCTAATGTGTTGCTGGCTGCCTTAATTTCATTCCTGGCCACAGGCCAAATTAATCCACACTTTTAATTATCTAAAATGCAACAATGCTGCAAAGAGGTCTGTGAGTGCCATCGCTGGAGACAGGAGCGGGAAATATAAGCCTCTCATTGATTGCAAACATTATTTCTGCTGCCGCTCTAAATTAGAACCAACAGAAGTAAGATCGTAAGAAGTGAGAAGATTGTAAGATCACATGCTTCTTTCCTCAAAATGATTCTGATGTTTGCCATAGGGATACGCAAATCGGGTTCTCTCCATTTCTCTTAAGTCCGGTTCTCCACATTTCCACACCTGTTTGTGAAAATTCATAGAAATTCAGCGGTAATGTAGTGTGAATTTCTCCAGATTTTTGCAAAGCAGCTTTCTCTAAAATAATCCTTTTTTTGTTTTGTTATATATAGTCGTTGATTGTTAAACCACTCTGTAACTCTGTGAGGAGAATGGGGGTGGGTCTTCCTAAACAACTCTCAGAACCCATAGCAAATTACAGTTCCCACTTGGGGAAAGCCAAGATTAAAATGGTATCATAGTGCAACAAATGCAAGATGCAAAACTGGCCTCAGTGACTATCGCATTTCATCCAAAGAAAATTTCAAGGTTCCCTTCAGGCAAAAACATCCAAATAATTTTGAAGGTAGTGAGCAGAACTGGGATAAGTGTAGCGAGTAGCCTGAAATGAGTCCTACCCTTCCATAGAATAAAGGTTTTTTAATGTAGGGACGTGGGTGGCGCTGTGGGTAAAACCTCAGCGCCTAGGACTTGCCAATTGCATGGTCGGCGGTTCGAATCCCCGCGGTGGGGTGCGCTCCCATCGTTCGGTCCCAGCGCCTGCCAACCTAGCAATTCGAAAGCACCCCCAGGTGCAAGTAGATAAATAGGGACCGCTTACCAGCGGGAAGGTAAACGGCGTTCCGTGTGCTGCGCTGGCTCGCCAGATGCAGCTTGTCACCCTGGCCACGTGACCCGGAAGTGTCTGCGGACAGCGCTGGCTCCCGGACTATAAAGTGAGATGAGCGCACAACCCTAGAGTCTGGCAAGACTGGCCCGTACGGGCAGGGGTACCTTTACCTTTACCTAATGTAGAAATTTGAAGAAAGGGAGTGAAAGGGGCATCACTTAAGTGTCTCATCTATTGTCAGGTGATTAAAAAAAATTAGTAGTAGTAGTAAAAAAGTAAATGTAAAGGACCCCTGACAATTAAGTCCAGTCGTGGATGACTCTGGGGTTGTGGCACTCATTTTGCTTTACTGTCCAAGGGAGCCAACGTTTGTCCGCAGACAGTTTTACCGGGTCATGTGGCCAGCATGACTAAGCCGCTTCTGGTGAAACCAGAGCAGGGCACGGAAATGCCATTTACCTTCCCGCTGGAGCGGTACCTATTTATCTACTTGCACTGCATGCTTTCGAACTGCTAGGTTGGCAGGAGCAGGGGCCGAGCAACGGGAGCTCACCCTGTCTCGGGGATTCGAACCGCCGACCTTCCGATCAGCAAGCCCAGAGGTTCAGCGGTTTAAACCACAGTGGTTTACACCACAGTAGTAGTAGTATTTATTAAATGTGTATACCACTCTGTACCCGTGGGTCTCAGGGCATTTCACAACACAAAGTTACAATATACAAAGCTCAGTGAGTCCTAGTAAGCTAGCCAAAATGTATAAGACAAGAACAAATATCTGTTGGAAATGTAAAGAAAAAGAAGGTACCTTTTATCATATGTGGTGGATGTGAAAGGTAAGAAAAGCATTCTGGGAAATGATATATAATGAAATGGGGGGAAGGTTTAAAATAACTTTTATAAAGAAACCAGAAGCATTTTTATTAGGAATTGTAGGTACCAAGATCTCAAAGGAGCAGAAAAGACTTTTCATCTATGCGTCGACTGCCACACAGATGTTACTAGCCCAGAGATGGAAAGAAGATAAAGTCCCTACCAGAGAAGAATGGCAAATTAAGCTGTTGGAGTATGTGGAAATAGCAAAACTGTCCAGAAAGCTCAGGAACTTCAAGAAAGAATGGGGGAAATCTATAATTTATTTAGGAGGCCATTGTAAGCAGATGAAAACATTAAAGGTAAAGGTAAAGGTACCCCTGCCCATACGGGCCAGTCTTGCCAGACTCTGGGGTTGTGCGCCCATCTCACTTAAGAGGCCAGGGGCCAGCGCTGTCCGGAGACACTTCCGGGTCACGTGGCCAGCGTGACAAAGCTGCATCTGGCAAGCCAGAACCGCACACGGAAACGCCGTTTACCTTCCCGCTGGTAAGCGGTCCCTATTTATCTACTTGCACCCGGAGGTGCTTTCGAACTGCTAGGTTGGCAGGCGCTGGGACCGAGCAGCGGGAGCGCACCCCGCCGCAGGGATTCGAACCTCCGACCTTTCGATCGGCAAGTCCTAGGCACTGAGGCTTTAACCCACAGCGCCACCTGCGTCCCCTGCACACAGTGGTACCTCAGGTTAAGTACAGTGGTGCCTCGCAAGACGAAATTAATCCGTTCCGTGAGGCTCTTCGTATAGCGGTTTTTTCGTCTTGCGAAGCAAGCCCATTGACAGCTTAGCGGATTAGCGCTACAGCTGTCAAGCGGCTTCCAGCGATCAGCTGTTAAGCGGCTTATCAGCGGAACAGCTGATAAGCGGCTTAGCGGCTTAATAAAAGGGAGAAAAAAGCGGAAAAAACCTGCGGGGGGATGCAAGATTTTTTTCGTCTTGCGAAGCAACCCCATAGGGGAATTCGTTTTACGAAGCGCCTCCAAAACGGAAAACCCTTTCGTCTAGCGGGTTTTTCGTCTTGCAAGGCGTTCGTCTTGCGGGGCACCACTGTACTTAATTCGTTCCGGAGGTCCACTCTTAACCTGAAACTGTTCTTAACCTGAAGCACCACTTTAGCTAATGGGGCCTCCCGGTGCCACCGCGCCACCGGAGCACAATTTCTGTTCTCATCCTGAGGCAAAGTTCTTAACCTGAAGCACTATTTCTGTGTTAGCGGAGTCTGTAACCTGAAGCGTCTGTAACCTGAAGCGTATATAACCCGAGGTAGCACTGTAGACACAGTATACAATGCTCAAAATATATAATAAAAATAATCAAAGCAGAAATTACTTAATAAAAGTAATCAAAAGATAATAAAAATAAAAGTAATCAAAATGGAATAAGAATAATCAAAAGAATTAACAATACTAATGTATACGCACTAATAAACAATACACTCCCCAACAAAAGCCCCTAAGTAATATTCCAGCCCACAAATCCAAAAATCCAAGTGAACATGTATCATTTAACAACAATTGGAAGCAGTCTCACCCTCCAGAAAACAGCAACAGCAGCAGCCTCACTGCCCTCGCAGCATGGATTTCACCTGAAAATTAGGTTGTGTTTCCTCCCTGCATATTAGGAATGCAAAACTGGTATTAATCTATTTTCCTAGAATAAGGATGGATCAGCCAAGCATATCTCAGTCTTACAGTAAATTGGTTAGCGTAATTATATCATTATATCCACTAGAGTGCTGATAACGACAGTCATAATCAGCCGCCCCCAGGCTGGGGAGGCGGATCGAGAAGTTGCAGGATCATGTACCCTGGCAGCAATTGGGACCTGAGGTGGTGGCAGAAGCAGGGGGAACTTTGGGGAAGCAGCGAGGCTTTAATTTGCACCGAAGACTCGAAAGATGCCAGATGTTAATATCAGTGCAAAGCATATAATTGGTAGGTATGCTAATGAGCAGGCACAGATCGCTCTATGCAAGGGGGAAAGGCAACTTGTTATCAGCGACGCTGAAGCTTAAAGACAAATTGTCTGCTTGAAATGATGGGCATGCAGGCCTCCTATGAACATAAGAGCTCAGGCCAATGGCCTGTCTTGTTCCAGTATTGTGTTGCATGGCAAGTCCCCCTCCCCCCATGAGAAATAAAGACACAGGACACGGTATATAAGGTTAATGGGCAGAAAATGGGCACAACTTTATTGATTGCAGGAATTGCAGGAATTGAGCGGTATTGGCTTAGGCATTGGTCCTATCAGCTAACCGGTGAGGGTTAACCACCAGTAGGGGGAGTCCTGCTGATGCACGTCAACTAGGAGCTCCCCCGGGGTCACCGCTTGGGGGTGTGCCTTAGGCCCACACCTCCATAGGCTTCGGACAAGGCAACGCCCCCCAGAATCCTTTACCGGACTACCCTTTGCTTTGGGGGAAAGTGATGGCACTTCCTTCCGACAGATGCACACACCGCAATACAAACCAAACCTGATCAGCTGGAGAGGCGAAGAGAGGGCGGACCTCGGGCGTGCTGGGCATAAATAGCCCAGGCCATGCCTCCCTGACCAGCTGATTGGTTACGCAGGGAGCTGACGCACCCGAGGATTCCCTCAATCTCGCAGGGGCTGGAAGCCAGCCCCCGCGTGTGTGGGGAGGGTGTGGGTCCGCGACCCCACCTCCTCGCCAGTTTGGAAGTGGCTTTCTCACAGTTAAGCAGCCAAATGCCTGTGGCCAATGATCCTTCTAGCCCAGCATCCTGACATAAGCCAACCAGATGCCTCTGGGAGCTTGAAAGCAGAGTGCACTCATTACTTGTGATTCCCGGCATATCACCTTTAACAGTGGAGGTAGTCCTCTTTAAGCCCTGGAGGTGATAGGGGCATACAGCATCAGCTTCTGTGATTGGTGGGCAGTGTGGACTGGCCAAGCCTTCCGCTTCACTGGGGTATGGAAATGTGGGCTTGGGTATACATCCAGGGGCAGGTATCTGGCACTCCAAACATGGGATGTCCAACACACACACACACACACACACACAAAGAGAGGGGGGGGAGTTAAGCTTATCTGCGCTTTTCAACAATATGGGTGGGGGAGGAGAAGAAGAAGAAAAAGAAGAAGAAGAAGATGTCAGGTGTGCGTGCAGGAGCCAGGCCCTTTGACCAGGCCTGGGGCCTTCCTAAGTTTGTTCTGAAGAGGCAAGGCATGGCCTCACAGGTGAGGCTGATTGGTAACTCACAGCACGTGGTGGCAAGAGCCGGGAAGGGATATAAGGTCAGCATTTCCATCCAGCTCTTTGCCACAGCAGCATGTTCCCTGCCTTGCTGCATTTGGTTCCTTGACTCCTGGCTTTGTGACTCCTTGCTTCTTGATTCTCGGACCCCTGCCTTTGCGACTCCTTGCTTCCTAATCCTCAGACCCTTGGATTCTTGACTCCCAGTTCTCTGACCCTCAGACTCTTGGCTTCCCGACTCCTGGCTTCTGAACTCCCATTCCTGCTCCCACCCCACCATCTTGCCCCCGGTCCCGATGTCCCCAGCTGGGACTTTGATCGCCCATGAACCAGACCATGACAGAGGAGGAAGAGGAGTTTGGACTTGATATCCTGCCTTTCACTCCCCTTAAGGAGTCTCAAAGCGGCTCACAATCTCCTTTCCCTTCCTCCCCACAACAAGCACTCTGTGAGGCGAGTGAGTCTGAGAGACTTCAGAGAAGTGTGACTAGCCCAAGGTCACCCATCAGCTGCATGTGGAGGAGTGGGGAAGCGAACCCCGTTCACCAGATTACGAGCCCACCACTCTTAACCACTACAGTATGCTCACTATGAGAGGCCCACTAGCGCTAATATGCCCAGGAACTTCACCAAAATGCTGGAGAGGATGCACCTCTACAGGCACATACTTCCACATGTGGTGGGAATGCCCCCAATTCCGACTATTCTGGACAACAATCATACAAGAAATATGCAAAATAACCAAGCTAGTATTAGAAATCACCCCAGAACTGGCCCTACTAAACATCTTCCAAGATAAGAATGCCCACTCACATCATAAAGAGCTCATAACCCACCTACTCTCAGTATCCAGAAACATCATGGCCAGACACTGGAGACACCTGTCAGGAGTAAGCATGGACCAATGGTACCAAACAGTATGGGAAACAGCCTTATTAGAAAAACTAACCAATAAACAGAAACTGACATGGGGACAACTAGAAGAAGACACCTTTATCACATCCCCTTTATCACATACACAGCCCAACAGGACGACGGCAAAAATCCACCAACCAGTTTAAGCCTTAAAAGATATGCTCTCTCCGAAGGTCCAGTCTTCCTTAAAAAACTGAACCCCTTGAAGGGACCCCTCCATATTCTTATTTCATTGTCTTGTATCCTTTTCTGATCTTATAGCTCTGTGGTTTCCTATCTCTTTATGTTCCCTTAGTTCCATGGAATTTGCAAGAAATACGCCTCTCAGTAGTTGTTTTCCCAAACAAAAATTCAATAGGAGCATTTTTTTTTATTAAAAGAAAGAAAGAAGAAGCAAGTCTGTCCCAAATGTCACTTGCAGAACTTGGAAGCACTTGCATCTGTTTTGTTTTGTTAAAGCACAGCAGTGGGTTTTTGTTTTTATTTTAGTTGAAAGCTTCGTTTAAGTTTTTGTTTCTGTTTTTTATGTTGCTTTGCTTTAGTGAAACCAACCCTCCTGATCACTTCAGAAATCTGTAGGCAATATTCTAAGCCGCTCATCATGGGTTTCATCAAAAGCCTGGTATCAGGAAAGGCCAGAGTGAAGCTTCTAAAAAAAAAGTATCAGCAAGAATATGCACAATCCAACCAGGAGGCACTTCTGGTTCTTTCGCTGATGCCATTAGGTTCGACTGTCCCCCTGTCTGGACAGAGATAGCCTAAGTCCTGTTGTCTGTGCTCTGATAACCTCTAGGTTGGTTTACAGTGGTACCTTTGTTTTCAAACGCCTTGGTTCTCAAATGCTGAAAACCCAGAAGGAAGTGTTCCGGTTTTCTAATGTTTTTTCGGAAACCGAACGTCCGACTCGATTGTCGGCTATTGTTTCCGGGGCACCTGCACCAATCAGAAGCTGCGCCTTGGTTTTCAAATATTTTGGAAGTCAAACAAACTTCTGGAATGGATTAAGTTTGGTACTTCTGTTTTTGCTATTTATTTTGTGTTTTGGTTTTTGAGTCTTTTTCGGTTAATTTGTTTTGTGACTGTGTGGAACCCAGTTCTTGGGTTGATTAAACAATCTGTGGCCTTTTAAATGTGCTTGTGGGGTGTGTGTGTTTGTTATTAGTTTGTTTTTGTTCTATTCTGCATTTTGTGTTCTCATTTTGTATTGTGTGTGTGTGTGCGCGCGTGCCCTGTGATCCCCGGATGAAGGGTGGCATACAAATTTAATCAATAATACTAATAAATAGGGACGCGGGTGGTGCTGTGGGTTAAACCACAGAGCCTAGGACTTGCCGATCAGAAGGTTGGTGGTTCAAATCCCCGCAACGGGGTGAGCTCCCGTTGCTCGGTTCCTGCTCCTGCCAACCTAGCAGTTCGAAAGCACATCAAAGTGCAAGTAGATAAATAGTAATAATAATAAATAACTATAACTAATACTAATAAATAGATACTAATAAATAACTATAACTGAGTGAAGCTTGGGATATATGGTTTCTTCTAGAGTCATTTTTTGTTGTTTCTGCAAAGGATTTACCTGAGAGACTCAAGAGGGAAACATAGGCAGTAATGAACCATGGATGTTCTGGAAACATGAACCAAGATCTCCAAATCACACTGAGAAACACAGAGGCATACCTTCCTGATGCTACCAGCAGTCAGGAACAAAAAACACTTATGCAAAGGTTCAAAGTGTTCTCTCTCTGCACTTTAAAGCAACACGTTAAATGCTCCCCTGGGGAGCTGCTGCCACAGCCTTGCATAGGCTTTTTATTAATCTTCTTCAGATTTCCTCAGTAAGGAATTGAACCTGTGGTCTTTGACACAAGAAGCAAATTATCTAATAGCCGGTTCCTGCCTTTGAGGGTCCAGTTCAGACAAACACACTCACACAAGCAAACCACAGTGTGCTTCTGGGCCATTCCTGCCTCTCCCCCCAGGCCTGGGTGCTCTAAGGCACGATGGAAATTAAATTTATCTCATTTCTTTCCTGGTAGCTGCTATTCTTCCGTCTTCTTTTTAAAAATCCTACTTATCGTTCTTTTTTTCCTTGGTTCTCTATTCTTAATTCTAGTCTGCCGGCTGCAATTGTATTAGGCTGGGGCCAGAAGATCAAGGGACCATTGTTTGTTCAGCCATGTCTGGGCTTCTCAGATAAGATTAAACACCATTTGAAAGGCGGGCTGGAGGATGGAGCCTTCCCATGTACAGCTTGGCCATAAATCAAAGGAGGAAATGAAACAGCGGGGCCTTGATAAAGCAACATTGAAAGGAAGAAAAAGTACCCGGAGGTGTATATTTTGAAACTTTGGGAACAAGAAAGATGAATGGACTATCTTCCTTTTATTTTTTTTCTTTGGGTTTCTTTTTTTTTTAAAAAAACCAAATGGTTATTGCAAGTTTTGTGCAATAAACTGTAAACAGAAACAGAACTGTTTCTCTATAACTAGGCCTTTGGTCGATTTATATTCTATGACCTTTTAAATGTGTTTGTGGGAAGGGGGTTGTTGGTTTGTGTTCGTTTCATTATGTATTTTGTGTTCTTATTTTGTATTGTTACGGAAGGGGGGGCATGTTTTCTTCACCTTCTTCGCTACAATATATCCAGTTATTCCCAATTATCAATGTCAAAAGGGACTAAAATCTATAAAATCCATATAAAACCAACGTGCGAATTTGCTCAATTTCTCTAGGACTCCATGACACCTCCCCTGTCCTCCATAATCCCTCAAGCAAGGTGTCAAGACCCTAATCCTGTCAAATCACTCTGCCAAGCCTTTCCTCCGGGCAATGCCAGGTGACAGACTATGCATACATGGACCATTGTCTTCCCATCACCGGCACTCAGGAAGCGCTTATCTGCGCATATCTCCAGCTCTGCATATTCCCTCCTCCATATGTTAATCCGGTGTAACCCATCATGTATTCATGATGTAATCTGTGTAACCCAACCTTTCCTTAATATATTCATGATGTAACTGGGATGTATTTTGCACTGTATTCTAGGACATGGAGGGAGTTTCAAAAGTTCATGTCACCCCTTTCTCGCTGTTCAATCTCGTCTTGAACCTGTTGCGCAATAAACTTGGATCTTCTGCAGTTTGCTCCTGTGTCCGGCTGAACTCATTTTCCTCCGCAGGGACCCGCAGACTTAGTCCGACAGACTGGGTGGCAGTGTAGCCCCGCACCCAGATTTTGGCCATAACAGTATTTTATGCTGTGTGAATCACCCTGTGATCTTCGGATGAAGGGCGGAATATAAATTCACCACCAGACATATATATAAAGGACTACTTTCCATAACACATTCATTAGTCATAACTACACATATTACAGTAATTAAGTAAAAATGAGACTGTTATACGTATATTGCTCAGGGCCAGATTTAGGTTTGATGAGGCCCTGAGCTACTGAAGGCAATGGGGCCCTTTATATGTCCAGCTGTCCTTTGTCAACAACAAATTGTCACTTTTTTGTGTGTTGTGAATATATGCTATATGGTAATTTACAGACCTAATAAGTATCTCAAGCCATTTGCACATAACAAAATATGTATTTTATCAAAGTAATTGTTGAACTGAAATACAATTAATTACATCTTAAGGCAGCCCTGTTCAGGGAAGTTTTTAATATGTAATGCTGTACTGTTTTTAACACTGATTGGGAGCCGCCCAGAGTGGCTGGGGAAACTCAGCCAGATGGGCGGGGTATAAATAATAAATTATTATTATTATTATTACAATTAAGAAGTATATTAATAGTGAAATACAATTAAGAAGTATATCAATAGTGAAATACAATTAAGAAGTAGTATATTTTGGGTGGGGTGGGGCCAAGAGAGTGGGGCCCTAAGCTATAGCTTGTTTAGCTTATACATAAATCTGGCACTGATATTGCTTCACTGATATATCTAGCGAATCATTAACACATTGTACCAATCAAGTTTATCTGGACTCTGAAGAGGAAAAGTGACTGAGTTTATTTGACCTAAGGGAACCCAAACCTACAATCACCACTCTGTGAAGTTTGTGGCAGCAGCACAAATAAGTATCACTGATGGATATGTAGCGAAGTCTCTAATCACTGCTGTCATCATTACACTTCATGGTCCTCTACCTCCCTACTTCTGCATAATCTCTAAATTGGGCTCTGATGTTTGCAGTAATGAGATTTGTTGGGATGGCACTTACCTGCGTTTGTGCATGTTGTAAATGCACCTCTCTGGTTTGCTTCAGGCAAAGAGTGGGCACTTACCCTTAAAGTATAATCCATAGGTCTGAAATATCAGGCATGAACAAGAGGTGATATTAGCTCCCGAAGGGGAAGAAATGTACCTTTCCATGCCATGTTCCTGATTAGGACAAATAAATTAGATGCTCAGCTTTCTATAAGTTCCCTCTACTAAAAACACAACAACAACCTGGAAATTGAAAATATAATAGTGCCATGCACTTAGGTGAGTCATCCTGTTAATATGCGGTATTCCCAAGCTACGTATTATTAACCCTGAGCATACTGGAAAATAAGCTCTCTCCCTTCTCCAAACCTCCCATTACCAGGCGCACAACAAAAATAAGCTGATGGCAGAAAATGCAAGTTGTTTCTGAGGAGTGGAACTCTTGCGCAAGTGGTTCTGGGAAGTAATGGAGGAAAGGCCCTAGCTCAGTGGTCAAGCATCTCTGCCTTGTACGCAGAAGGTCACAGGTTCAAATCCAGGCATCCCCAGGTTGGACTTGGAGAGATCCCTGCCTAAAACCCTGGACTGCGCCTGGCGGTCAGCATCACCCATAGTGTGCTAGGTGGGTCTCCTTCTGACTCAGTGTTAAGCAGCTTCCATACATTCTTATCTACCATATTTTTTGCTCTATAAGACGCACCAGACCACAAGACGCACCTACTTTTTGGAGGAGGAAAACAAGAAAAAAATATTCTGAATCTCAGAAGCCGGAACAGCAAGAGGGATCGCTGCGCAGTGAAAGCAGCAATCCCTCTTGCTGTTCTGACTTCTGGGATAGTTGTGCAGCTTGCATTTGCTCCATAGGATGCACACACATTTCCCCTTACTTTTTAGGGGGGGGGGAGTGAGTCTTATAGAGCAAAAAATATGATATTTGAGGAAAGAGCTTTTCTTGCAATGAACAGTGCTCTTTGGTGAGGGCAACAGCAGCAGATGGTTTCCTGAAGAGGAAAGTTCTTTCCACATTTTTTTCCCCAAGCTTGGAGCTGCAGGCAATGATTCTGTATACAGTGGTACCTTGGTTCTCAAACACCTTGGTACTCAAACAACTTGGAACCCAAACACTGCAAACCCGGAAGTAAGTGTTTTGGGTTGAGAACTTTTTTCGGAAGCTGAACGTGCTCCTTTTTGAGTGTTATGCTTCCGAATTGAGTGCCACACTTCCATTTTGAGTGTGACACTGATGATTTGAGTGTTTGTCTGTTTTTGCTATTTGTTTTGCGTTTTCGTTTTTGCGGCTCTTTTTGTTTTGTTTTTGTGACTGTGTGGAACCCAGTCCAGCTACTGATGGATTGATTGTGTGACTGCAGTACATTGTTTATTGCTTTCGTTTTATGGATCAATGATCTCATTAGATAGTAAAATTCATGTTAAGTTGCTGTTTTAGGGGTTGTTTTTAAAAATCTGGAACAGATTAATCCATTTTGCATTACTTTTATGGGAAAGTGCACCTTGGTTTTGGAACACTTTGGTTTTAGAATGGACTTCTGGAACGGATTAAGTTTGAGAACCAAGATACCACTGTATAAACATGCAAAATACTCCTGCATGCAAAATGTAGAGTGGATGCTTGATTCTACATCCTCTGTTGAATGTCCATCTCTGCCAACTCTGAATGGGGTGGCAGATCTCAAGTGGGAACAACGAGTATAGGGTAGCAGGCCTGGATCAGCTGGGGAGCTGTCCTACAAGGATATAGGAACCTGCCTCATAACTAGTTAGAGTCCATTGGCTGATCTAGCTCATCATTGCCTACACCAGTTGTCTTCAACCTTTGCAGGTTCACAACTTGCCTTTAGCCCAAACATGCTGCTGTTGTGACTTTAGGTCAGGTTGTGACCCAGTAGTGGCTTCTGACCCATCTGTTGAAGACCAAGTGGGAATATCTCTCCAGGGTTTCCGGTAAGAGCAGGCATGTTCAAAGTCTGGCCTGGGGGCCTAACCCGGCCCGCCAGTCAGTTTATTTCCTGGGGTAAAATTCTAAAAGAAGGTCAACAACTTCAATCCCCCAAAAAAGGGTCAACAACTTTGGTCGGCCCTCACGCATGTTCACTTCAACAAATTTGACCCTCTTTCAAAAAAGTTTGGATACCCCTGGGTAAGAGGAACTGAGTGGAATCCATCGTTCATCCTGGACACTGATATCCAACTCTGAGGGTCTTCTGGTGGTTTTCTCACTGTGAAAAGTGAGGTTACAAGGAAACAGGCAGATGGCCTTCCCTGCAGTTGATCCCTCCCTGTGGAACACCCTCCTATCAGCTGTCAAAGAGACAAAGGACTACACAACTCTTAGAAGACCTCTGAAGGCAGCCCTGTATCGGAAAGTTTTTAAAGTTTGACGTTTTATAATGTTTTTATATTTTGCTGGAAGCTACCCAGAATGGTTGGGGAAACCCAGCCAGATGAGTGGGGTATAAAATAATAAAATGATGGTGTTGATGTGCAAGATCTTAGTCAGGAAACCTGGGTCAGCTGAATTCTCCAGTGGCGGCAGCAGCGGGAAGGAGGTCTGGAGCTACACAGCAGAATCCAAGTAGCTAGGGCTGGATCTGCAACACAAAGAGAGGTGCTCCTCCATAGAGTGTTATTCTTTGCAGCTAGGCACTGGATCCGCCTCTTCCTGGATCTTCTCAGGCCCCTGTGTAGAGCATACATGGACCTCCTCCTGGGTAACCCAGATGGGATGAGGAACATTGGGATGCTAGAGGGGAACTGCACCTCTCAACCTTCAGTTTCATCATAATGGGCCGTGAAGTCTTGAGGATGGTGGAGGAGGATCCACATATTCTGATAGGGGTGTGTGCACAGGATCATTCCCAGGGGCAATCTGGGTAAAATTTCAAATGTTTCTGGGTGGAATGAGCCCAGCCAAGCCACCACTAACTTCAGGACAGAGAAAAGAAAGCGCTTCTTCACACAGAACATGGTTAAACTACCAGATCAGATGAGCCGCTGGACCAGTTCAGCAGAGCTCTTCTTAACTTCTTGCCACTTGCAAAACAAAATCGAGCAGAATAGTCCCTGATGCAGTTGTTACTTTGTTTTTATTTTTAAAGAAAGACAGCAATTTTTATTTTCTTCCTGGCACCCTTTCAAAATCAACACATTTCGCTTTCAATTTCTTTCTCTCACCAGATGGCACAAAAATCTATCGCTCCCCATTTCCCGGAGCACCGGCAAATTTCTAGTAGCTCTGTTCCCTTGATAGTCGGTTATCATTTTGACTATTCCTGCCAAACTCCCCGAGACATGTTTTGATGGAGCAATTCGCTTTTCTGCAAAAGCTTTTGTTTTCTGTTACATTTCATCTTCTCTTCCTCCCCCTTCCCGCCTGCCCCAAACACAACACAAAAGGTTTAATAACTGTTAGTGTTTTAGCAGAAATGTTCTGTGTCTATCACTTCCTTATACCTCCATTAAGCAATAAAGAACAATTGATTTTCTGTCCTGCTGTCCCTTGGGACCACACTTAACCTTCTGAGGTTGATCACCTCTCATATTTTCAGTAGCAGGTAATTTCTGCAGTTCACCTAAAAAGCACTTTTACCGGGACACATCACTGCCCAAAATCCTGTTGACCTTTATGTTTGCAGAGACTGGAACTAAAACTAAGAGGTGCTGTAGGTTTTAGTTGCTTTTTTCATATATATATATAGTGAGGGGGGGGGAGTATTTGATCCCCTGCTAAATTTGCCCCTTTGCCCTCTGACAAAGAAATGACCAGTCCATAATTTTAATGGTAGGTTTATTGTAGCTGTGAGAGACAGAATAACGACAGGAAAACCCCCAGAAACCCAGAAGACAAAAGCCAGAGATTGTGCATTATAATGAGTGAAATAAGTTTTTGATCCCTTTGCAAAAGGTGACTTAGTACTTGTTGGCAATTACAGAGGTCAGACGTTTCTTGTAGGTGGCCACCAGGGTTGCACACATCTCAGGAGGTATTTTGTCCCATTCCTCTTTGCAGATCCTCTCTAAGTCAATAAGATTTTGAGGCTGATGTGTAGCTACTCGAACCTTCAGCTCCCTCCACAGATTTTTGATGGGCTTAAGGTCTGGAGACTGGCTAGACCACTCCAGGACCTTAATGTGCTTCTTCTTGAGCCATTCCTTTGTTGCCTTGGCCTTGTGTTTTGGGTCATTGTCATGCTGGAATACCAATCCTTGACCCATTTTCAATTGCCAACAATTAAAATTAAAAGAATATAAAACACCATACAGATCATAACACAGCATTAAAGCATAAAACCAATGGGACTTGGTTCCCATTGTCCGAGGGTTCCGAGGGTCTTCTGGTGGTTCCCTCACTGTGAGAAGCAAAGCTACAGGGAACCAGGCAGAGGGCCTTCTCGGTGGTGGCACCCACCCTGTGGAACGCCCTCCCACCAGATGTCAAAGAGAAAAACAACTACCTGACATTTAGAATACATCTGAAAGCAGCCCTGTTCAGGGAAGCTTTTAATGTGTGACATTTTAATGTATTTTTAATCTTTGTTGGAAGCCGCCCAGAGTGGCTGGGGAGACCCAGCCAGATGGGCAGGGTACAAATAATAAATTGTTGTTGTTGTTGGTACGCCTCTGAATACCAGTTTCTGGGCTCTCATTATTGGATCCTGCTTGCTTGCGGCTTTCCTACAGGTATCTAGGTGGCCACTGTGAAAGCAGGCTTCTGGACTAGATGGGCCTGATCCAGCACTGCTCTTCTAAAGTCAGCTTTCAGATCAACACTGCAAAGTTTGCTCTCTATCCTCATCAACTGCTTTGAGATTATTGTCGTTAAACGGTATTTAAAAAAATTGTTTAAATAAATATATTTTCAGCAGGACCTGTCTCTGTTATTCACGGGAAACACTGAAGGCTGTTGTTGGCCAGCTTGTACCTTTTTGTTCATCAAACCCAAATGGTTCTGGGACTCTGGGGTATTTTACTGAAGTTTTTCGTATTGGGCAATATTCAACTAACTCGTCCCATCAGCAAAAGGATTTCTGCTTGTGCAACAAGACTCCTCCATATCCCCATCACTCACCCCATGTATCCACCCCAATCTGCTCTGGAGGGTTCAGGGAACCCCTAGAACAAATTTAGGGGGCACACCAGGGGAAGGGGGGAGTCTCATTGCGCAAGTGGAAATTCTTGCTCTGGGAGGATGCTTATGTTGGGAAACTGTGTATGTGCAGCTACTCAAACAGAGTCAATTAAAAATGGAGATATATAAGATAGATAGGAAAATTGGCTTCCAGGTAGAAAAATCAAAATTGGAGATAGAATTGTTAGAACCAAAAATTAAAAACTTGTCAAAAATGTATAACTTGCTGTTGAAATGGAATACACAGGATGAAACGGTTAAATCAGCTATGATCAAGTGGGCACAAGATATTGGTCATAACAATATGTTCGATGACTGGGAAAGGTTGTGGACCACCAGTATGAAATTTACGGCATGTAATGCCCTAAGAGAGAATATTATGAAAATGATTTAGAAAGGGGAGGTATGAGGAGGTCGGGAAAGTAAGGTACAAGTAAATAAGGGATTGAAATTATACTTGTTGTGGTATGTGTTTTGTTTGTATTTTTGTTATTTTTTCTTTTATTTTTTATATAACTTTTTTGGAAACTTCAATAAATATCTTTTTTAAAAAAACAACCAGAGTCAATTAAGGTTTGGCAGACAGCCAGAAGGCAATCTGAAGGAGTAAGTCTGCCTGGTGATAACAGAGACATGGATACAGCTCCCTGATTGGTCAAGCTCTCTCAAGGGAGTGATAATTAATGGCCTACTAACTGGAATGTGTTAGTTCAGTATTCAGAGGTTCAGAGTTCTGTGTGTCAGTGTAGGAGTTGTGAGTCATGTCAGAGAGAGCTAGCAAAAGATCCGTGTTCTGTTCCTGTAAATAATCCACTGTATATAATAAACACCTAACTACAAGTTCCTGGTTCCTGCTTCGTCTATCCTGTCTGCAGCCAAGTCGCAAATTGCTTCCGTGGATTCTGCGTGTACTCTGCTAGGTCTGGCTAAGGTCCTGCAACTAGTCAGAAAGTTGCGAAACACCAAATAGGTTTTACCAATAGCTTACTTAGAGCTGTGTTGCATACAACCTTTTATTTGCTACTTCATATTACTTTGACGGCTGGAAACATCAACCGTGCTGTGTGGGAATCCCTTGCAGATGACTGCAGTGCCTGGAGACAGGCAGTCAGGTTGTGTTTCCATAGCCATGACCAGAGGAGGATGACAGTGTGACGTGGCAGCTAAAAAAGCCAATGCAATTCTGGGCTGCATCAATAGGAGTATAGCATCTAGATCAAGGGAAGTAATAGTGCCACTGTATTCTGCTCTGGTCAGACCTCACCTGGAGTACTGTGTCCAGTTCTGGGCACCACAGTTCAAGAAGGACACTGACAAACTGGAACGTGTCCAGAGGAGGGCAACCAAAATGGTCAAAGGCCTGGAAACGATGCCTTATGAGGAACGGCTAAGGGAGCTGGGCATGTTTAGCCTGGAGAAGAGGAGGTTAAGGGGTGATATGATAGCCATGTTCAAATATATAAAAGGATGTCACATAGAGGAGGGAGAAAGGTTGTTTTCTGCTGCTCCAGAGAAGCGGACACGGAGCAATGGATCCAAACTACAAGAAAGAAGATTCCACCTAAACATTAGGAAGAACCTCCTGACAGTAAGAGCTGTTCGACAGTGGGATTTGCTGCCAAGGAGTGTGGTGGAGTCTCCTTCTTTGGAGGTCTTTAAGCAGAGGCTTGACAACCATATGTCAGGAGTGCTCTGATGGTGTTTCCTGCTTGGCAGGGGGTTGGACTCGATGGCCCTTGTGGTCTCTTCCAACTCTATGATTCTATTCTATTCTATGACCACTGGAAGGAGCACAGAGAGAAGAACGGCCATGGTGCATCTGCAGCAGCACAACCGGACGCCTTCATCTGCTCCAGCTCCAACAAAACATGCCTCTCCTGTATTGGTCTCTACAGCCACAGCAGGCACTGCAACTCTCCAATGGTCTGACTTCACCCCAGTAAGCATGTGCTAGTAGATGAACAGCCATTTACAGAAGGCTTCCCTCAGGAATCTGGTCAGCCACTGTGAGAAGAGGATGTTGCGTAAGATCGGCCACTGGCCTGACCCAGTGGGCACAAATTGTGTTCTCAATGCTCATCATCCCTGGCCGTGATGGCTGAGGTTCATGGGAGTTGTAGTTCAGCAATAACTGGAAAGATACCAGTAGGCAGACTGATTTGAGGGGAGATGCCCTGGTTCTGTTGGTGGAATTCAGCACAGTGCTAAAGGGAACATTCTGTCAGGGCATGGATTTTTCCTTGCACAACAAAACAGTATCCCCACTCCTCCCTCTGCACTCCTCCCCATTTCTTTTTTTTAGGGCAGGCATGTCCACCTCCCAAGAGACTGTGATCTACTCCGGGTATAAAAAATCTGGCAGTGATCAACCCATTGGCATTGGAGGGAGGAGGAACATGTGTGGGGTGGGTAGGTCAATGGATTGCCCAGAGTTGTTGAGCTCTTTTTTGTTTTGTTTTGTTTTATAAGACGTTTATTAAGATTTTTTAGAGAGATACATAAGAACATATAAAAGATAAAACAATACAAAACATAAAGCAAAGAAAGTAAAGAATACATAAAAAAGAAAGAATAAGCATTTTTCCCTTTAAGGTTCTGAATTTCTTAACCCTGTTTCTTGGCTTCCCCACACTTCCCTTCCTTGTGTTTACCATCAGATTCAGCAAATCCCTATCCTCTTTCAAATCTCATTATCTGTTAAAATATTTAAGTAAGTCTTATTTCCATATTTTCATCCCTATTACATTCCTTATTGCATAATCATAACTTATTCACTAATGCCATATTATTTTATATCTCACATCATTTTAACATTCATGGATTTTACAATGTGTCTGCAGGTAGTCTTTAAGTTGTTGAGCTCTTTTTTGGGCGGAGGATTGCGTAGTTTTTTTAGCTCCCCCCCCCAGTAATGTTTTGTACAGTGGTACCTGTCAGTGTTTGAAAAAGAAAGGGTTCTGACCTCCTTTTTACTCCTTTGCCTTGTCCTCAGACTCTAGTTGGCACAAAGAGTCCTTAAGAAAGAGTACTTTGCAGAATGCTGCTTTTATTCTTAAAAGTCGTCTTCTCCAACCACGACCAAGAGCTTTATACATATCGAACACAACCAGCTTTCTACCATCCAACCAACACACACCCAACACTAACATTGACCACTCTATTTCTTGTTGTTGTTTAGTCGTGTCTGACTCTTCGTGACCCCATAGACCCCATAGAGCACGCCAGGCACTCCTGTCTTCCACTGCCTCTCACAGTTTGGTCAAACTCATGCTGGTAGCTTCAAGAACACTGTCCAACCATCTCGTCCTCTGCCATCCCCTTCTCCTTGTGCCCTCCATCTTTCCCAACATCAGGGTCTTCTCCAGGGAGTCTTCTCCTCTCATGAGGTGGCCAAAGTATTGGAGCCTCAGCTTCACGATCTGGACCACTCTATATATACAGGTACTATTTGGTGAAAGGTTGCATGAGTCATTGTAGGCTAGTGACTCATCCTTAGTTCTTTTAGCATTAAAGAAACAGCGGCCAATTTTTAGCTATGACAGTACCTCGGGTTACAGACGCTTAAGGTTACAGACACTTCAGGTTACAAACTCCGCTAACCCAGAAATAGTACCTCGGGTTAAGAACTTTGCTTCCGGATGAGAACAGAAATTGTGCCGTGGTGGCACGGTGGCAGCGGGAAGCCCCATTAGCTAAAGTGGTACCTCAGGCAAAGAACAGTTTCAGGTTAAGAATGGACCTCCAGAACAAATTAAGTTCTTAACCTGAGGTACCACTGTACACGATAAGGATCCCACAAACCACCAGGATCAGCTGGGGATCTACTGGTAGGTCACGGTCTACTGGTTGGACATCCCTGTTTTATGGGTTCTCTCAACCCTCTGATCTGGGATGGCCTCAGGGGGAGGAGAAGGGGTCAAATCCTGTTGTGCAATCAGCATTCATTTTGCACGCGCAATTATTATTTAGTCAAATGCCACCCTGTTTCTGTGTATTCTGACTGGGGCAATCCACTAATGAACTGAAAGTATTCTGTGTTCCGGGAGCTAAGTTCCTTCTAATTTAGTTTTCAATTCTATACTGTAAAAAGTGAATTAAAGTAATGAACTTCCTATCTGTTTCTCACCAGAAAGGATGAGAGGAGTGTGTTAATGGACACCTACAGAAAGAACTTAAAATGACATCCTCCCCCCCCCCCATTGATTCCTCCTAATGGCTCTGCCATATTGTCATGTTGATGAGCTGTTGCTCCCTTTGCGGGGGCACAAAGCACAAGCCACAGATCTCTTAGCAAATCCTCAAGGGAAAGCTAAGCAGCATTCTGTTACATGCTCTGACAAATTGCTCTGTGTGTTTAAATGAATCACAAGTACTTTGCTGAGACTCGCCTTTGCCAGTGCTTTGTGCTGCAGTGTTAGCCTGACGGCGAAATTGCTTGTAGGATAAAGAAGGGTAGATCGCTTGACTCAACCCTATGGTGGAATCTATACCCCTATAAAAACCATTCTGAAAATGTTTTTTTTTAAAATGCATTTTAAAAAACACCCTGAATTTTCCATAAGGCTCACCATCGCCATCTAATGTCACATTTTATATTGCACTTGAAACACACTTAAAACATTTTATTTGCAGCAGTATGAAGGTAAAGGTAAAGGGACCCCTGACCATTAGGTCCAGTCGTGGCCGGCTCTGCAGTTGCAGCGTTCATCTCCCTTTATTGGCCAAGGGAGCCGGCGTACAGCTTCTGGGTCATGTGGCCAGCATGACTAAGCTGCTTCTGGCGAACCAGAGCAGTGCACGGAAACGCCATTTACCTTCCCACTGGAGCAGTACCTATTTATCTACTTGCACTTTGAGGTGCTTTTGAACTGCTAGGTTGGCAGGAGCAGGGACCGAGCAACGGGAGCGCACCCCGTCGTGGGGATTCGAACCGCCGAGCTTCTGATCGGCAAGTCCTAGGCTCTGTGGTTTAACCCACACCTCCACCCGAGTCCAAAAACTTGCATCCAAGTAGAACTTGCTGGGAGGCGGGGAGAATACTCCAAAAGTTCTATTTTTTATTATTTTTGCAGGGGATTTTGGTGGCAAATATCAAATACAAACTCCTAGCTCTATGATTCAGACAGAGTTGGATACTAGTCCAGTGGAGGTGTCTAGAGACTGCCTGTTCCATTTGTACTGGATCAGTTTAGATAATTGCAGCCTGAGGATGTGTAGAAAGCTGCTTGGAGAAATGAAGCTGGCCACCTGTATCCTTGACCCTCACCTATCTTGGCTTCTACGAGCTAGCTGTAGGGAGTTGCCTAAGTGGATCCAGGGAGCAATTAATACTTCATCGGTGAAGGGGATGGTACCAACTTCCTTGAAGGAGCTGGCAGTTCACCCCCTCCTTAAGAAGACCTCCCTGGACCCAGAAGTGTTGAGCAACTACCGCCAGTGGTGAATATCCCCCTATTGTGGAAGAAGAAGAAGAAGAAGAAGAAGAAGAAGAAGAAGAAGAAGAAGAAGAAGAAGAAGAAGAAGAAGAAGAAGAGTAGTTTGGACTTGATATCCTGCCTTTCACTCCCCTTAAGGAGTCTCAAAGCAGCTAACAATCTCCTTTCCCTTCCTCCCCCACAACAAACACTCTGTGAGGTGAGTGGGGCTGAGAGACTTCAGAGAAGCATGACTAGCCCAAGGTCACCCAGCAGCTGCATGTGGAGGAGCGGGGAAGCGAACTTGGTTCACCAGATTACGAGCCCACCTCTCTTAACCACTACATCACGCTGGCTCTCTCTGGAAGACGCCTTCTTAGATGGAAGTCAGCAATTCCACACTTTGTAGTTGGTGCTTTGCAACTCCAGGAGAGGCCTGCTTTTCAGGTTGAGAGGTAGGAGAAACCAAGGTTACTCAGTAAAAACTGCTAGAAGTTTATGAAGTTGTCAGAAAGAGTGGAACTGGGAGAATGTGCTGGGTGGCTCTGGAAGGGAACTGGTTTCCTCTGCTCTGCAGATGTTGCTGCCCCAACCAGTGGTGGAAGCTTGGTGGGCAAAGGAGAATGCCAGTTTCTTGCCCCATAATCATTGCACAGACATCGGGGAGAAATTCAGTGGCATTCACATGTAAAGACAAACATACCTAATTCTCAGTTTGTGAAACAATATGTGAACCAGTGGCTGTAAAATGGTGGACCCTGGAGGTCACCAAGATCTGAAGGACCACAGGTCCTCTGCTATATGGGTGGATGGTACCATACTACAGTAAAAGATGCTTTCTGTCCTAAGGGGACAGAAACCTATCCATTCTTAAGGAAATCAGCCCTGAGTGCTCACTGGAAGGACAGATTGTGAAGCTGAGGCTCCAGTACTTTGTCCACCTCATGAGAAGAGAAGACACCCTGGAAAAGACCCTGATGTTGGGAAAGATGGAGGGCACAAGGAGAAGACAGAGGATGAGATAGCTGGACAGTGTTCTCGAAGCTACCAGCATGAGTTTTACTAAACTGAGGGAGGCAGTGGAAGACAGGAGTGCCTGGCGTGCTCTGGTCCATGCGGTCATGAAGAGTCGGACACGACTAAACAACTAAACAGCAACAACAAGTCCTAAGGGGTAGTAAGTTCCAGAGATCTGTCATAGTCGAGCAACCACATTTTCATATGGAAAGAAGATTCCTCAGCCTATAATACATTGGTTATTTTCCTTAGTATTAGATAATACAAATTTGTGAGCTGGCTTTAGAGTTATGCTTTTTCTGATCTGAAGTTTCCCCCGGGGAATGGAATGTACTGGGAGAAACCTGCAATTTGCTGTCACTTGTTGGGTACCTGCCATCGGGGGGGGGGGTGGAATTTCTAATCCAAAAT
This sequence comes from Podarcis melisellensis, assembly GCF_964234715.1. Lineage (NCBI taxonomy): Eukaryota > Metazoa > Chordata > Lepidosauria > Squamata > Lacertidae > Podarcis > Podarcis melisellensis. The sequence goes on along the minus strand of NC_138538.1, from coordinate 7,033,520 downwards.
GTCAGGATAATCTCCTTCTTCCTGCACATTCTTTTGCTAGATAGAATGAATTATTTCCCCACAAATATAATGTGTGTGCTTATGACAGGTGCTATAAATGCATTTGGGGGGGGGGATATTGAAATATACCATGTAATTTTCCAGAAGTTGCTTCTTCTGCCTCTTATGTTCCCCCCAGCAAGAGAAGGTGCCTGAATTAGTAATGTAGCAAATTGCATTTCGAAGTGAATTGTGGTGTTTGGGAGGAAATGAAGACAGAAACATGCTATAGAAGTGCAATACAGAATTTAAGATGAAATCCAGGAATTCACTCAGGTGGAGTCATGCTCCAGAACTTGCTCTGTAACCCACACAATTTATCTCTTAAAAAAAAAATTATTAAAGTTTTAAAGGTTTCAAAAAGAAAAAGTAAAAACACCACATTAAACAAGAACAAAACAACACATCACAACAAGAAAAAAAGAAAGAAAAAGATAAAGTAAAAAGAGAAAAAACAGAGAAATAAAATCCATTAAAAACACATTGAATCTTCCCATAACTTATCTTTCATTTGCTTGTTTCCTTGACCTCCTCACACCTCCCTTTTTTGTATTCTAGTTCAATTAACTATTTCAGCAAATCCTTTCCATCTTTTCCAATTTTTGTCCTGTAATTTATCTTAATATAATGTAACTTTACTTTCCCTCCTTTCACCAATTGTCTGTTTTTTCCTAAACCTTTATAACATTTCTGCTAAAACCACATAACTTCATTCCAACAACCTTCTAACATTCATTAATTTTACAATGTTTCTGTAGATAATCTTTAAATTTCTTCCAGTCTTCCCACACAATTTATCTCAGATTCTTCTCGGTCACTCTGAATACATACCATATTTCACATTCGAATGGCCCTGGATATTTTTGTGCATGGACTTATCACTCGCACTGCACCATGCGCTTTGTAGTCTACATTCACAATCCAAGTGTAGCTCTCCCACATGCTCATTGCACAGCCATGCTACACTGGAACAGAGGTTTCTTAACAGAACATTGTCGTGTGCGCCCCAATCTCTGAGCAGTGAGGGACTTCAGGGATTCCTGAACTTACGCAAGGTTTGGTTTCCTTGGAATCAAGGTCACTGGAGATTGTGGTGTCTTTAGGGTAAAGGTAAAGGTAAAGGGACCCCTGACCATTAGGTCCAGTCGTGGCCGACTCTGGGGTTGCAGCGCTCATCTCGCTTTATTGGCTGAGGGAGTGGGCGTACAGCTTCTGGGTCATGTGGCCAGCATGATTAAGCCGTTTCTGGTGAACCAGAGCAGTGCACGGAAATGCCGTTTACCTTCCGCCGGAGTGGTACCTATTTATCTACTTGCATTTTGATGTGCTTTCGAACTGCTAGGTTGGCAGGATCATGTACCGAGCAACAGGATCTCACCCCGTCATGGGGATTTGAACCGCTGACCTTCTGATCAGCAAGTCCTAGGCTGTGTGGTTTAACCCACAGCGCCACCTGCGTCCGTGTCTTTAGGATATGTGGTTTAATTTAAACATATCTACATCCTGTGTATAAGATAGCAAGGCTCATAGGATTTACACTCCAATGTATCCCACTTTCCAAATAGGTTTTCAGGAAAGCCATAGCTTTAGTCTCCGCTCAGAGAGCAAGCTTCATCTTCCCTGCTTCCAGCTCCTGACATGACTAAAACAAAAGTTTAGCTCCTGGGATATTGCTCTCCTTCCTACAAGATGATGTGTCCTCCAACCAGGTGAGGAGGGGAAGGCTTACATCCTCCTGAAAAAACATCACCCAGCTCTTCCCATGCCAACACAGCTGTACTCAACCAGCTCCTTAGACATGTAAATAGATACCTAACAAACATGGCCAGGCCTACTGACTTAACAAAGAGAATGGTTGATGCTTTTAGAAAGGTAAAGGACCCCTGGACGGCTAAGTCCAGTCAAAGGCGAGTATGGAATTGTGGTGCTCATCTTGCTTTCAGGCCGAGGGAGCCGGCATTTGTCTGCAGACAGCTTTCCGGGTCATGTGGCCAGCATGACTAAACTGCTACTGGCACACAGAGGACCAAGTGCCAGAGTGCACAGAAACACCATTTACCTTCCCGCCACAGTGGTACCTATTTATCTACTTGCACTGGGGTGCTTTCAAACTGGTAGGTTGGCAGGAGCTGGGACAGAGCAACGGGAGCTCACCCTGTTGCGGGGATTCGAACTGCCAACCTTCCGATCAGCAAGCTGAAGTGGCTCAGTGGTTTAAGCCACAGTGCTACCCGCGTCCCTTCAGAAGTTTCTTCTAACACCGACAGCAATCTTACAGATTTTTTTAAGCTGCCCAATATCATTGTGAAGCCAAAATGACTTACCGTTTTAACAAAAGATCCGTGATTAATTGTCATATCTTCAATCAAACATGCAAATACCACTAGACAGAAAGACAGAATTTCCTCATGAGCACAGCTGTTGCTTTCAGTCACAAATGGAAATCCAGAAGACTGAACAGGTTTCTACCTTCATGAATCTGATGAAATGCTTAGCTGTCAAAAAGATGCATTATCAACACTGGCAAATGTAAACCTGAAAGGTGGATAAAATGCACACACACCATTTAAGTGTGTGTGTGTGTGTGTGTGTGTGTGTGTGTGTGTGTGTGTGTGTAGAATTTTGCCTCCAACCCTTTAAGGAAATGAGGCATAATGAGGAATTAGTTTATAACTAGGGTGTTTTCCATGAACAGCTTCCCAGTTTAAGCAAACAGAGTCATCAAAGATGCATCGACCATCCGGACAATGATCTTTAGAGGAAGATAAAGGGTCCATTCCTGTGCTTATCTCAAAGTTGGCATGGAAGTAAGAATAATCTGTGCATTCAATGATGCTTAGCCAGCACCTGTCCTGCTCCTCCAGCCTTTGGTCTGGGCATCATGATCACCACAGATTCTCAAAATGAATGATCACCACAGATTCTCAAAATGAAACTTTGGTTCATACACTAAGTGGATCTGCTCCTTCTGTATGTTGTTGTTTAGTCGTTTAGTCATATCCGACTCTTCATGACCTCGTGGACCAGAATACGCCAGGGTGCTTCTGTATAGCACCCCAGAAACCAAAAATCAGGCCATAAAGGATGTAAGTAACAAAAACCCTGTTTGCTGAGTTTGTTCAGGATCCTTCTTTTAGAAAGCACCTGGAGAAGAAGAGGTTAGGTAAACTCACACTATGTGAGGGAGTAGCTAAAATTCTGCTAGAGGTGTAGCAGAGAGGCAGCACTATTGCTTCAAGGAGTCATAAAAACAAGACACACTTGCCCTTTTTGCAGGTATTTCACATACTGAGGTAGAAAGTCTGCAAAATCCATTATGAGTGAGACCAGCATCATGAATGCAGGAGTGTAGCCTGACCCCAAAACTGGTGAGAACCAGTTTAGGAGGAGCCTGACATTGACTGTCAGAGGGAAGAACAACTCCAGATAACTTCTGAACCACCCTGAGATCTATGGATGAAAGGTGGTATACTAATTTAATAAATAAATAAGAGCTCTACAAGTACAGCAAAAAGCTTGGGTTGGATAAGTGTATTCAAAGACTGTGGTTGGATGACAAGACTTCGAGGTGCTGGGGCGGCAGAAGGTAGCAGACAATGGTTGACTAGAAAATAAACAGCCAATATGATGTATATTTTCTATATTGGGAGTGTTCTAATGGTTAAGCTCTCACAGACTCTTTTGGACTCTGAATAAAGTGTGACTAATTGGGATTTTGGTTTAAGCCTCTGTACTGAATCCCTAAAGGTAATACCCACCCACCCTTTCCATTTTAAAATGTGTTAACATTTTCCTCAGCTCTAGATGCAACACACATCTTCAATGGTGTCTAGGGGTCCACACAACCTCTGCTTCCCAGCACTTCCTACTGCCCTCCTGCTAGAAAATGCAAAAAAAAAAGTGAGTAGCAGGGGGTGTCTCATTCACACTACGGGGTTTTTGCATTGGTTGGTCAGTCTCAAAGGCTTCACACATACAGGATGTGGTCACATTATTTCATACCCTCCAACATGTAGCATCAAAAAACTGGGGTACGTGTCTCATGGGCCATGCTTCCAGGTGAGTCACGTGACCTGAATGAGAGTACAATGCCCCAAAGCACACTTTTTGGGTTCAGTGATCTCGTGTGTTTTTTAGCTCTGTGCTCTTTCGTGTTTTGGGGTACCGTGCTCTTATGCAAAAGCACAGAGCCCCAAAACAGAAAGTCCCAATTTAATCAGGACAGTTGAGGGGTATTCTGAGACCTGTTGCCTCCTTTGCACTAGTGCTGTTATACCAGTGCAAGTCTCTATTGTACTTCCAACCTTACTGTATGCTTGTGAAACATGGCAGGCAGAGGGCCTTCTCAGTAGTGCCCTCCCCACCCCCATGGAATGCCCTCTCATCAGGTGTCAAGGAAATAAACAACTATCTGACTTTTAGAAGACATCTGAAGGCAGCCTGTTTAGGGAAGTTTTTAATACTACTACTACTACTACTACTACAGGCCACTTATAAATGCCATCTCCAACTCCTTGAAAGATTCCATCAATCGTGTCTCCGAAAATTTTACATATCACTATATCACTTGGGAAAACCGGCAAACTAATGCCCATGTATTGGAAAAAGCAAAGATCACCAGTGTCAAAGCAATGATCCTTCAATGTCAGCTTCGTTGGACTGGTCATGTTGTGTGGATGCCTGATTATCATCTTCCAAAGCAACTACTCTAATCCAAACTTAAAAATGGAAAGCGTAATGCTGGTCGTTAACAAAAGAGGCAAATATTTAAAAATGTAGAATAAACACCGACAACTGGGAAACACTGGCCTGCGAGTGCTCCAATTGGAGAACAGCCTTTACCAAGGTGTCTTAGCCTTTGAAGACACTTGAACTCAGGACGAAAGGGAGAAATGTGCTAAGAGGAAGGTATACTTGGCAAATCCACACCGTGATCAATGTCCGCCCAGAAACCTATGGCCCCACTGCTGAAGGACGTGTGGATCCAGAATTGGCCTCCACAGTCACTTACGGACTCATTGTTAAAACCGTGTTTATGGAAGACAATCTTACTCAGCTACGAGTGATTGCCAAAGAAGAAGAAGAAGAAGAGCAAGTGTCTAAATAAAGTTCTAATGCAAACCACACTCACAGTGGCCTGTTGGCAGGACTCAGCCCTCGACACGTGAGCCAGAGCTGGTCAGAGCCCAAGCAAGTCCGCAGACAATGATGTTTCCAATTAAATCCAGCAGTCTGCGAAGCATGGTAACCTGGGGAAATGAACAAACCTGGGCTGGAACTGCCAGCAGCAGCCTCTTAAACATATTTCCTGCTCTCCAAGACAGATAGAGAGGCAGAAAGCTCCGGGGAGCATCCATGTGTGGAGAGCCAGGCAGTCTGCAGAATGAAAGCAGTAGTTTGTCTTAGCCAACTGACCCAATGCTTATCTGAATGTCCCAGATGGCTTGCTAAGAGGTCCAGGTAGTAACCAGTCCAGTTGCAGCATCTGAGGGGCCATGGCTGTCAGGGAACTGCCATCGGAGCCAGGAGTGGAGGTAAGGCTCCCCAGCGATGCCGGAGAAGGGCCCAGCAGGGAGAGAGGGAACTCATCCACTGGCGAAGGAAATCAGCGTGACACCAGGAAGAAAGGGGAGCAGGGGAGGGCTTCGGAGAGATGGCTCCAGGACTCTTCCACAGAGACCAGCGGGGAGAGCACGGGTCCTCCGCTGGCCATGCCCACCCTGTGCAGAAGACTTCCACGCAGGGAGGCTAGGCGGAGACTGGGCGTCAAAGAACTTTTATGCTGGAAGAAGTTCAAGAAACGCCCACTGACGGATTCTGCCAGTGACTGACACAGCCGCGGAGTAAGGGCTGTGCAGCCAGGGAAAGGTTTAACCAGGCAGCTTGCCAAGAGTAGTGGCAACTTACACACGAGCAACCCCAATTCCCATTACAATGGCATTCTCATCCCCTAAGGTAAGGTAAAGCTTCTACGAGGATGAGCCCTGTGGCTAAATTGGGCCACATTGTAAACTCCAACTCCTCAAAAGATTATATCAATGGTGTCACGGCCACCCAGGATGGGTCCCAGCTCACAAGAGACCTCACTCCGTTGCAGTTTATTTACAGGAAAAGTTTATTGAAGATTTCTGCTTCTCATACAGTTCAGCATTGTGGCCGTACGTCTGTCACGTTAGACCGCTGAAGTCCCCTCTGACTCCTCCCCTCTTCCACACCAACTTAATAGCCTGGCTCTAGACCACCTCTTCCTCTCCTTTCTTTTCCGCAGGGTCTTCCTGCCCCCCTGGGTTCCCTCTCTCCGTGACTCGCCTGAGGCTGAATCCTCTGCCGCCTCTTCCCCCCTCCTTCTGGCTTTGGGGCCGGGCTCCTCCCCTGAGCTCTCTCCACTTCCGCGCGCCTCTACGTTTGAACTTGGCGCGCGTACGTTGCTCCTGACCTTTCTTTCGACCGCTACACCACCCTTTGTTCTGCTCTCCACCCTTTCCGGCTGAACACCTTGCCCCAACCCCCTTTCTCTGTTCTCTCCTAATCCTGCTCCCTCCGAGAGGCTGACGACTCCACCCCCTTTACTCCGTTCCAGCTGAGACGCCTCTTGCTGCGTCTGTCTTCCACTGGGCTCCTCTCCGCTTCTCCCTTCTCCTCCCTTTTGCTTGATTAAGGTAACCCCCTTTTGAGAATCCTCTGACTCGCTGCTTAGACTCGTGGATTCCCTTAGAATTCCGTCATCTTCTTCCTCATCCTTCTGCCCCTCCTCCCACTCGCTCTCCGTCTCCTCTGTCATCTCCTCCTCTCTCCCAGAAACCCTGACATCCATCCCCCCCTCGAAGCCCCCCCTTCCCCCCTCCCGCTCGCCGGGTGCAGGTTGAGGAAAACGTGGTTCTTCCGGGGTCGGTTCAGGATACAGGTTGTCCACTTCAACGTTCTCCTCTGGCAGCTCCGTATATGTGTGTTCGAACTCGGGTTCCCCACCCAAAGACATCACAGTCTCTTCCTCCATCACTGTTTCTCCTGGCGCTGCCTGCCAAGGACCTACCATCCATCTCTGACTCCATGCCTCCCTTGGCTGATCCACCCACCAACAAGGGCCTGTCTCCTCCCCCCCCAGTCTCGGATCCCTGGTCGGGCTTGTTTCGGGCGTATGGCCCTCGGGCGAGGAGAAACCCTCGAACGTGCTGTCCGACAAAGTGGGCGTGAAAAGCCAATCATCAAAATACTCCTCGGGCATGGGCTTGTGCGGAAAAAGTGCATGGAACTCCTCCTTCAACAGGGGTTCGTCCAACGCGTAACCCGGCACCCAGCTATTGGCAGAGGCCGGAGTGCCTTCCCTGGCGAGAAAATATTCAACTCCCTCCTCCCCCCATCTCGAGTCCAGTATCTCAGTGACCTCGTTAAGAGGTTCTGGTCTTGGCGATTCCCCCCTCTCAGGCGCCCTCCTACGTGGCTCTGGGGGTGCTCCTGACTCTTGAAACCTGTGTGGGGTTTTGTAGGGAGTGAGCACCGACCTATGAAAGACCGGGTGCACCCTGGAACCCTCCGGAAGGGCTAGACGAAAAGCCACCGGATTGATCTTAGCCTCAACTTGATATGGCCCTAGCTGCCTGTGTCCTAACTTCTTCTTGGCCAATGACCTGGCCGGCATCGCGTGGGCTGCTAACCACACCCAGTCCCCAACCTGGATGTCCTCTCCCGCCCTCCTGTGCTTATCGGCCTGCACCTTATACGCCTGTTTTGCCAGCTCCAAATGTCTCCGCAGCTCCTCGTGCACCTCTTGCAACTCCGCTGCAAACTGGTCGGCATCTTGAGGCCCCCCCCCTCCTGGTGCCGCAAATCTCGGGAAGGTCCTGGGATGACGGCCATTGTTCGCGAAGAAAGGCGTCACCCCGGTGGATGCGTGTTTCGTGTTGTTGTAGGCGAATTCAGCCATCGGCAGATAGTCCACCCACGCCGCAGGTCGCTGGTTGGCGTAGCACCGCAGGTACTGCTGCATGATCGCGTTGACCCTCTCCGCTTGACCGTTGGTTTGTGGATGCCTCGCCGATGTCAGGTTGATTTTGACGTGCAAGATGCCCAGAAGCTTTCGCCAGAAAGTGGAAACAAACTGGCGCCCCCTGTCGGACAAGACGGACTGCGGAAGTCCATGCACTCTGAAGACGTGATCGATGAAGAGCTTTGCAGTCTGTTCTGCCGTCGCCACCTTGGCACAAGGGATGAAGTGCGCCATCTTGGTGAACAAGTCCACCACCACTAACACCGCCGTCTTACCTCTGGAGCTGGGCAGGTCTGTAACAAAGTCCAACGCTACCCTCTCCCACGGTTGCTGCGGTGTCTCCAGCGGTTCTAGCAATCCCGCCTGCTTCTGGTGCACTGGTTTGGACCTCTGGCAGATATCACACCTGGCGACGTAGTCCGCCACCTCTCCTCTCATCTGGGGCCACCAAAAGTCTCTAGCCACCAACTCCATCGTCTTCTCTTTGCCGAAATGGCCTGCACTAGGGGCGTCATGCAATTGTTGCAGAACCTTGGCTCGAAGCTCGTCGGTGGGCACGTAAAGGGCACCCTTACGAGTCAAAAGTCCATCTTGCAATTGAAACTCATCATTGTCTCGCGACCCTCCGCGTAGTTCCTCCATCTTAGACTGTGCAAACTGATCCCTTTGCAACGCGCGTCGCACCGCGTCCAGGTCGACTGCGATGGTAGCGCACGTCCACGCCTGCGGTGCGAAAATGTGCTTTGCTGCGATTGGAGCTGCTTCCTCCAAGTATTGCGGCTTTCGGGATAGCGCGTCTGCAATAACATTGGAGTCTCCTGGGATGTATTCTATTTTGAAGTCGAAGTCCGCGAAGAACTCCGCCCAGCGCATGTGTCGCTGGGTCTGCAACTTAGCCGTCCGCCAATACTCTAAGTTCTTGTGATCCGTGCGGACCTGCACCGTGTGCTTGGCTCCTATCAAGAAGTGTCGCCACGCTTTGAAAGCTGCATGAATGGCCAACAACTCCCTGTCCCATATGGTATAATTGCGCTCCGTCTTGCTGAGCTTCCGGGAGTAGAACGCACCCGGTCTCCAGTTGCCTTGTGAATCCTCTTGCAAAAGAACGGCCCCAACCGCTCTGTCTGACGCATCGGTCTCTACCCGCATGGGTCTGCCGGGATTCACGTGGAGCAGCTGCTCTTCGGAGGCGAAAAGACCCTTAAGCGTCCGGAAGGACCGCTCCGCTTGTTCGGTCCAGACGAACTTCTTCTTCTTGGAACTGAGGGTGTCAGTGATAGCCGCCGTCGCGTTCGCAAAGCCTTTAATAAACTTGCGGTAAAAATTGGCAAAGCCGATGAACCTCTGGACCTCTTTCCGATTTCGAGGGCTTTTCCAGTCCAACAGCGCTTGAACCTTAGCCCTGTCCATGGCCAGTCCCTCGTCGGACAACTTGTAGCCAAGGAAATCAACCTCTCTGACATCAAACTGGCATTTTTCCAACTTGGCGTACAGCCTGTGTTCCTTCAGCCTCTGCAGGACCTCCCTCACGTCCTTATCGTGATCCTCCGGCGATTCCGAGAAAATCAGGATATCGTCGAGAAAGCAGACACACTTTTTGTAGAGGAGACCTGCTAGCACGTGGTGCATAAATGCTTGAAAAACGTGGCTGCCATTTTGGAGGCCGAAAGGCATGACTCTGTATTCGTATGTGCCCAGAGGGGTGAACATGGCGGTCTTCCACTCATCTCCTTTCCGGATGCGGATGAGATTGTAAGCTCCACGTAGGTCCAGCTTGGTGAAAATCTTGCCCCTCCTGACGGTCGCTAAAAGGTCGTCAATCTTGGGCATGGGGAAAGCTTTGGGCTTAGTCAAGCTGTTTATGAACCTGTAATCCACTATAAGCCTTTTTTGGGGCGTGTCTTTCTTCTTCACAAAGAAAACAGGGCTGCCTCCCGCTGCTTTAGATTCCTGGATGAAACCGCGCTTGAGGTTATGGTCTATGAACTCCCGAAGCTCTTGCATTTCGTCCTCCGACATGGAGTACAGCTTGGCAGCAGGCAGTTGCGCCCCTGGCACTAAATCAATCGCGCAGTCGTAAGGTCTGTGAGGCGGCAACTTGTCAGCTTCCTTCTCACAGAAAACCTCCAAGAAGTCCTGGTACTTGTGAGGCACTGTTTGCACCATACCCAGATGCAACTGCTGCTCGGCTTCTCCTCCCTGATCGGTCTGAAAGCAATGCTGAGCACAATACGATGAACAAAAGGTGATCTGCCGCTGATACCACGCAACCGCGGGACTGTGCCTCTCCAGCCAACTCATGCCTAACACGATGGGCGTGTCCGATAAGTGGGTGACATTGAAACTAATAAGTTCTCGATGGTTGCCAATCTGCATCAGCATGGGAGGGGTTTGCTGCACCACTTGCCCTCCCAGCAACTTCCTGCCGTCTACCGTGACCACGTTCAGAGGCGTCGTTGCAGGCAGGAGCGCCATGTTGTGCTGCTTAACGAACTGCAGTCCCACGAAGTCGGCGTTGCTTCCCGAATCGATCGTTATTGGAACCTCGAGGAGTCTCCCATCAGGCAGCTGGAGTGTTGCTGTGAGCAGAACTGCCGGTTTGGGAGGCAAAGGGTCCACGCTCTGCGGAGATGCTGGGGGCTTGTCTACAGATCCGCCTGGCTGAGCCCCAGGAGCTCTGCTTCCAGCCAGGCACTGTCGTTTCCCTGAAGTCGCTCCCCTGGTTGCACCTCTGCTGTCACAGTTGCCAGTGCCGCAGTGTGCTTCTGGAGCCTCTGGGGGCACTCTTTCGCCATATGGTGCGCACTGTCACAGATGTAACACTTCCTGGTTCCTCTAGGAGGCTTCGCTTTGGCTGCACCAGGGACAGGGCTCTGGGATGGCTTCTGAGCCCTAGCACCACCAATCTCCATTGGCTCCTCGCTGTCCTTCCCCATTGGCGAGGGGTGCGCACGGCTGAAATCCCTGTGCACAAAAGGGAGAGTCCTCGCTTGCGCACGCGCTTGGGGCCCGTCCTCCTCGTGCCACGGACGTCCCTCATGTCGAATTCCAATAGCTAAAGCCCGTTGCACCACGTCTTCTAGGGTCTGGGGTCTGTCCCCCCTAGCGATCTCATCCTTGATGGGGGGGCTCAATCCCTCCCAAAAAAGATCTCTGACCGGTTTACTGTCCTTTGGCCAATCTAAGGCGGTGAGCAATGCAAAAAATTTAGAGTGGTATTGGCGCACAGCCGCTTTCCCCTGCCTCAGCCCGTGCATTTGACGGCGCGCAATGTCCACATCCACAGAGGATTGAAAACAAGAATCCATCGCTTTGATGAACGCAGTTGAATTGCGACGGGCCGGTCCATCTTCGCGCCACAGATTGCGTAGCCAAGCCCTGGCCTCCCCATGCAGGTGCGAAACAATGAACCCCACTTTCTCCTCCTCATCTTTAAAATCGTGACGGAGTAAATGCAGTGCATACACGACGTCCGCTCTGAAATTGGGATAGTCTTGCAAGTTGCCATTAAAATGCGGAACCAGGGCACCCCCCCGCCGTCCAAGCGCAATGCCCTCCGCTCTGGATCCTGGGGCCCCCGCCCTGTCCGCGTGTTCCCACCTTGCCTGCAAATCCTGGCACGTCTTCTCCAAGTCGTCATTCTTCTTCTGCGAAGCAATGACTGCCGATGTGAGAGCGGTAACCTGATCCCGCAGTGCAACCAGCTGCTCCTCAGCGCTCATGGCTGCTCCCGTTCGTGAGCTTCGCAAAAAAAAATTTTTTGCTTTCGGAGAGGGGACTTACTGTCACGGCCACCCAGGATGGGTCCCAGCTCACAAGAGACCTCACTCCGTTGCAGTTTATTTACAGGAAAAGTTTATTGAAGATTTCTGCTTCTCATACAGTTCAGCATTGTGGCCGTACGTCTGTCACGTTAGACCGCTGAAGTCCCCTCTGACTCCTCCCCTCTTCCACACCAACTTAATAGCCTGGCTCTAGACCACCTCTTCCTCTCCTTTCTTTTCCGCAGGGTCTTCCTGCCCCCCTGGGTTCCCTCTCTCCGTGACTCGCCTGAGGCTGAATCCTCTGCCGCCTCTTCCCCCCTCCTTCTGGCTTTGGGGCCGAGCTCCTCCCCTGAGCTCTCTCCACTTCCGCGCGCCTCTACGTTTGAACTTGGCGCGCGTACGTTGCTCCTGACCTTTCTTTCGACCGCTACACCACCCTTTGTTCTGCTCTCCACCCTTTCCGGCTGAACACCTTGCCCCAACCCCCTTTCTCTGTTCTCTCCTAATCCTGCTCCCTCCGAGAGGCTGACGACTCCACCCCCTTTACTCCGTTCCAGCTGAGACGCCTCTTGCTGCGTCTGTCTTCCACTGGGCTCCTCTCCGCTTCTCCCTTCTCCTCCCTTTTGCTTGATTAAGGTAACCCCCTTTTGAGAATCCTCTGACTCGCTGCTTAGACTCGTGGATTCCCTTAGAATTCCGTCATCTTCTTCCTCATCCTTCTGCCCCTCCTCCCACTCGCTCTCCGTCTCCTCTGTCATCTCCTCCTCTCTCCCAGAAACCCTGACAAATGGTGTCTCCGAAAATTTTTATGCATCGCTTGGGAAGACATGCGAACTAATGCCAGTGTACTGGAAGATCACCAGTGTCAAAGCAATGATTCTTCAACATCAACTTCATTGGACTGGTCATCTTATCATCTTCCAAAGCAACTACAATGGTAATTCAGGTTACATAAGTTTCAGGTTACAGGCTTCGCTAACCCAGAAATATTACCTTGGGTTAAGAACTTTGCTTCAGGATGAGAACAGAAATTGTGCTCCGGTGGCACGGTGGCAGCAGGAGGCCCCATTAGCTAAAGTGGTTTTTCAGGTTAAGAACAGTTTCAGGTTAAGAACGGACCTCCGGAACGTATTAAGTGCTTAACCCGAGGTACCACTGTACTCTATTCCAAACTTAAAAATGGAGAGTGCACTGCTGGTGGTCAGCAAAAGACTTTTAAAGACTCTCTCAAAGCAAATCTAAAATAAAAATAAAAATGTAGTATAAACACTGACAACTAGGAAACACTGACCTGCGAGCGTTCCAGTTGGAGAACAGCCTTTACCAAAGGTGTCATGGGCTTTAAAGACGCTCGAACTCAGGACGCAAGGGAGAAATGTGCTAAGAGGAAGGCATGCTTGGCAAATCCTCACCGTGATCAACTCCCGCCCAGAAACCCATGTCTCCACTGTGGAAGGATGTGTGGATCCAGAATTGGCCTCCACAGTCACTTACAGACTCACTGTTAAGACCGTATCTGAAGAAGTGTGCATGCACATGAAAGCTCATACCAAGAACTAACTTAGTTGGTCTTTAAGGTGCTACTGGAAGGAATTTTTTTTGTTAAGACCGTGTTTATGGAAGACAATCTTACTTGGCTACAAGTGATCGCCAAAGAAGAACGTATGGTGATTCTGATGTGGGTGCCACTTACCTTAAGCAATGTGCAAGAATTATTCAGAATTAGTATTTCAATGGGTGAGACACCATACAAGACCAATATCACAATCCTTGTTTGAATCATAGAATCATAGAGTTGGAAGAGATCACAAGGGCCATCGAGTCCAACCCCCTGCCAAGCAGGAAACACCATCAGAGCACTCCTGACATATAGTTGTCAAGCCTCTGCTTAAAGACCTCCAAATGCATTCCACATTCCTGTGGAATGTCCTCCTAAAGGTAAAGGTAAAGGTACCCCTGCCTGTACGGGCCAGTCGTGTCCGACTCTAGGGTTGTGCGCCCATCTCACTTAAGAGGCCGGGGGCCAGCGCTGTCTGGAGACACTTCCGGGTCACGTGGCCAGTGTGACGAAGCTGCTCTGGCGAGCCAGCACCAGCGCAGCACATGGAAATGCCGTTTACCTTCCCGCTATAAAGCGGTACCTATTTATCTACTTGCACTTAAGAGTGCTTTTGAACTGCTAGGTGGGCAGGAGCTGGGACTGAACGATGGGAGCTCACCCCGCCGCGGGGATTCGAACCGCTGACCATATGATCGGCAAGTCCTAGACGCTGAGGTTTTACCTACAGCGCCACCAGCGTCCCAATGTCCTCCTACCAGATATCAAAGAGAAGAACAACTACCAGACTTTTAGAAGACATCTGAAGGCAGCCCTGTTTAGGGAAGCTTTTAATGTTTAACAGACCACTGTATTTTAATACTTTGTTGGAAGCCGCCCAGTGTGGCTGGGGAAGCCCAGCCAGATGGGCAAGGTATGTTTGAAATCACTGGTTATTCAGCAATAAATAGCCTGATCATTGTTGGAAGAATAGGACATCTGTAGTAAGCTTTGTTGGTCATAATGCATCTTTTATATCAAGAATCTCTTTTTAATATTTTGCGTGTTAGGGAGGTAGGAACTTCCAGTGGAAATGGAAGCAGAAATTGACGATGTCAGCTTAGTCATCCCATGTCCAGGACTAAAATTAATCCAGTGGATCATTCCACAATTGATGTCCGTATGTCACTGCTTTCAGTCCGCAAATGATGATGCAATTGATTATATCTTCCCCCTTTTACATTGTGTTTCCTTTGCATGGAAATGAATGGGGTGGAATAACACAATGAAAGTATAATTTATGAAACTAATTACGCTGAGCTGTGTAATTTCACCGCAGCGCAGTGAGGCAAATGTTGTACGTTTCGGCAGAAGACAAACCTGGTGGTATAGGAACAGTCCTGCATGTGATAAACACAGGGCAGAATGGAAAATGACGTCTTCTCACTCCCTTTCCACCCATCAGTCTCTGCCTACAAATAGAGAGTGAATAAGACAAAGCAGTGGCGTAGCGTGGGGGGTGCAGGGGGGGCCGGCCGCACCGGGCACAACATCTGGGGGTTAGGGTTAGGGGGCACAAATCCACGGGTTAGGGGGCGCAAATCCATGGGTTAGGGGGCGCAAATTACTTGCCTTGCCCTGGGTGCTGACAACCCACGCTACGCCACTGAGACAGAGAGAGAATGTATTCAGTCGGTAGAGCACGAGACTCTTACTTTATGTTATGTATTTTATTCTTAATCTCGATCCAATATACCTGAAGGAGCGTCTCCACCGCCATCGTTCTGCCTGGACACTGAGGTCCAGCGCCGAGGGCCTTCTGGCGGTTCCCTCAATGTGAGAAGTGAAGTTACAGGGAACCAGGCAGAGGGCCTTCTCGGTAGTGGCACCCGCCCTGTGGAACGTCCTACCACCAGATATCAAAGAGAAGAACAACTACCAGACTTTTAGAAGACATCTGAAGGCAGCCCTGTTTAGGGAAGCTTTTAATGTTTAACAGACCACTGTATTTTAATACTTTGTTGGAAGCCGCCCAGGGTGGCTGGGAAGACCCAGCCAGATGGGTGGGGTATAAATAATAAATTGTTACTATTGTTGTTGTTGTTGTTGGTTTGAGCCCCATGTTGAGGGAAAGATTCCTGCACTGCAGGGGGTTGGACTAGATGACCCTCGTGGTCCCTTCCAACTCTACAATTCTATGATTCTATATTGTAAACTGCCCTGTGATCTTCGGACGAAGGGAACTATAGAAAGTAATAAATAATAATGTATTTAATGTCCATGTGTCATGCTGTCTGGGGCTGATGGAAGCTGGAGTGCCAAAAAAGCTGGAGGGCACCAGGTTGGGGGAACCTCATGTGGCCTTCCAGATGTTGCCGGACACTATCTCACATCATCCTTGACCACTGGCCATGCTGACCTGGGCTGATGGGAGCTGGAGCTGAACGTCATCTAGAAGGCCATAGGTTCCCCAGTCCTGATACAAATGGCACGATGTAGTTGTGCAAGAACACAATTATTTTTTAAAATAGCGTTATGGCATAAATTTCCATCAAATTACATCTTTTTGAAGTGTTCTCTGGTTGCTTCCAGAGAAGGTTATCTGGCACTTGAAATCCATTAAGCTAACTGGAGGGCCCTAGAATATAAATAATGTTTTTTAGCACCTTCTGAGGCTCAGATCTGTTTGTCTGGAGCTTGGCCCTGCTCTCTTCCCCCCACTTCTCCTGCGTCACTCTCAGCTCCACGAATTGACATTTAGACTAGCCCCAGTCTCTGTCTCCTTCATCTCTCTCTCTCTCTTCATCATGTTTTCAAAGCCCAAGATGTCTTTGTCCACAAGAAGCCCACCAGA
This sequence comes from Podarcis melisellensis, assembly GCF_964234715.1. Taxonomy (NCBI): domain Eukaryota; kingdom Metazoa; phylum Chordata; class Lepidosauria; order Squamata; family Lacertidae; genus Podarcis; species Podarcis melisellensis. The sequence goes on along the minus strand of NC_138538.1, from coordinate 7,017,339 downwards.
GTGGAGGTCTGCAGATGCAAAGGCATGCAGATAAGGGCTGAGTCACTTCTCAGTGGCTCCCTTCGAATCCTATTGGACAACAGGGGTAGGTGGCAGACTGGAGGCCGTATTCCTTCCTGAGCTACCTTCTGGGGGCCACAAACTAGTATTTGTTGAGACCAGAAATAGGAAAAGCAATGGTGGTAACTCTGACTTTTCTCTTTTGTTGTTGCTTAGTCGTTTAGTCGTGTCCAACTCTTCGTGAGCCCCTGGACCAGAGCACGCCAGGCATTCCTGTCTTCCACTGCCTCCTGCAGTTTGGTCAAACTCATGCTGGTAGCTTCGAGATCACTGTCCAACCATCTCGTCCTCTGTCGTCCCCTTCTCCTTGTGCCCTCCATCTTTCCCAGCATCAGGGTCTTTTCCAGGGAGTCTTCTCTTCTCATGAGGTGGCCAAAGTATTGGAGCCTCAGCTTTAGGATCTGTCCTTCCAGTGAGCACTCAGGGCTGATTTCCTTCAGAATGGATAGGTTTGATCTTCTTGCAGTCCATGGGACTCTCAAGAGTCTCTTCCAGCACCATAATTCAAAAGCATCATTTCATTTCATTTTCAAAAAATGCTGTGTGATTTTACATATCTTTACATTACCTATATTCTGACTCTCTCTAGTCAACGACTTCACCCCATCCCTCTCAACTGACATTCTAACTTCCAATTATAATTTCATCCGCATTTCTCATTCCCCACATCTACCTTTCCTTTTTTTACTTTGAGATTCTTTATCATTGTAAATAAGTTTCTAATTTTAAGTGACAAACCTTTAAGCCAGTCCTGTTAGTGTTGTTAAGTGTTTACAATGTTCTTTTAAATAAATAATACATTTACTCCAGTCTTTTTCAAACTGTTGGTCTCTCTGGTCTCGGATTTTCCTGGACAGTTGTGCTGGTCCAGGGGGGAGGTTACCGTGGGGCGAGGTCCAGGACCTGAGTTGAGGGTCAGCAGACAGTCCTCCTCGGGCAAAGCGGGGTCCACAGTGGGAAGCCGGGCAAGGACAGGAACTCTGGGGGAAACAGGACTGGATGCTGGCCAAAACAGCTCATCAATGACGTTGCTCCCGCAACCTGGGACCAGGCTGACTGGCCTTTATCTTCTCTGAGGCCAGGGGCGGTCCCGGCCCCCAGGAGACCCGCCTCTCCTGGCCTTAAGGCGAGCACCCTCTGGGAGAAACCAGTTCCCTCCGCCTCTCTGCCCTGAGCCTCTGCAGTTCAGGAGAGGCTGAAGGGTTACTGGGCCCAGGGGGAGACTCACCTGTAGGCACTGAGTCCTCAACCACCTCTGGAGCCAGAGTGGATTCACCTGGTGTCTGCTCCTGAGGATCCGGCACAGGTGCAGGCACTTCAGAATCAAGGACCTGCCCCAGTTCAGCCGGCCCTGGAGGCGGGGACTCCTGTGCAGGCTGGGATTCCTCTGGTTCAGCCTCTGAATCGGATTCCCAGGCCATCACACCAGTTTGCTAGCTCTGTATATTCAATCATCTTATTCTGCCATTCTTCTACTGTCGGAGTTTCTTGCTGTTTCCACTTCTGGGCAAAAAGAATCCTTGCCCCTGTTGTTGCGTACAGTGGTACCTCAGGTTAAGTACTTAATTCGTTAAGGAGGTCCGTACTTAACCTGAAACTGTTCTTAACCTGAAGCACCACTTTAGCTAATGGGGCTTCCTGCTGCCGCCGTGCCGCCAGAGCACGATTTCTGTTCTCATCCTGAAGCAAAGTTCTTAACCCAAGGTAATAAAGCAGCCGATGGGCTGAATTAAGCCCCCAAAACAGACTTTGGACATGCCTGCCTTATAGAGTCTCAAAGCAGCTAACAATCTCCTTTCCCTTCCTCCCCCACAACAAACACTCTGTGAGGTGAGTGGGGCTGAGAGACTTCAGAGAAGCATGACTAGCCCAAGGTCACCCAGCAGCTGCATGTGGAGGAGCGGGGAAGCGAACTTGGTTCACCAGATTACGAGCCCACCTCTCTTAACCACTACATCACGCTGGCTCTCTCTGGAAGACGCCTTCTTAGATGGAAGTCAGCAATTCCACACTTTGTAGTTGGTGCTTTGCAACTCCAGGAGAGGCCTGCTTTTCAGGTTGAGAGGTAGGAGAAACCAAGGTTACTCAGTAAAAACTGCTAGAAGTTTATGAAGTTGTCAGAAAGAGTGGAACTGGGAGAATGTGCTGGGTGGCTCTGGAAGGGAACTGGTTTCCTCTGCTCTGCAGATGTTGCTGCCCCAACCAGTGGTGGAAGCTTGGTGGGCAAAGGAGAATGCCAGTTTCTTGCCCCATAATCATTGCACAGACATCGGGGAGAAATTCAGTGGCATTCACATGTAAAGACAAACATACCTAATTCTCAGTTTGTGAAACAATATGTGAACCAGTGGCTGTAAAATGGTGGACCCTGGAGGTCACCAAGATCTGAAGGACCACAGGTCCTCTGCTATATGGGTGGATGGTACCATACTACAGTAAAAGATGCTTTCTGTCCTAAGGGGACAGAAACCTATCCATTCTTAAGGAAATCAGCCCTGAGTGCTCACTGGAAGGACAGATTGTGAAGCTGAGGCTCCAGTACTTTGTCCACCTCATGAGAAGAGAAGACACCCTGGAAAAGACCCTGATGTTGGGAAAGATGGAGGGCACAAGGAGAAGACAGAGGACGAGATAGCTGGACAGTGTTCTCGAAGCTACCAGCATGAGTTTTACTAAACTGAGGGAGGCAGTGGAAGACAGGAGTGCCTGGCGTGCTCTGGTCCATGCGGTCATGAAGAGTCGGACACGACTAAACAACTAAACAGCAACAACAAGTCCTAAGGGGTAGTAAGTTCCAGAGATCTGTCATAGTCGAGCAACCACATTTTCATATGGAAAGAAGATTCCTCAGCCTATAATACATTGGTTATTTTCCTTAGTATTAGATAATACAAATTTGTGAGCTGGCTTTAGAGTTATGCTTTTTCTGATCTGAAGTTTCCCCCGGGGAATGGAATGTACTGGGAGAAACCTGCAATTTGCTGTCACTTGTTGGGTACCTGCCATCGGGGGGGGGGGGTGGAATTTCTAATCCAAAATGTCAGGATAATCTCCTTCTTCCTGCACATTCTGAGGCTGAGAGACTTCAGAGAAGTGTGACTGGCCCAAGGTCACCCAGCAGCTGCATGTGGAGGAGCGGGGAAGCGAACCCAGTTCACCAGATTATGAGTCTACCGCTCCTAACCACTACACCATGCTGTGCTGGGGGCACCTGGTTCACACCCACCAAATGCTGGGTTGGCCGGCCAAGCTCCCCCCTGCATGGGCTGGCTGGTGGTGCAGAATGGCCCGCTTGGCTCCATTGCAGGGAGGGTTGCTCTGGCGGTGTCAGCTGTGAGGCCTGGAGTGCCGTGGCTGGATACTTCACCCTCTGTGCTCCGTGTCCCACCCTCTGGCATGCTTGCACCCACCCCAGGCACCAGGATCTCATGATACACATCTGCCTGCAGGTCACATTTGAAGAAGAAAAAGAGTTTGGATTTGATATCCCGCTTTATCACTACCCAAAGTAGTCTCAAAGTGGCTAACAATCTCCTTTCCCTTCCTCCCCCACAACAAACACTCTGTGAGGTGAGTGGGGCTGAGAGACTTCAGAGAAGTGTGACTGGCCCAAGGTCACCCAGCAGCTGCAGGTGGAGGAGCGGAGACGCGAACCCGGTTCCCCAGATTACCAGTCCACCGCTCTTAACCACTACACCATACTGACATTCGGAGCTAAGGTTTTCCACTCCCTGCTGCAACCAGGGAGCTAGTGGGGTGTTGCAGTTAGAGTGTCAGACTAAGACCTGGGAGGCCAGGGTTGAAATCCCTACTTGGGCATAAAGTTCACTGGGTGACTTTGGGCCAGTCACTGCCTTGCAACCTAACCTACCTCACACGGTTCTTGCGAGGGTTAAATGGGGAGAGGGAGAGCTGCTTGGAGGAAAAGATTGGATATACATGCAATTTTAAAATCCCTAACCACACAAGTGCAGAGGCATCCCTGTTCTTCATTCCAAGTACAGTGGTACCTCGGGTTACATACGCTTCAGGTTACATACGCTTCAGGTTACAGACTCCGCTAACCCAAAATAGTACCTCGGGTTAAGAACTTTGCTTCAGGATGAGAACAGAAATCGGGCTACGGCAGCACGGCGGCAGCAGGAGGCCCCATTAACTAAAGTGGTGCTTCAGGTTAAGAACAGTTTCAGGTTAAGAACAGACCTCCAAAACGAATTAAGTACTTAACCCGAGGTATTACTGTACTGCATCTCTCCAGAGGTAGGGAGCGCATCCAGCCCCACCCATTGAGCTTTCTGTGTGCACCTCTAGACTTCCTGCCATATAAATGAATGGCTGCCATTTGCTCATACGGGGGGGAAAGAAATAAAAATCACTGAACAGGCTGTACTCATGGTATTAAAAAAAACTGTATTGCTCTTTGAGGCCTCCATAATAAATGGGCTCTTGTTTTGCATACACACACAGAAAAAACAACATAAAATAGAAAATTTATGAGCCATTTAATATGGAGAAGGCAAGAGAGAGAGAGCAAAAGACATACAAAGTGAGAAGGCAGAATGCTAATTTGGTAGTGCAAACAAAAACAATGAACACAATCCAAAATCAATGAAAGCATAATCCTATGCCTATCCAGTCAGAAGACCCACTGAGTTCAGTGGACCTTATTCCTATAAAAGATTGTTTGGGACTGTATTGCTGTTCTATAAGAGGTTCCAGTCTCATCTGGCTCCCAGCATGTGGATATCACTTTATGACCAGCTGAGCTTCACGTGGTGTCCTGCTTCCTAACATCTCATCTGTCTCCTAGCATATGGAAATCAGTTTATGAGCTGGTGCGTATGGCAAACTGCCTGCTTCACAGCTCTTAGCTCCACTTCTTCGTAGGGTAAGCAATAGGTCCGTATTCCCAATGACAGGATGGTAGCAGCTTCAGCTTCAGAAAGGCTTTCCAGATCAGACAGCAAAGATCTGGGGTGTCAACAGTAGGTGTCTTTCATCTCCAAGGCCCCGATCAACGCTGGTGAGAACATAGCAGGGAACCCCCATCTCATCTACAGACGGGATGTTGCATCTCAGAGACATTCCGTCTTGAATTTCTGCCTCAGAGCTTTCTGCACGTTCTGGATCTTCTCCGTGATCACCGTGTCACTCAGATGGTCCCCAAACTTCTGCTTCAGCAAAACCCTGATGATTTTGATGCACCTCTCGTCCATCATGGGCTTAGCCTCCCGGAAGGTGTTTCCCCGCCTCCCAGTGATGGAATGGCTCTGTATATAGTCAGAACTGAAGAGCTTGTAGAGGAGTGTTTTGCATGCGGTGCTGATCTTCTGGTCAAACCGGATGGCCTCTTTGAGTTGCCCCCTGGTGTACCCATTGAAGAGTTCGGACACCTCACAGGGATGGCGTGTGGGCTCTTGCTCTTTAAAGGAGGAGGCTTCCAGGTACTGCACTTTCCGCTTCAAGGAGAGGACTTCTCTCTGGAGGCTGAGGACCATTTGTTCAAGCTGCTCAATCTTTTCTTCCCTAGAGGAGTCAAGCAACAACATGGATGGCTTAAAAAGGGGGGTGGGATAGGAGGGTAGACAAATTAATGGATGATGAAGCTATGAGACCAAACTGTGGGAGGCAGTGGAAGACAGGAGTGCCTGGTGTGCTCTGGTCCAGGGGGTCACGAAGAGCCAGACACAACTAAACGACTAAACAACAACAACAATAGCAGCAATAGCAACAAACTCATTTTAGCACTTAAGAACTGCCTTGATTAATCAGATAAAGGATCACCAGTCTAGCACTCCCTTTTAGAACATCAATTTAGAACATCAGATGTCTGGGGCACTCACAGACAGAGAATGGACATGACAGCCTTTTCTTATTCTTTGTCTCCAGTCCTCAGCACCTGGTACACAGTGTGACATTTTGCTTCTAATGGAGGTTCCATTCAGCTGTCATCACTAATAGCTATGGACAGATCCATTGTCCAAAAACATCTCTCTCTCTCTCTCTTTTCGTCAAGCCATCTAAGTCAGCTTTACTGAACCCTGTGCCCTCTAGATGTCTGAAATTAACTAGTTCAGTTGAAAGTAATGCAAAAACCTCAGAGCTACTTCTGGAAGTAGTCCTCATAATTGCCAGGTGAACTAAAGGTGAAGGACGTTCATGTTTGGGTAGAACTTTGAACACTTTCTAGTTCATCTTCACATTCATTCCCTCCCCCCGCTACCTCCAGCTGGAGGTCTAGAGCCTTAGCTTTCATTAACAAAAAGGGGGAAGTCAATTATATATTGCCTTACCCCACAAGCGCCCACTCAACCACTTTGATAAACGGAATTGGCACCACTACACGTGCCACATAGTACCCGTTCCTCATGTATAAAAACTCAGTCATTTAATGTGGCAGCACCTGCACATTGGAACTCCCTGCCTATTGAGATCAAGCATTCACCTTCACTGTACTCTTTTCAAAATAAAAAAAATTCTTTCCAGTAGCACCTTAGAGACCAACTAAATCGCCGAAGAATTGATGCTTTTGAATTATGGTGCTGGAGGAGACTCTCGAGAGTCTCATGGACTGCAAGAAGATCAAACCTATCCATTCTTAAGGAAATCAGCCCTGAGTGCTCCCTGGAAGGACGGATCGTGAAGCTGAGACTCCAATACTTTGGCCACCTCATGAGAAGAGAAGACTCCCTGGAAAAGACCCTGATGTTGGGAAAGATGGAGGGCACAAGGAGAAGGGGACGATAGAGAACGAGATGGTTGGACAGTGTTCTCGAAGGTACCAGCATGAGTTTGACCAAACTGTGGGAGGCAGTGGAAGACAGGAGTGCCAGGCGTGCTCTGGTCCATGAGGTCACAAAGAGCCAAACACGACTAAATGACTAAACAACTAAACAACAACAAGTTTGTTATTGGTATGAGCTTTTGTGTGCATGCACACTTCTTCAGATACATGCACATGAAAGCTCATACCAATAGCAAACTTAGTTGGTCTCTAAGGCGCTATTGGAATGAATTTTTAAATTTTGTTTCAACTACGGCAGACCAACATGGCTCCCCACCTGTAACTTGTACTCTTTTCAGTGCCTGTTAAAAACATTCTTGTTTAGACAAGCCTACCCAGATTCTTAGAAAGTTGAGGTAATTTTATTCTGTTTCGGTATTTTAACGTGCATCTGTTTTAAAGTATGGCTGTGATTTTTTTAATTGATTTTCGTGTTTTATCTTTTTGTAAACCTCTTTGAGGTTTCTTTATAATCAAGCGGTGTAGAAATTTAATGAAATAAATAAGTAAATTATGAAATATAAAGAAAGTTAGGAAACAAAATGAGGTGGCAACCTTCTCTGGCTAATTAGGCAGATATGAAGGTGCTGCTGTAGAGACTGATACAGTGGTGCCCCACAAGACGAACGCCTCGCAAGACGGAAAACCCGCTAGACGAGGCGCTTTCCGTTTTGGAGGCGCTTCGCAAAACGAATTTCCCTATGGGCTTGCTTTGCAAGACGAAAATGTCTTGCGAGTTCCTGCGGGTTTTTTTCCCTCCCCTTTTCCTAAGCCGCTAAGCCGCTTATCAGCTGATCCGCTGATAAGCCGCTTAACAGCTGATCGCTAAAAGCTGCTAAACCACTAATAGCGCTAATCCGCTAAGCTGTCAATGGGCTTGCTTCGCAAGACGAAAAAACCGCTATACGAAGAGCCTCACGGCACGGATTAATTTCGTCTTGCGAGGCACCACTGTACTTAGTCACACTCGCTGCTACTAAGCAATCAGTAGGAAGGAACACGAGGCATTTCCTGTATTTTCCTTGCTGAAGAGATTTGCTCTCTTCTAACAGGAGCAGTTTGCAGGAAGAAGTACAGGGATAGGAAGAAAGCAAATGGTGCATTGCACCTTTACAGCTGTGTGGCTGGGACAAATTAAACTGGGCAAGCCTGTTCTAATCTGGAAACACAATTATGAGGAAAATTTCAGCTGCTGACATTTTTATACCAGACCTTTAATTACTGGTGTGTGGCCCCTGATTGACTTTTTCAGCCTGTACTGCAGCACAGCAGTTCTGAATGTTGTGAGAAATTGCCGAGGATTTGACCCTGAGTCTGAAAAGGGTTACTCAACCCTGGCCTAAGTGTTATGATGAATTAAACATAGGGGTGTCACAGTCCACTGCTGGAACTGCCCTATGTAGTTCTAGCCAGAAGGAAAACAATAGCATTTGGGGTAGGAACCCACCTGGTAAGTAGCCGGTATGTGATTCTGAAATATTTCACTTCTCTGCCACCACGAGCAATGCTGGACACTCCAGCTAGAATCCATCCAATGGAAAAGCCAGGTGAGTTTGTGGGCCTGAAAATTGCTATTAGGTTTCCAGGCATGTCTAATCTATATCCCATTATATTCCCTCAAGTTGCTAGAAATGCAATTAGGGGCAGATGGATCTCTTCCCTGCCAGATTACCTTTCCATTTCACAAGCACTGAAGACTTTCTGAGCCACCTCAAAGCCATCCATTTCCAGAGAATTGGTGTCCTTTGACTTGTCACAGCTAGAAGAACAAACAGATAGCTGAAGCAAGTGACTCCAGAGTTCATTAAAAACAGCAACAACCCACTATCTTTAGACCAAGAGAAGATTATATGGTTTTTGTTTCATTTTGTGTGTGTGAAGTGCTGACACAGATGGGTGCAACTGGAGGCAAACTTGGGCAGAAAAGCAAATGTATTTTTCCCCCTTTTTGGTTAGTGTCCACACACACACACACACACACATCTTTCCTCCATCCAGACATGCATGAGACATTATATCAGATTCTATTGATACATTACAAGCAGTCAGAAACACCTAAGGAGGCTGCATAACAGAGCGAGAAGGGTATGTGGCCTGGGAAGGGTGTGGGGCCTAGGGAAACCCTCAAGGGCCAAACAGAGTGGCTGCCAGGACCACTTTCAGCTTCTGGATCTGAGGTTCCCCACCTGTGTCTTAGCACAACCCTCCTGCACATTATGCAGCTCACCTGCTTTCATCTCTGGCTGAGCAAAATATTCTTCTTCTCCCAAGTGTAAACAAAATCCATTCACCATATGCACATCCTCCAAGGCCTGTTTGTATATATTGACCAGGAAATGTGCACAATTACCTCTCCATAGAAGGATTATGTGCACATTCTCCACGAGGGCTGGTGAATGTGCACAGTGGCTGGTGATTATACATATTCGCCGCTCAACTTAAAATCCTCTTAACACATTTTGTCAGGAACTGAATTGCACTCCTAATTAGGGATGGGTGAATCTGTCGGTTTTGGATTCTCATTTCTCCTCTGTTAATGTTTCCACATTTCTTTGCAAAATTTGCCTAATAGATACATTCCTTCAAAGCGGTTTTCCCTTATACAATGCATTTTTGTGTTCTTTCATTAATATATGCATTTTTAGGGACACTTTACCCTAGTATATGCATTTTTGTACTTGGACGGAGAACGGCATTGCAAAATTCAGAGAAGTGCAAATTTCAAAGGTTGGCTGTGTTTCGGAAATGTGGATTACATAGCTTGGCTTTTAAACGTGAACCAAATTGAACTTCTCCCCAACCCCTACTCCTAATGAAAATGAAAATGCTTGATCTGTATACCATGACACATTTGTACAATTTGGGGGTTTTGGGGTGGGAGGGGGGATACATTACCTGTTTATGAAGATATGTTTCTGACATTGGGCCAGAGGATCATCAGACCTCCTCCTAGTTGCTATGTTATTGTAATCTAAAAAAGAAGATAGGATAAGGAAAGATTATGTAAAATTAAACAGGGCAGATGAAAAGCCCTTTGTTGTCCTAAGTGTATTTATGACCACCACATTTAAGTGATGGTCTTCTAAGGATTCAACAGCATTTAGGTACCCATTTTGATGTGTGATTTTCTGATCTATTTGACAGAGATATTGAGGAAAATATTATTATTATTATTATTATTATTATTATTATTATTAGCCGACTCTCCGATAATATTTATTTATTTATTTATTTATTTATTTATTTATTTATTTATTTATACCTCGCCCATCTGGCTGGGTTTCCCCAGCCACTCTGGGCGGTTTCCAACAAAGTATTAAAATACAGTTGTCTGTTAAACATTAAAAGCTTCCCTAAACAGGGCTGCCTTCATATGTCTTCTAAAAGTCTGGTAGTTGTTTTTCTCTTTGACATCTGGTGGGAGGGCGTTCCCCAGGGTGGGTGCCACTACCAAGAAGGCCCTCTGGCTGGTTCCCTGTAACTTGGCTTCTCGCAGTGAGGGAACCACCAGAAGGCCCTCGGCGCTAGACATCAGTGTCCGGGCAGAATGGTGGGGGTGGAGACGCTCCTTCAGGTATACTGGACTGAGGCCCTTTAGGGCTTTAAAGGTCAGCACCAACACTTTGAATTGTGCTCGGAAACATACTGGGAGTCATTGTAGATCTTTCAATAATGACAAATGCATCTTCATGCTCAGGAACCTCATATATGCTTCTATGCTCACAGGAAGCCCCTCAAATCCACAATTCATCAGTCATTTCAATGAAGGGAGAAGAGCCACAAGGTCATTCCTTTGTATGTGTTGGGTTTCCTCCTTCACATTGGGGAATGAAGCCCTTGCATGGGAGGAAATTCTGTATGCAACTCATGTGGGAGGGAAATATATGATCCTTGTGACCCATGCATGTGGGGCGAATAGCAAAAGAATCAGTATTCAAAACATAGGATTAAACTCACTCTCCAGCAGGAGAGAAGTCTCCAGTAGCAGAGTTTAAACACTTAAAAGTTAAGCAGCACTGTGAAGCGTTAGGAATGTAGGCTGTTAAATCTTTTTATCCCAATCAGTCCACTTGCAAAAAACGCTCCTCTTCTTCTAACCCGTTTAAAATGAACAGACCACACTGCGAAGTAAGTTTAAAAGCTTCATGTACAAAGCATGCCAAAGGTCAGATTCATGAATTTATCCAAGCAGCAGCAAGGAAAACACAGGCAGAACACTCTTGTGGAAACCTTTTGGGAAAAGTGTATTTCTTGAGGTTTGATGGCTCAAAACGCCACCATTTTGAGTAATACCATAAAATTGTAAATCAATGGAAAGATAATTTATGGAAGAATGTAATGCAACAAAGTTTGTTCAATTATCTGTATTCTATCAAAAGTTATAGCCAAATAACCAGAAAAAGGAAGCACAACTTGCTTAGGGTGATTGATTTCATTTGAATGTAGCCAATGAACAGGAGTGTTTAGAGAGCCAATAAGCTGTTATGAGCCATCAAACCTTGGAAATACACTTTCCCCAAAAGGTTCCCACAATTTTGGCCACTAGTGTAGCTTCAAACATATGCTCTAAGCTTGGAGCACGTCTTCCTTAATCAGTTACATGGCATGGAGTGAGAGATAACAGGAATAAGTCTTCACTTCCTCCCTTATTGGAGAAAAGGGAGAGTGACCTAGCTGAGCCTAGGACTCCAACTCTATTGCCTTAGCTTATGGGTAGGCAAACTAAGGCCCGGGGGCCGGATCCAGCCCAATCGCCTTCTAAATCCAGCCCGCAGATGGTCCGGGAATCAGCATGTTTTTACATGAGTAGAATGTGCCCTTTTATTTAAAATGCATCTCTGGGTTATTTGTGGGGCATAGGAATTCATTATTTTCCCCCAAAATATAGTCCGGCCTCCCACAAGGTCTGAGGGACAGTGGACCGGCCCCCTGTTGAAAAAGTTTGCTGACCGCTGCAGCTCCCTCATGCACTACCTAGCACTCGTGCATAGTTCTGTTTGACTGCAATTTCCCACAACTCAGAACACATGGCATACGAATTAGCGGGCTCATATACTGGGAATACAAATGAACGCAATCATCTCACATTTGCTGTACACCTGTTGCACCCTCATTCCATTCTTTGATCATAACAGATGTTTTACCTCTGGTTGCTGGGCTTGGCCTCGTTGTTCCTCTGAATACCCCAGCAGAAGATATTGTTAGGAAAGAAGGCGATACATGAAAGGGAGTAGAAGAGTGAGGAGTGGTTGGCTCAGAGGAATGGGACCTCATCATGACACCAAGGGTGCGCACCTCTCTAAGGCCAGAAGAGGTTGCAGGATCTTGCTGAGGATCAGCCTCTTCATCTTCCACAGTGGTCTCGACATCTTTATCACTGGGGCATTTCTTCAAACTGTTCCCTGGGTTCCACTTGGGAAAGGACTTTCTGGACCTCTTTGGCTGTGGTGGCCCCAGATTCTGCACTGCTGACTGATCATCTGAAATCAGGAAAAGTGCATCAAACAATAACACTGTGTGTGTTATTCTTGCTTGTACAGTGGTACCTCTGGTTGCAAACGGGATCCGTTCTGGAGTCCCGTTCACAATATGAAGAGAGCGCAACCCTCAGCTGTGCCTCTGCGCACGAGCGGGGAGCAATTCACCGCTTATGCGCATGCGCATTATGTCATTTTCCACGTCTGCGCATGCACGAGTGGCGAAACCCTGAAGTAACCCTTTCCGGTACTTCCTGGTCATCGTGGAAAGTAACCTGAAAGAACGTAACATGAAGTGGATGTAACCAAAGGTACCACTGTACAGATTTGTTGGCCAAAGAATTGCACTGTATAGCATGATTAGAGTATTCCATATTGAGAATTGCCTTATAAAGACTAGTCTGTCTAGTCCCACATTGTCATCTACTGTGATGGGCAGTGGCCTTCCAAGAACTTGAGCAGGGAACTTTTACAGCATCTGCTACCCAAACTTTTTAGGAATGTAGGATGGTATCTTACACCTAGTAAGAGCATTGGTTGATCTAGCTAAATATTGCCAGTGCAGACTGGCAGCAGCAGGACCAGCTGCCCAGCTAGCATTCTACAAGTACAGAGCAGCATGTGTGAGAGGGGCCAGGAAGAACATTTATTGATTATTACATTTGCACTCTACCTTTCCTCCAAGGTGTACATGCTTCTCTTGCTCCTCTTTTTATCCTTGCAACAAACCTGTGAGGTTGGTTAAGCTGAGAGACAGTGTCTGGCCCAAGGTCACCCAGTGAGCTTCATGGCTGAGTGGAGACCAGAACCCCGTACTCCTAGGTCCTGGTCCAACACTCTGACCATCACACTGCATGTGTGTGTGTGTTTTCTTTCCATTGGACATTTCTCTAGAGCTCTGCAGTGTCAGCATCACCCTTGACCCAGTGCCACTAACTGGACTCACACACTTCAGCCCGACTGGGCTAGGCGAGCTGGGTAGCACTTCCAGAGACCACCTTCTGCACAGGAGCAGGTCAAAGTGCTGTGGACTCACAGCTTAGAGTTGTGAGTACCGGATTCACTTCCACAAGAATACAGTCGTCGCACAGCAGAGTATAGCAGAGTCTAGCAGAGTATAAACGACTCAGAGAGCAGCTCTGTAGAATATCTTCTTTATTCTATCTACAACTATTATACACAACTATATACAGAGCTAAATAGGTCTAAGCATAAATGAATGCTGCACGACACTGAGTGTCTGCAGCTGCTCTTAGCAGCAACCTTATCTCTTTGATGTGGTGCTGGAGTGGAATAAGTAGAGAGCAGAACACCCCCCCTCCTCTCTGGAGAATCACCCGACTCATCAGGAGATTCTTGGATATGGGAGGAGTGAAATCTCCTCATGCAGCCTCCTTAGCTGCCCACACTTCCTGATATATAAAAGAAGCCAAAGGAAGAGTTATCTTCCCCAGTTTATCTCAGTTATAGGAAACTGGGAAGGCTGCGTAACAAGTGTCTGACATTTGTGTGCTTGCTGATTTTTCTTCTAAGGAAGCTGACTTCCTCTTTTAAAAACAACAATTCACAGCTATCAGGTAGAGATGCCAGTTTTAGTTTCTCCCAGTTTCTCGTTTTTCCAATCTTACATTCTACATATCTCCACTTCAGTTTGTGATTAAAAAAAAAAAGTCCTCATGAAAATACATCAGCATTTTAGTATGTGTTTCTCTTGATATACACATTTCTGCGAAGCCATTTTCTCCAATTAAATGCATTTTTGTATATTATTTTCACTACTATATGCATTTATATGCAAAAATTAGCCAAGTATCTCATGCTTGTAGACATTTCTTGGCCAGAGAATTGCACTGAATTTTGAAGGCTGTGTTTCGGTTCACATAATCATTTTGAAAACAGCAAATTCAAGTAGATAAATAGGTACTGCTCCAGCGGGAAGGTAAAAGACGTTGGCTAATGTTGGTCACATGGGAGGTAACTAGTGAAGAAAACAGCAAATTCAGTAAATCCACATTTAAGTCCCTGTTTAGGAAATTTTTTAATGCTTGAAGTTTTATTCTGTTGGGAGCTGCCAAGAGTGGCTGAGGAAATCCAGGCAGATGGGCGGGCTATAAATAATAAAATTATTATTATTATTATTATTATTATTATTATTATTATTATTATTAGGAACTGAATCTATTCCCCTTCCCCTTCATACTGTCAGGAACATGGTAGATAGCCTCCACATTTCCTCATGCTTATAGAGAAGCTCAACCAAAAATAGGGATTTTGAGGAAGTTCAGGCACCCAGGGAGGCTGCAGAATGAAGATCACTGCCGAGAAGATTTGTGGAATGAAATAAAGGACAGCCAAAAAAGTCTTTTGGCCACCAAGGAAGTAAGGTAGGGATGCCCCATCTACGAGCATTTCACGATAATTATCTCTCCCCTTTGATACAATTTTCAAGTGTAATATCTGTTCTCATTTATTAGTGTAGAATGGTAGGGGAAATGCAGAAGGAAGTTTTGGAACCATACTAATTTAGATCCTTTTTGAATTATGTTTTGAAAATTTAATACTGGACTGCCCTGAGCCCCTGCTGCACAATTAGGGACTCTGCTTACCCAACATCTCCAGCAGTTCTTTATCCTCTTGTAGCTTTTTCTCCAGGATATATTTATGCTCTGTTGGAAGAAAGGCCTTTTAATATTCATTTTTCACCTCCACGAGGGTTGCAGGCAAATCCATCCCACTGCGCTGTAGAACCGTCTTCAACTTTTGCCCAATACAAAATTTTGACAACAATAATACATGCCATTGACTTAATGCTTTGGAATACTCAAGGCAATTCATATACAGTGGATTGATTCCAAGTCATTGCATGAGCCTAATTCTGGCTTGCCCAACAAAACTTCCCCTTTTTCTCCACATTGCCACCCCTGGCCCTGGTGCAAGCCCTCCCCACCCCCAAATCTGCTCTGAGGGTTTTCTCACTTCATTGGTGCATATTTCTGGTTGATTGAGGCACAGGGAGAATTATAAGGATGGGAAATTCCATATGCACAGTGATTTCATTGGATCAATTCATTGTTTCAGAATTCCTCAAAACAGGCATGAAATCTGCCCATTTTGCAGATGAGCAGACTACAGTCAAGAGACAGAAGCATTCCAAAGGCCCATCCAGTGAGCTCATAGCAGTGGCAAGATTTGAACTAAGGACCTCCTGATCTGGTTCATAGTTGGTCTTCTGCAGCCCAGCTTTAATGGATATTTACTTGGAAGTAAGTCCTACCAGGTCCAACAGGGCTTATTCCCAAGTACATTTGTACAGAACCACCATTTTAAATCACTCTGTGACGCTAGTTATCTTCCAGGATATATTAGGAAATTTCTACTCAAATTTTGAGGGAAGCAAAAAACATTTGATTAATTGTGGGGAGATGGAGCCACACTTTTCTGGGCCTGCAGTGAATGCTGGTTGTTAGTCAAGCTGTGTTGTGGATGTAAGGGATGCACAAATCTCTTAGATGTATATATCTCCATTTTTTCCAGACTTAAGCTCAGTTCACCACGTTTGCACATGTTCGTAATATTAAAAAATCAGCATTTTTGTCCTCATATTCCCTAATATATCTATTTTTGCAAGCAATTTCCTCCTGATATAATGTATTTTGTATACTATTTATATTAACACGTGTATGATTATTCTCAAGGTTTGAAGCAGCTTAGGCTGAGAGGCAGAGACTGGCCCAAAGTCACCCAGTGAGCTTCATGGCTGAGTGGGGATTCGAACTCTGGTCTCCCAGGTCCAAGTCCAACACTCTAAGCCCACTGCCATGCAGTTCGGCACACTTTCCCTTAATGTGCACATTTTTTGTTCCCTATTTGTGTTGGAGAACAGCATTGCAAGGTGTTATGTACTGAGTTGAATAGGATCCAAACTGCAGCAGTCTGATTGGTCCTAGAACAATGCAGCAGTATGATTGGTTAGCAGGAACCACCCAATCATGTTCCAGATAGAAGTGAATCCACAACCTGATTGGCTTACAGTAGAATTCCGGAATTAGCCAATCATGTGCATCCCATTGTGTAAATAATGTATATAAAGCAGATACTTTGAGGGGACATTCATTCATTCCTCCTCACCACTATGAGCTGAATAAAGAGCATGAAATCACTTTGCGACTCTGAGTATATTTCACAATGCTTGGAGAAGTGCAGATTTTAGTTGTGTTGCGGTTCACATGCTGCAAATTGCTAAAACCAAACGTATCCTGCATCCCTAGTGGATGGCATCCTTTGCTCCCTTATGGGCACAGGATGTCCTGTTGAGAGTCCTGGGCTGTTCAAAGTTGATAAGACCTGGAAAAAGAGTTTCAAAGTTTTGGGGTTCTTTCCTCTTTGAGCAGATCAACGGAGGAACTTCTGAGATCTTGGAGAGCGAATAGAACAAATTTTCAAGGCAGTACCTCCATAAAACCCACCCATTAATGGAAGTGTGTTTATTTGTTTGTTATTACAATAACGTAGCTATGTAGTGAGTTCTGCTTACCGCTTATTCCTTCCACGATTCCCCAATACAGACCACTGAAGCCTGGGCATCGGGCCAGAACTTGCTCCCCAGCCTCATAGAGGTGGAAGGGTTTCCGTGGTTCCTTGATGTTTTCAATGTTGATAACACGGCTTCCGTCTGGCCAGCTGATGAGAACATAAAGCTTGGCAGCCATTGGCATCTGGATCACTTAAGATAAGAAAGAAGAGACAGGGAAGATCTGAGGGAACAATTCACATGTCTCTTTCTTGAAAGGAAGAAAACCACCTGTTAATGCATTATGAGTTGGTACTCTAAGCTTTCTGTAAATGGCTAGCAAACACTTTACCTATTGGCACATGCCTACAGAGTTTGAAATCGAACCAATGGAGAGTTACAGCGCCTGCTGTGGCTGTAGAGACATGTTTTGGGAGAGACATGTTTTGTTGCAGCCGGGGCAGATGCTGTTGCAGATGCACCTTGACATTTCTCCTCTCTACATTCCTCCCAGCGGTTTTTGTCAGTTTTTAAATGTATATGTTGTGTTTTGAATTTTTAACTGCTTCTGATTATCCTCTGTGTGAATCGCCTTCAGATGGCGGTTTAGAAGGCAATTAATAATAATAATAATAATAATAATAATAATAATAATAATAATAATTTATTTATACCCCACCCATCTGGCTGGGTTTCCCCAGCCACTCTGGGCGGCTCCCCATCAAGTATTAAAAACAATACAGCATTAAATATTAAAAACTTCCCTGAACAGGGCTGCCTTCCGATGTCTTTTAAAAATAGGATAGCTACTTATTCCTTTCACATCTGAAGGGAGGGCGTTCCACAAGGCGGGCGCCACTACCAAGAAGGCCCTCTGTCTGGTTCCCTGTAACCTCACTTCTCACAATGAGGGAAACACCAGAAGGCCCTCGGTGCTGGATCTCAGTGTCCGGGTTGAACGATGGGGGTGGAGACGCTCCTTCAGGTATACTGGACCAAGGCCGTTTAGGGCTTTAAAGGTCAGCACCAACACTTTGAGTTGTGCTTGGAAACATACTGGGAGCTAATAAATTAGCTGTGATCATCATCAGAGTTCAAGGGCATATCTGGAGTTAGCAAAATTAAAGGATATAATAAGGCATAAATCTAAAACTATGGTACAGAAACAATGGGAATGCTTAAATGAATATTTACACAAACAGGGATTGTGGTTGTGCTTAGACTAACCTTGTGAAGAGTACATAGAATACAAAGATTAGATGGGCTATGAAAGAACTTAAGGAAAGGAAGTAACTGAAGAACAGATGTAAAGGTGAATTAGATAACCAAGAGACGTGTCGTGAATGTGGTGGAATTCTTTTATAATATTTTAACTAGGATTTATATATTGCAATGTTTGAAGTATGAATTTGGAATTATTGATTATGAAAAGTATTCTTCTTCTTTCTTTCATCTCTTTCTTCTATTTTTCGTCTTTCTTCTTTTCTAGTCTGCATTCTGGAAAATTGTGTAGCTAAATGTTTTTATATATGGTTCTTTTTGGAACATCTAATTAAATTTAATAATTTTTTTTTTAAAAAAAGAGTTCAAGGGCACATTCCAGCCAGGCAAAAACAGCTGAGGGTGGGAAGCAGTACCAATGAGGGGTGTGGCCCTGGGGATAAGGGGTGTGTCTGAGGAGTGGGAGTGACCTGGGGAGAATCCTGAGAACCAGGTAGAAAGGGCTAGAGGGCCACATTTGGCCACCAGGCCTGAGGTTCCACATCCTTGAATAAAGAAGGCTAGACACCATAGACCAAATATGGTCCCTGCCTAAAGAAAGGACCAGGCTTAATGGAGGCTGCTTAATTCTATTTTGCTTAATTTTTATTGAGCTTAAAGCCACAGAAATGTTGATCTAGGGCATACATCTCATGGATCTTCATGGGTTTTTTACACAGGACAATGAAACCATCAACACATCTGATATTATATGGTTCATATGAACATTGAAATCAATAGTCTTACCTTCTGTCCCATTGCTATGTGAGATGTCATGGACAGCTGCAAGACGCTGGGCCTTTTCAGTGGTGGCACTGTGGAAAGTCCTCCTGATGGAGAATCACCAGGCTTCCCCTCTTTTTGTCTCTAGGCATCTACTGAAGATCTTTTCAGAAAAAGAAATCAAGCTTTTTTCATTTTTTAAAAACTACCTGTTTGTTTGTTTGTTTGTTTGTTTTGAAACCATTTTATTTGATTTTACAAATATAAGTTTATGTCAATACCAAATAGGTATCCATATAAAGAGATTTCTCTGAATCTTGAGCCTTCCCTCCCCATCTCCTCCTATCGTCAACATTTTCAGCTACATTTCATAATCTGTATTTTGTATCCATCCATATTATCCATAGTATTTGTTACATTACAAGTGAAATTAAAATCCTGCTAATGTTTTCATCTGCTTACAGTGGTCTCCTAAGGAAATGATAATTTTTCCCCAATTCTTTTAAAAAGTTTTTGTCCTCTTGGTTCCTGAGCTTTCCAGTCAGCTTTGCCATTTTGGCGTAGTCCGTCAGTTTGGTAAGCATTTTTCATTATTAACAACCTGCTGGTTGTATGGGTTGCATTAAAACTGCTATTTTAGTGCTGCTATTTTCTGTACTATTGTTCTCAGGACTGGCCTAAACAATGATAGATATCAGATGTGAAAACCTAAATGATTTTCACCACACAATCAGTGTGGAGTGCTATAAAGCTGGCCAAGTTATGTTGGTATCTGCGCCAGAAAAAGCTCACAAATGCCTTTCCCTGGGAGACAAATATACAATAAAAAAACAACTTTTTGCTGCCCTCACGTGACACTCAAAATCAGCTGCCTGAGGAGGCTGCCTCACTCTGCCTAAAGAAAGGACCAGGCTTAATGGAGGCTGCTTAATTCTATTTTGCTTAATTTTGATTGAGCTTAAAGCCACAGAAATGTTGATCTAGGGCATAGATCTCATGGATCTTCATGGTTTTTTTTTTACACAGGACAATGAAACCATCAACAAATTATAGGACACATGTATGAAGGCAGAAATGACCCATGATTTAATGCGGTTACAAGGATGCATAAGGATATTTTTGAGCAATGACAGTGCTGGAAGGCAGAAGGCCCACTATTTTTACAGCTTAATCAAAAAAGACAAATGTGATCTGTGATCTGATGGAGATTTGGGGAATGAACTTCTGGGGGAAAACCCATGAAAGTTCAATTTTACTGGATCCAATGTGTGTGCGTGAACATGCCCCCCTCCTTCCTAACTTTTGTGCCACCCCACTTTCTCTCCCCTGCTGTTAATAATAATAATAATAATAATAAATAATAATAATAATTTTTATTTACCGGTATATCCCGCCCTCCCCAGCCGAAGCTGGGCTCAGGGCGGCTAACAACAATCAAAATAATCCAACATTCTAAAAACATTCATTATAAAATTAATTAAAATCAAATTAAAATCAAATTTATGGCAACCATTAAGCAGAATTCTGTGCAGATTGCCAGAGGAGGGGGTCAGGCTGTGCCCTGACCAAAGGCCTGGTGGAACAGCTCTGTCTTGCAGGCCCTGCGGAAAGATGTCAGGTCCCACAGGGCTCTAGTCTCTTGTGACAGAGCGTTCCACCAGATTGGAGCCGCGGCCAAGAAAGCCCTGGCTCTAGTTGAGGCCAGCCTAACCTCTCTGTGGCCTGGGACCTTCAGGATGTTTTTATTTGCAGACTGTAAATTTCTCTGTGGGACATACCAGGAGAGGTGGTCCCATAGGTGTTTCCTCCCTCCCAGTTATTTTGTTTTCCTCTCCCAAGTCTCCCAGATCACTGCCCTTCCACTGGCTCAGTCTATCTGTTCCCCATTTTCCGGCAGCCATGATGGGCTATCAGGGAGAAGACAGTTAGGCATCAGGTCTAAGAGATGCAGGACAGAAACTGATCATTCCCTTTCCCACTCTCTAGAGTCTGATGTTGTTCAAATTAGCCTTCTTGATTAAAAGCCTCAATCTAATTTAAACATTGCTCAGTCCCGCTCCAACAAAATCTTTTAATTACCATCCATGTGGAAACGTTCGTTACGGAGATGTTAAAATTCTGCACATACCCTCACTCCCCCGGCCACAAACTGATGGTCCTGAAGCTCCTGTTTACGCATTTTGCAGTAGCTGTTTTTGCTCAAGCATCTTTAGACCCAGACCACAGGAAGTATTAACCACTGGGAGTATACCCTGCAAACAAATAGCTTTTCTTCTCTGGATCAATGCACCAGTGCAACCACAGAAATCGCAAAAGGAAAGCCCCAAACCAAACCCTCCAGCTGAGATGGCAAATCTTTTTAAAATACTGATTTAAATCTTCTAAAACTACTTGCCTGAATTACACACTGCCCTCATTTGTGTGGGTTGCGTGTGCTCTGGGAACTGGAGGATGTGTGTCAGTGCATACGCAATGCATTTGCAAGCCATGTGTTTGCAAGCTGCATGGCCACCAATCCAATCCACAAAGGCCCCAATTCTGGCTTTACATGGAAATTTAGAAGGGTGAAAAAAATGCTCCCCCTCAAACTCAACACCCCATTTGCCTATTGATTCCAACCTTCTGCTTTTAACCAGCCACCAATTCATAAAAGGTTCTGTTCTCTTATTCCATGACAGCTAATTTCACTCCCTTTGGTGAGGGACTTGGCCAAAAACATAACATCTACCACAGGGATGGGCAACTTGTGAACCTCCAGATGTTGTTCATCAGCCCCGGCCAGCATGGTCAATGATGAGGACTGATTGGAGATGCAGTCCAGCAATAAATGGAAAGTCATAGGTTCTCCACCAATGGTCTGTTGGATTGCCTGTATCAAAATGCTTATTGACACTTGGAAAGAATCCTAAAACTCTGTGGGTCCCCAAAGGAAGAGAAAATTATTGGGTAGCTTTGAGGAAACAAGGAAGAGAGATGGTGAGGGAAGACCATGCTGCTGCCAAGGTAAATAGTGTACCAACCTGAGATTTCAGTTTCTCCATTTTATATGTAGTTAACAGTGTTTTTCCTATTTCTTCAGTGTGGGTTAGAAGGGTCTAGGACGCTGAACTCTCCATGTGAATTAAGGGCCCCCAAATGTTTGAATGCAGAACACAGGAGAGATAAACGATCCTTGCACATGGTGGACAAGATTATGTGCGCTAACCAATGTTCAGTCTGCTTTGGTGCGAGACTCGTGCTACATATGCTCTGGTCTTTGTCTGGCTTGCTTCATAGCCCAAAGCTCCCCCAAATACCAAGGAGCCACTTTGTTGGAAAACGCCCTGGGGTACCCCTGCAGCCCCCGAACTCCGAGCATCCTCCAGTATGCACAGCTCTGGAAAAGGCATTTCCTTCTTCTCCAGTGCGCTTCAGTGACATATATCAAATGATATATGCACACTAATCTTCTAGTTTAACACAGCAAGAAGAGTGAGACACCGTAGAGCTAATCTACGTTTTTATTTACACACTATATACAAACAAAGGATTCATGGTGTCCTTTCTCTCCAGCTCCGAGAGAAGAACAGGCAGAAGTACAGTTTTGTTGTTTAGTCGTTTAGTCGTGTCCGACTCTTCGTGACCCCATGGACCAGAGCATGCCAGGCACTCCTGTCTTCCACTGCCTCCCGCAGCTTAGTCAGACTCATATTTGTAGCTTCAAGAACAGTGTCCCACCATCTCGTCCTCTGTCATCCCCTTCTCCTTGTGCCCTCAATCTTTCCCAACATCAGGGTCTTTTCCAGGGAGTCTTCTCTTCTCATGAGGTGGCCAAAATATTGGAGCCTCAGCTTCACAAAAGTACAGTACAATAGCTAATACAGCGGAAGAGATAAGACTGTCTTCCATTCCCACACTCTTCCCTGACAGGCATGTGTTTTACACCAATCTCATGTGCAGCATTGGAGGCATGAAATTCTAACACACTTAGCTAACACAAGAGAGGCACAAGAGAGATTGTGTAATCTTCCCATTTCTTCTTGCCATTTCATAGCAAGAACAGGACTTTGATGGGATCATAAGCTTTCTCTGTTGCAAAATCCCTCAAAGCATGCAGGGATACTGTACATCAGGTTCCACCAGTCTCTGAGAGTGGGTTATCCAAATTGGCCCTCACCCTTATAGGGGAGAATTGCTGCTACCTCTCCAAACTTTGACAGATAATGGTCCAACCAAGGAAAGGGAGTGCATGTACCTCTACTCCATCCCTCATATCACTTGGGGTAAAGACAACATCAAGGGTAGTCTGCCCAATGTGTTGGATCAATGACCATTTGAGACAGCCCAAAGGTTGTCATGGAGGCCGTGAAGTCTCACGCCTGCCCAATGTTGGAGTCATCCAGAATTATCATCATAGGGTTCTCCAACATGACACCAGAGACCTAAGACTCCATCCAGGTACGAAACATTATTACATATTCCATCCAGGCAAAAGCATTCATGGAAGGAGCAGAGCCATAGCTGTAAACATTTCCATTTTTTTAAAGGGAAATTCCCTTATTCCAAATAGGATTCCTCGCAAGAAAAGGGAAAAGTTGACAGCTATGAGCAGAGCTGGGATCCTGGGGGCATAGACCTGTGGATGGGGGGGGAAGGAAAGGGTTGTGGATTGGGAAAGGCTCTGAAGGCTATAGAAAAATAGGGCCACATTTGGTTTTCAGGTCTGAGGCTCCCTACCTGTGTCCTATAGAATAACTCTTATCACTAGGAATCTTCTCCAAATGCTCAGCTGAAAACAGATTCCCTGCAATTTCAAGCATCTCTTCTAGCCTGCCTTCTGGAACAACAGAGATCAAGCCCACTCCATATTCTGCATGACAGCTCTCCAGATATTTGAAGGCAGCTATCAGTTCTCCACTTAATCTTCTCTCCTCCAGGCTAAACGTACCCAGCTCTTTCACCTGCTCTTCCAGAGACAGACCCATCACCATCCTGACTGAATTCAAATTAAAAGGATTTTATGTATTTTATTTCTCTTACCCAGTTTCCTTTTGCACTGGCTGCTCTTGCCTCTCTGGGATGCTGCCTTAGAAACACAGGAAACTGTTTTATATGGAAGATTTTGGGTAGGTAGTTCCCATTTCTGGAAGATGGGCCATTTTCTTGTTCTGAGTGGGATTGCACACCTGTCAAAGGAGCAGGTATGTAGCTCCTGGGCACCTCCTGGGCTCCTTGCCATTAGAAGACCTCAGTGGCTACAAGTGTCTTTTGCCAGTTTCACCTGATACACCAGCTATGTCTGTCCACATCTAGATCAGGATAAATATGGTCCATGCATTAGTAACCTCAAGACTGGATTACTGCAATGCACTCTTGCCACAAGTTCCACAGTACTACAGTACTAGGGTCAGGCTTGGGTTGACAAGCCCTGATGCAAGAGGAGGGAAAGCTGGGGAAAACAGTGGGAAGGGATGGATGGTGAGGAGCTGAGCTACAGAAGGGAGCGCTCCTCTTTCTACTCAGACTTCAGTTGCTTGTGGTGAGGGATCGAGGATGCTTGGCCTCCCTCCCTTGCTTTTCTGCAAAGTGGACTACCTCAGTGGGGGACTCAGGAGGGCTCTGTGCAGCCAAGGGGTGAGCCAGAACCAGAGGTGGCAATGACTGAAGAGGAACCTGAACAGAAGAGCAGATCCACCCAGCCCAAAGAAGCACACTTTTGCAGCCCCCTACATTCTTGCAGGATGAGTGAGCCTTGTGAGCGAGCACACCACACCTCATCTTTAAAAGCTTGGTAAATGGGGTGTGGAAACTGGTTGGGACATCTTTGTTGCTTCTGCTCAATTCTGAACTTCTGGCCCTTCTTGTCACTTCATTGTGACATCAGTGGATTGGCAGATGAGTGCCCTTGCCCACCTGTCAAACCTGGCCCTGGAGTGGGTGGGTGGGTAGGGGAGTAAACAATACAGCTAGGTAGCCAGATTCAGCTCCAATGCCGCAGATTTCAGAATTCCACCAGGTAGGTTTTGGATTCTGTGGAATGGTCCAACCATCAAATTCAAGGTCAGAAACGGGCCCTAGATTCATCAGGGCCCATCAGAAAGCAAGCTCAGAACCTATCAAAAACACAAGTAAACTGATGCCCACAGCATATGTTTCCGATGTGCTCAGCTACCTCCTGACAGCAGCCATGCTTCATTAATGGTCCAGGAGAAGGGAGAGCACCACAGTGGCAGTTGCTAGGCAACCACATCCCACATGTAGGATGCAGAAATAGCGCCAGGCCAGCGCTGGAGCTTGCAAGTGTTTCCTAAGAAAGTTGGTTGGGGTCATTCAGCAGATGGTTGCAAACTGTCCCTTGCTCCCAAGAGCATAGTCATTTCCCAAGGTTCCAACATTTACCATAAACAGAGACATCATTTGCTTTTTCAAGTCTGGGAGAGATTTTTTCTTCCTGCCAGACACTGCATGCATTTTATGATACAAATAGTATCTTGACCATCATGCGTTAGTTGCAGGGAAAGAACCCTGCCCCACTAAATATTTACAATAGGATGTGCAGAATCCCAACCCCTTGAGAAACGTTGTGATTCTCATTGAAATGTTCTGGTCCTCCTTCATAAGTTGCATTTCATACATAAGGCTAAAACAGGGAGATGGAAGGGGGATGTCCTGTGGTTCTGCCCCCAGTGTGACTGTTCCTACTATCAGGCACCTGTAGACTTTATCTTCAGACCATCATTGGATGTCCAAAGGTCAGGATGGGCGGAGCCCTGCTCCCTTCCAGATGTTCCTGAACTGCAACTCCCTTGAGCCAAATGGTCAAGGATAATGGGAGCTGTACTCCAGGAACATCTGCAGGTTCCATCACATGTTGTTGGACTACAATGCTCAATAGACCAAAGCAACATGGCCAAGGTCAGAATGATGGGATTTCTAGGCTAGGAACATCTAGAGGGCACCATGTTCAGGAAGGCCACCTGGTTAGATGTGGGGAAACTTCTAAATTGAGCCTCTGATCCTCTCAAGTTCTCAGAGCATGAATCTCAGGATAGGTCTATTAGTCATGGTGGCTAAATGGAACTTCCAAATTCAGAGGTACCACCAAATACCAGCTGCAAGGGGAAAATGCCAAAGGAGGGCTACTGCCTTTATGCACTGCCTGTGGGCTTCCAAAGACATCTGGCTGGGAAGAGAATACTGGATCAGACAGACCTTTGCACTCTACTGCTTTTCTTGAGTTATCCAAACTTGCCTTTCAGTTATGCCTTAGAAGAATATTGGTGGCAGATGACCTGCCCAAGTAGAAAGCTTCAGGTTTTATTTTGGGCAAAATGAGAAACAGGAGCTGGGTGGGAGGAGAAACAAGTCTATGAATTGAATGCCAGGGCAGCCGTTTGTGTGTGTGTGTGTTGATACTGCTCAGCCTTGAGAAGCCATAACCAGCTTTTCCTGCCCCCTGGACTATAAGTGTCATTTGAGCTTGGGTGCCCTTAATTTCAGAAATGAAGTTGTTTCCAGAAGGTTTCTTTGGGTGGGGTTGGGGTGAGGGTGGGGAGGCAGGCAGGCAGCTCCCACAAAACCATCTCTTGATGGTATCAGGTGGTTTGGAGTGCTAGTCTCTCTGAGGAGATTCCCCCTGTTCAGTTTTTAGTTTCAGGATAGCAATGAGCCAACCAAGTCATGCACCCAACACCCGAGAGAGAGAGAGAGAGAGAGAGAAGGAGAAAGAGAGAGAGAGAAGGGGTGGGTGGGGGATGAGAGGGAATTGAGAGGAGAAGTCCCACGGCCATCAAAAAAGTAAGAAGTACAAAGTCCTTGCCTGCTTTCCTTCGGAGTCTTCTTCTCTCAAAATGTCTGCTGAGGGTAGAAGTGGAGGTTGCCTTCCAGGTCTCCTTCTCCTTTCATCACCACCGTTCTTTGATGGGCTTCCTTTTGTTTGCAACCCCCTGCTCGCCCCAAGCAAAATCCCACCCCACCACCCTGAGATATAGTTACAGCCCCACTGCCCTCCTCAGACCTCCACCCTCACAGCTGCAAAACAAATAGGTCTTTTGCTTTATTACAAACCAGCCCCCCCCCCAACAAACCCCAAACACTTCCCTTATGGGAAGGAACAACAGAAAAACCGAGCTAAGGACAAAAAAGAAAAGAGAGATGGGGGGGGGGATGAAATCTTGGCTGAGCAGAGGGGCTTCTCCTCCACCTCCTCCTCCCCCCCCCCTTTCCGCAAAGCATGAATAAACCTTGCATTTCCATGAGTTATTCATGAATAATTCATGGCTGGGGTGTGGTGTGGGGGGGAAATGCATGATTAATTCAGGTTCATGCATTATTCAGGGATAATTCTCGAACATTCCTGGTTAATTCATGTTTGCCGAGGGAGCGGGTGAGTCACATCGCTGGCGCTCGGCTCCCCGAGATGCAGGGAGGCAGCGAGGGAGGGGTGCGCCCCCATGGCAAAGTTGTGTCAAGGGATGCCCCGAAATATTCTCTTGGAACCTTCTGAAATATGACAAAATAAGGAAGGGTGGGTGGGCTGTTGTTGTTTTCCCAGCTTTTCCTGGGTCCTCGGGGGGAGAAAGAGAATCTTACAGGTGACAGAGAACCAGAATTGTGAATTCCTAAGGGATGACTCGCAGCCTCTTCTAATGTGTTTTTGGGGGGTTGCAAAATAAATAAATAAAATAAGAGCCTCTTTGACCTGCAAAAGTGGCCGTCCGCTCATTAGCATCTCTTGCTCTCACTCTCAGTTCATTTCCCCTGCTCACAGTGGCAACATCCACACAGGCCAGTCAAATGGGATGCCCAAGGCTGAGATGTTATTTGCATCATGCAACACCTGGATGGCCGTGGAGCCAGTGCCTACGCGTGGATGTGTAGGAAACTGCCGGCTGCTAAGGCCAGGCCTGCTGCTCCTGTCGGTCCTTTCCCCTCGAGCAAGATGGCACCTTCTTTTCGCACTCAGAAGCAACACGCATCCTGCAAACAAAATACCGATCATAATGCCAGCAAAGATTTACAAGAACAGAGCAAGCTTGCTAACAAAGATATGGGGAGGGAAGGCTTGGCTCTGTCATCAAAGGATGCTGCAAAAGGAGAATCTATGGGCCTGTGCTACTCCAGGTTCCAACTTGACTGTGGCAGCTTCAGTGGGGGAAGAAAGATTTTCTTTGGAAGCCAATTTTTGCAAATATTTGCTTTTTTTTTTTGTCCTGGGTTCCCATGCAACCAGGGTAGTAGGTTGCAGTGGGGAGAAAGATCACTGCTGTAGATGAGAAGGGTTAAGAAGGCTGAGGAGATCATGGATCAGGCCTGTCATCTGCTGATGTTTGTAGTCAAGTTTGGTATCCATGCTTTGCCAGTTCATTTCTCTCTCCCTCCCTCTGCCCTAGTGTTCCGGAACCCTAATAATCACACAGATGAGGAATTTTGCCAGATGCAATTCCTCAAATTCTTCAAACACGAGGATGGGGAAAGCAAAACAGATGGGAAGAAGAAGAGTCTGGATTTGATATCCTGCTTTATCACTACCTTAAGGTGTCTCAAAGCAGCTAACCATCTCCTTTCCCTTCCTCCCCCACAACAAACACTCTGTGAGGTGAGTGGGGCTGAGAGACTTCAGAGAAGTGTGACTAGCCCAAGGTCACCCAGCAGCTGCATGTGGAGGAGCGGGGAAGCGAACCCGGTTCACCAGATTACAAGA
Source organism: Podarcis melisellensis (assembly GCF_964234715.1). Taxonomy (NCBI): domain Eukaryota; kingdom Metazoa; phylum Chordata; class Lepidosauria; order Squamata; family Lacertidae; genus Podarcis; species Podarcis melisellensis. The sequence continues at coordinate 6,988,843 of NC_138538.1, read as the reverse complement.
CTACAACTCCAACCCTGGCATCCTCTATTTTTGCTCATGATTGCCAGTACAAATCTGGCCCAAATCTGGGAGAATTGGCTAACCACTAGGACAAATGTATGGAAACGCTGCTAATCCTAAATTGCAGCTACAACAAAGTCAGGTGCTCTAACTGCCAAAAGTATTGGAAGCTGATCGAATGCTGTCACACCCATTCACTATCCTATATTTGGGGCAGGATCATCTCAAGGCTGAAAGCGTTTCTGCAGTCTCTGTAGGGAGAACCCTTGTTCTCTTCACTTTTGTCTCCTCCTGAGAGGTCGCTGAGTCTGGTGAAACATTGCTCTCTGATAAGGGCAGACTTTGGTCTTTCAAATTTCAGCAGCACCCTGTGTGAGACCAAAATTTTGAGCTCCCTGTCTCTTGTATTCCATTCACTCAGCTCAATTCACTACGTCATAGTTACGACACCCTACAGCGCCCCCTAGGCTCAGCTCCCAGTGCAGCAGAACTGGTTGTGCTGCCCTAAGTCTGCCTTGGTCTCTGGGAAGACAGAGTTCCACCCAGCATCTGACAGCAACAGAGTGGACATGTTCAAGAGAGCCTCTGCCAAGTTTGGAGAGGGAAGAGGAGCTTACAGCTCCCATCAAGGGGATGTAGAAGAGAGAGCGGATTTAGGAAGCCCCCACCCATCCTCCCTAGCAGGCTACCCCAATCCCAGCAGAGACCTGTCCCCCATTTCCCACTGGAGTCTTCCCCTGGGGCCTCAGCCAATCCTCCATCTTCTTCATCCTGACACATCCAGTCCACAACACTCTCTCAGGAAGTGTTAGTGATGCTGCCATCAGGATGCTGCCGCCAGGGGGCGGCCCCAGGCCCTCCAGGTGAGCCACTCCTGCTACAGCCTCATCCCATTCTAGCTCTCCCCCCCCCCCCAGATGGACTAGGGATTAATGTGTTTAAGAACTCTGAGAATGAAGTTGCTACTGGACTATGGCACATGTATGGCATTGAAATTCCTGAAATGCGTTGGCAGCCGATTCACCGAAAGCAATACAGCTTTGGCACTTCTGCCAACGGGCCAGATAACTTGACTAAATGGTTGTGCTGATGGGAGCCAGCGCAATGCATACGGCTTATGGAATTGAGCTCCCCCACTCTCCTTCCCCTGCCCCCACCCACCGAAATTGGCCAGGTGGGTTGGGAAAACCCCCAAAGCCACAGGGGAAGAGAGGGAGATTGTTCAGTCTGGAAAGTAGGAATGCTTGAACCGGTGGAATGATCCCCTAATGTAACACTGAATTCTACCATATAATTTTAGGATACTGCTTGCTTGACAGAGCAGCAATCTTCAGATTTGCCTCACTCAGCAATCAGGCCACTCCTTTCAACAACTCAGACTCAGCAATGGCCTAAAAAGAAAATCCCACAGCATTGGGATCCATACCATGCTGATGGAAACAAATAAGTGACAAATCAGTGTCTGTTTAAGAAGGCCTTTTCCAGACTGTCACTATTAGCCAAATGGGATGCCATTGGGTACCAGCAAGTTCAGGTCACGCTGTTAAAGCGGAACAGTTCTCTTGCGCAACACACCTGCCTAAATAAAGAACTGTAAAGAAACTGGCAGGGGTATGCAATAGAAGGAGTATATAATCCTATGCCCAAATCTTTTTCTCTCCTCTCATTTTGCCTATTGTGATCGTTATCCCTGCCTCATCTAGGTGCTCCCAGAGATGAGCGAACATTAGTAGCTAGGTGATGCAAAATGCAATCACAAGGACTTGGCATTGTTTGTTTTGCAGTGGATAACCTGGAGCCCTGCAGATGTTGTCTTGACACTGGCTGAGGCTGACGGCAGTCCTACATCTGGAAGGAGATAGGTTACCCCTCAATTCTTCAGGATATTGGTTATTGTTGGTTTTTTTTGGGGGGTGGGAATAATAGCATTTATCCATCATTTATTACTAAATGTGTCAAAGCCACTTACAATTACAAAAGCCCCACACCCCCCACACCCCCCTAACTAAAAGTGCCCATCCTGCAATAACATGAAAGGACAAATGCTGCCCTATTAAAAGGCTTGGCTGTCTTCATATCCCGTGACCTCATGGTGCCCCCCAAAAGCTGCTAAAGATGGTGCCAGGCACATAGCTGTCAAGCGTCCCTTATTTGGCGGGACAGTCCCTTATCCCAGCGCCGTGTCCCGCTGCTGTCCCTTATTGATGATGTCCCTTAAATTTCCCGGGTTTCAAAGGAAGCAGCTCCTCTCCCTCCCTCCCTGCCGGCCAGGGAGGAGGGAGGCTCCAACTGTGTTGCTTGGCTGCGTTGCTCACCCAATAAGAAGTCTAAGAACGACTGGGGGGTGGAGCTTGCATGCCTTGTGCTGATCAAATCGGCTGCGTTGCCTGGGGACTCGCCTTTGCTCAGCGCTTCCCAGCGGAGAGGTGACAGTGGTTTTCCTTGAGGCTTGAGGATTCGTTTGGCTGCTGGCTGGGCTTTCTGCCTTTGGCTTGGAGGGGCTCAGAAGTTGAACATACCTGTGCCCGGAAAATCCCTTATTTTGGCTGCTGATTCCTTATTTTTGAGGCTGCTGGTCCCTTATTTTCAAATCTGTAAGTTGACAGCTATGGTCAGGCACCACGTCTCTGGAGACAGTGCTCCACAATCAGGGAGCCAACACTGAAAACCCCCATTTTTGTGGGGCTATCCTCTGCAGCTCCCTTGAAGGTTGTGCACAAAGAGATGAGAAATGCATCTGAATGTATTAAAGGCCACAGCACATTATCTTGCCAGAATTACTGCTCTGGAAGCCAGAGTGTTTGCCCAAAGCTGCCATTCTGAAAATGTGATTGGGGAGACGATCTCTGGCCAAACAGTTCAACTCCAAGGAGTCCACTGCCCAACAGAGAGGAATCATGTCCCAGTTAATTTGGTTCATGAGCCAGACCAATGCAGGGGAGCCACCTGTCACAGGTGCTTTTGCTGAGATCATGGTTTTTTTTTCATAGCAGCAGAACAAGACAAGAGACCTCGAGTTATCTCGGTGCTTTAAAATTGTCACTCTTTCTTGGCGGTCAAGCAGGAATTTTTTGCCTGCTTCATATGGTAGAATTGGATTAGTCCTGATTTGGGTAGCTGGCACTCTTTGCTCACTTTGGCAGGAAACACAGACAGGAAAGGTGTAATTCAGGAGACCTTGGTAAGCCCCCTGAGGCATCTGCTTGGTGAACAAACCCTCCAGGTGTCCCTATTTTCCAGGAACATCTCTCTTTTAGAGAAGCCATCCTAGTTTCTGATTCGATCCCGGAATGTCCCACTTTTCCTTAGGATGTCCCTATTTTCATTCCATCGTTCTGCCCGGACACTGAGATCCAGCTCCGAGGGCCTTCTGGCAGTTCCCTCGCTGCGAGAAGCCAAGGAACCAGGCTGCGAGGAACCAGGCAGAGGGCCTTCTTGGTGGTGGCACCTGTCCTGTGGAACGCCCTCCCACCAGATGTCAAGGAAATAAACAACTATCTGACTTCTAGAAGACATCCGAAGGCGGCCCTGTTTAGGGAAGTTTGTTGTATTTTAGTGTTCTGTTGGAAACCACCCAGAGTGGCTGGGGAAACCCAACCAGATGGGCGGGGTATAAATAATAAATTATTATTATTATTGGCAAAATGTTGGAGGGTATGGAGTTATCTGACCCCCTAGCCACCTGAAAGCAATTTTGTATAGGGAAGGTTTTTTTTAAAAAAAAAAAGTTTAATGTTTTATTATGTTTTTATATATGTTGGAAGCTGCCCAGAGTGGCTGGGGCAACCTGGTAAGATGTGTGGGATATAAATAGTAAAATTATCATTATGGAATGGGACATCCCTATCTTCATCGGAGAAATGTTGGAGGGTACAGGTGAGGGGTCAGTTTCTTGACCTACTTGTCACTGCTGGTTGGCCCAAATAGACTAAGAATAGCCTGCTACATCAAACCAAAGTCATATCTTTGGAGCCAGTGTGGTGTAGTGGTTAAGAGCAGTGGACTCGTAATCTGGTGAACCGGGTTCGCGTCTCCACTCCTCCACATGCAGCTGCTGGGTGACCTTGGACTAGTCATACTTCTCTGAAGTCTCTCAGCCCCACTCACTTCACAGAGTGTTTGTTGTGGGGGAGGAAGGGAAAGGAGAATGTTAGCCACTTTGAGACTCCTTCGGGTCGTGATAAAGCGGGATATCAATGTCAGCATTGCCCTTGAGCCAGTGCCACCAACTGGACTCATACACTTCAGCCCCGACTGGGCTAGGCGAGCTGGGTAGCACTTCCAGAGACCACCTTCTGCACAGAAACAGGTCAAAGTGCTGTGGACTCACAGCTTAGAGTTGTGAGCACCGGATTCACTTCCACAAGAAGACAGTCGTCGCACAGCAGAGTATAGCAGAGTCTAGCAGAGTATAAACGACTCAGAGAGCAGCTCTGTAGAATATCTTCTTTATTCTATCTACAACTATTATACAACTATATGCAGAGCTAAATGAGTTCTAAGCATAAATGAATGCTAAACTGCACTGAGTGTCTGCAGCTGCTCTTAGCAGCAACCTTATCTATACACATGATCTCTAACACTCAGTCTCTCTCTCCCCGACACACTGACTGACTGACTCTGATGTGGTGCTGGAGCAGAATAAGTAGAGAGCAGAACACTGCTCCTCCTCTCTGGAGAATCAGCAGACTCATAAGGAGATTCTTGGATATGGGAGGGGTGAAATCTCCTCATCCAAACTCTTTATGTAGTCCACCAACCTCTTTTCACAGTGGCCAACCACATGCCTGAGTGCAATGGCAACTGTCTCTTGGCTTGTGATTCCTGCAAACTGGCTTTCGGAGGCATTCTGGCAGTGGAAATAGAGTCGAAGGAAGGAAGATTTCCTCAGATACTTGATGCTTTGCCCCACCGATTTGTCACCAGTGCAGAGGGGTGAAGCTGACAAGAAGTGCTTGCATATATTTATTGATGCAGGCTATGAGAGGCACAGATCTATGACTTCATGGACCCAGTGAAAGGAGCCAGGGTTGATCTGCCCTATGGGGAAGTCAAAAGGACCATTTCCTTCCATCTTCTTCAGTGAGGCTGCCTGCTATTTGTGTTATTCTGAAGTTTCTCACTGCTTTGTACTAAATACTGCATTGTACTTAATAGCCTGACTCTAATTCCATTCACATGCCTGAGGTCTTCATTCTGATAAGGAGGTGTGGGTGCAAAGGTCACCATTTCTACTCAGTGTGATGGTTTGGAAGCCTGCTTCCTTGACTGATGATATTTGAAAAGGATTCTAGGTTAAGAAAGGAGGATGCTTATACATTCAGTGACATTAAAAATAAAAAGCTATTCAGCATGTCTATCCAGGGTCTCCTGTACCTACTTATTAAAGGAAATGTCACTTGTGGCAGAAATTAATAGACTTCTGATGGAACACTCTTTGCAATCTTAAAGTACATGAATGTTGTTGGAATTTGGATTCTATGGAGCTGCGTAGAAGTGGAGAATAGAAGACCACAAAATACAATTGCCTGGGAGATATGTGCTGGGGTTCTGATTTATTCACCAATTCTGCCTTGGTAATCCTTATGTGAATAGATGAATACTGTCTGGGGAGTCTTTGTAGTCTTCTACAGATGCAATAATATTGGATGCTGAGACTGAGGGATGTTTCTCCAGCAAGAATTAACGCAGCTGTTGAAAGGTATAACAATAAACTTTCAAATTTGAAGACACTTCCCCTAACAATAGCTATGCTAACTGGTGGTGGCCAGGAGTGCCTGGCGTGCTCTGGTCCATGGGGTCACAAAGAATCGGACACGACTAAACGACTAAATGACAACAATACACAGAGCATTCTGGGTGGGGTTTCCAGACCTCCAGGTCTGGCCTGAAGTCTCCAAGTTTGCCTGGCCCCTTCCAGTTGGCAGGTGGAGCGCTTGAATATCCAGGTGGGTGAAAGTATGTATTTAATTACATACATACACATACACATACACATACACATACACATACACATACACATGTATATAGAAGACTGTGCATATAGCTTGCAAGTTTCAGCCTGGCAGGAGCTGGCTGCAAACTATAGCACAGACCCCCTGGTGTGTGGGGTCTGCCCTCTTCCTCTCGCCTCTCCCAATTAATCTGCATCTCCAAGGCTCAGTCCCATGACATCATCAGGAATCGCCTCTATGTCTCGGGGTCTGGGATACTCCTGATCTGGCAACCCTAACTGTGAGCTATGGGGAATATGGACCTTGGAGCAGGACTTTGGGTGCTTACTAAGTCCACAATGAAACAGGGTTAACACCACAAGATTTTCTGCTTTGCAGGGCAGGAATAATAATAATAATAATAATAATAATAATAATAATAATAATAATAATAATAATATATTATTTATACCCCACCCATCTGGCTGGGTTTCCCCAGCCACTCTGGGCAGCTTCCAACAAAGTGTTACAATACAGTGGTCTGTTAAACATTAAAAGCTTCCCTAAACAGGGCTGCCTTCAGATGTCTTCTAAAAGTCTGGTAATTGTTTTTCTCTTTGACATCTGGTGGGAGGGCGTTCCACAGGGCGGGTGCCACTACCGAGAAGGCCCTCTGCCTGGTTCCCTGTAACTTGGCTTCTCACAGTGAGGGAACCGCCAAAAGCCCCTTGGCGCTGGACCTCCAGGTAGAACGATGGAGGTGGAGACGCTCCTTCAGATATATTGGACCGAGGTCATTTAGGGCTTTAAATGTCATCACCAACACTTTGAAGTGTGCTTGGAAACGTACTTCCATAGGGATTGCCACTGGGCTTTCCATAAATCAAAATCTTAAGTGTGACCTGAGAGGCTAGACATAAGAGCATAAGATCTGGGGTGGATCTACTGTGGAATTAATGAAGCTTAAGCTTCAGGGCTCCTAATCCCAAAGGGGCCCCCAAAGCGACTTTAGTCATGCATGTATATATATTTCACTTATTTTCACGCAAATTTTTATTCACATCAGTGACTTTGACATGTGAGATAATCTACTACTGCAACTGTACACTGATTTGCAACGTGGGAGGTCTTCCCACCTTGTTCCCCACACAATTCCCACCTCCACCCTACCTGTGCCTGAAAGGAATGGTTAGAATCCTGCATCTGAATGTTTATTTTCCCCTGCTCCCATTGGTTGTCAGTGCAACTGGCTGCAAGAGGCATCTACCCTATTAGCGCCCACTGAAAGGCACTTGTGCTATGGTGACAGGCCTGTTCCCGGAGAGCAAGATCTGCAGAATGGCTCCCAGAGCAGGATGAAGAGGGGAGGGAAATGGGTAATACAGACATATGGGGGGGAGGACTAGTAAATTCAAATGTTTGGATGGATAATAGGGGAGGTAAACAAACAAACAATGGGGGGAAATGGGCTAATCATCATGGACCAGATGGATAGAAAGGTGAACAGTGGAAGGGAGCAATGGAGAGCCCACGAGGGCTTGTGGGTGTCTGCTGCCGCCTCTTTTTCTTTGCAAAAGGAAATAATTTTGGAGATCATTTTAAACCCTCTGGGTTTTAAAAAATAAAATTGGATTGTTTTATAGGAGATAGCAGAGTTAATAGCTCGGAAGACAAATCTATCCAGTCCCTTGACCACACATTCTCTCTTGTTCACACATTACTAGCATTGCTTTGTTGTTGTAGTTTAGTCGTTTAGTCGTGTCCGCCTCTTTGTGACCCCCCTGGACCAGAGCATGCCAGGCACTCCTGTCTTCCACTGCCTCCTGCAGTTTGGTCAAACTCATGTTCATAGCTTCAAGAACACTGTCCAGCCATCTCGTCCTCTGTCGTCCCCTTCTCCTTGTGGCCTCAATCTTTCCCAACATCAGGGTCTTCTCCAGGGAGTCTTCTCTTCTCATGAGGTGGCCAAAGTCTTGGAGCCTCAGCTTCAGGATCTGTCCTTCCAGTGAGCACTCAGGGCTGATTTCCTTCACAATGGAGAGGTTTGATCTTCTTGCAGTCCATGAGACTCTCAAGAGTCTCCTCCAGCACCATAATTCAAAAGCATCAATTCTTCGGCGATCAGCCTTCTTTATGGTCTAGCTCTCACTGTAAGCATTGCTTACAAAGAGTAAATATAACACACAGTGGTTGCCTTGGTAAAGTGGTGGCGGATGGGCGGGGGCACTGACCTGGGCCACAGATTATGAGTGCCTGATGGCACCCGTGGCATAACGTGATGTCGCGTTATGTCGGCACTGCCGCAGTGGCGCTTCTGGGCCTACAAATCCTGTCAAGTCCAGCCAGCATAGTCATTGAGAGTTATAGTCCAGCAATGTTCAGAGGAATCACATATGCTTTATCCTTTCTGGCGCGTTCCAGCACCCTATTTATTTTTGTCCCTTTCTACTTTTCTAGATCTACAGTATCCCTTTTGAGATTACACAACCGCCTGGATTTATGATACAGCTTGCCATTGCAGTTTTATTCAAGCAGTTAAGACAATTTTTATGGACAGATATTTTACGATTAAAGTTATATTATTGGGAGCAGTACTGGCTCTCATGCCTTTGAACCTGCCCTTCTGTGTGTGTTTTGCATTTTATCACTGTATTTTATTATTTCAGTTTGCATTTTTTAAAATTTCTGTTCTGAGAATTCCAATTGAAAATCAGACAGCAAATTATTTATCTGCAAATGAAAAACACTGCACACAATATTCCATATGCGGCTGCACCATATATTTTTTATGACAATACTGACAACCTAATTTTCAAATCCTAATAATCTCTAGTACATAGTGTGCCATTTTCTATTGTTACCATTCACTGAGTTGATGCTATCCATCACTACTACAAAGTCTCTTCCCTAGTTGGCCACTGCCAGTTTAGGGCCCATCCTTAATTGAGATTATCCCACAACGAAGAACTTGCTAGATCAGGCCAACATCTTGCTCTTGTTAAGTGTAGTGATTTGATTCACTGAAATTGTAAATGCTTGTATGCATTAAAGGTAAAGGTAAAGGGACCCCTGACCATTAGGTCCAGTTGTGACCAACTCTGGGGCTGTGGCGCTCATCTCGCTTTATTGGCCGAGGGAGCCGGCGTACAGCTTCCGGGTCATGTGGCCAGCATGACTAAGCCACTTCTGACAAACCAGAGCAGCGCATGGAAACGTTGTTTACCTTCCTGCTGGAGCTGTACCTATTTATCTACTTGCACTTTGACGTGCTTTCGAACTGCTAGGTTGGCAGGAGCAGGGACTGAGCAACGGGGGCTCACCCCGTTGCGGGGATTCGAACCACTGACCTTCTGATCAGCAAGTCCTAGGCTCTGTGGTTTAACCCACAGTGCCACCTGCGTCTCATTGTATGCATTACCATGTGTTTAAATTTGATTGGTTGTTAACTGAATTCTAGAAAGTAGTTCTCATGTGATTGGCTAATGTTGGTCACATGGGAGGTAACTAGTGAAGGAGAGGCTCCTTTTTATGTGAAGCAAGATGACTGTGTTTTAGAATCCACTGTGAACACTGCTAGGCTGAATAGAGTGCTGGAGTGCTTCTTTGCTTGAAAGAAGGAGAGCAAAGCTGTAGAAGGTAAAAGTGAAATTCTCGCCTAGGAGTGCAAGACATGGCCTAATTGAGATACAGAAGCCTGAGTGCTGAGCTCTGGAGAGCAAACAACAGCTGTTTGGAAGTTAGAAGAACAGACTGTAAGCCCATGTTTGGAGAAGCATGTGACTGTAGTCAAAACAAAAAAAAATTCTTCCAGTAGCACCTTAAAGACCAACTAAGTTAGTTCTTGGTATGAGCTTTCGTGTGCATGCACACTTCTTCAGATATCTGTGTATCTGAAGAAGTGTGCATGCACACGAAAGCTCATACCAAGAACTAACTTAGTTGGTCTTTAAGGTGCTACTGGAAGAAATTTTTTTTTGTTTTGACTATGGCAGACCAACACGGCTACCTATCTGTACATGTGACTGTAAACATGTTTTAATTTATCTTTTTTTTATATAAATATTTATTCAAGATTTTCTTAATACAATAGAGAAAAAACAAACAAAATAACATATACTTTAACAAAAATCATACTTTCTTCAATTCTTTGGACTCACATCTCTCGTTCCTGCGTTCCAAATTTTCAAGCTTTACCCCGCAATTTATCACCTTATTTCAATTCTTATCTTATAATTTTCCAATATTGTATCCCTAATTTTGGATAATTTAACCCAAACCTTAAAAGCTTAATTTTAACAGAATATTTATCCAAACTTTATCTTTTCTCATATTTTCATTTATCTTCATCTTCCTTTTAACTAGCTTGTTGGTGCCCTATTGTTAATAATCTTACATCTTTCTTAACATTCATACAATTTACAATATTTTTGTAAATAGTCCTTAAATTTCTTCCAGTCCTCCTCCACAGCCTCTTTTCCCAGGTCTCGGATTCTGCCAGTCATTTCTGCTAACTCCATGTAGTCTATCAGTTGCATCTGCCATCCTTCCAGCGTGGGCAAATCTTGGGTTTTCCAGTGCTTGGCGACAAGTATCCTTGCTGCTGTTGTTGCATACATAAAAAATGTTCGGTCCTTCTTTAACACCCTCTGGCCGACGATGCCCAAAAGAAAGGCCTCTGGTTTCTTAGGGAAGGTATACTTAAATACCTTTTTCAACTCATTATATATCATTTCCCAGAAAGCCTTAACTCTAGGGCAGGTCCACCAGAGGTGAAAGAACGTTCCTTCAGTTTCTTTACATTTCCAACATTTATTATCAGACAAATGGTATATTTTTGCAAGCTTGACTGGGGTCATGTACCACCTATACATCATTTTCATAATATTTTCTTTCAAGGCATTACATGCCGTGAATTTCAAACCGGTGGTCCATAACCTTTCCCAGTCAGCAAACATGATATTGTACCCAATGTCCTGTGCCCATTTTATCATAGCCGATTTGACCGTTTCATCTTGTGTGTTCCATTTTAGCAGCAAATTGTACATTCTGGAAAGTACCCTAGCCTTAGGTTCTAACAATTCCGTTTCTAACTTTGATTTTTCCACCTGGAATCCTATCTTTTTGTCCAACTTGAAAACTTCTTTAATCTGAGCATAATGTAACCAATCTTGCACTTTATCTTTTAATTTCTCCAAACTCTGCAACCTCCAATTATCTCCATCTTTTTCTATTATTTCCCAATATTTCGGCCATTTGGCCTCCATATTAAGTCTTTTCCGGGCCTTAGCTTCCATTGGTGATAACCACCTTGGGGTCTTATTTTCCAATAAGTCTTTATATTTTATCCAGACATTGAACACTGCTTTCCTGACAATATGGTTCTTGAAAGCCTTATGACTTTTAACCTTGTCCATGTTTTAATTTATCGCTAAGTTTCTGCAAGAAAAGATTTTGAATGTTAAAGTCTGGACATTGGTTTAATTTCCAAAGAAGGGTGTCAGTCATATATACAATTTAAGCTTCTTAGGTGTGTTTTTGCTAACCTTATTCCATCAGTTCTCACAGTGGTCAACCATATGTGTGTGGGAAACTAGGAAGCGGGATCTTGTGGGTTCTAACCCCACATTGGGCAAAGGTTTCTTGCATTGCAGGGAATTGGACGGTCTCTTCCAAATCTACAATTCTATGATTCTTTGATCTGAGTGCAAAGTAAGGTAAAACACACTAACTTGGATACAGAAGCCACTGATAGTCTCATCCTTCATGAGTTCATCTAAACCGCTTTTACAGCCATCCAAGTTGAAGCTGTCCATGGAGGCGCAGGTCAATTCTGTATCCAGGGCAGCTGTCTACCGGCTCCATCTGGTACGCAGGCTGAGACCCTACCTGCCCGTGGACTGTCTCGCCAGAATGGTGCATGCTCTAGTTATCTCCCGCTTGGACTACTGCAATGCGCTCTATGTGGGGCTAAATTTGAAGGTGACCCAGAAACTACAACTAATCCAGAATGCAGCAGCTAGACTGGTGACTGGGGGCAGCCGCCGAGACCACATAACACCGGTCTTGAAAGACCTACATTGGCTCCCAATACGTTTCCGAGCACAATTCAAAGTGTTGGTGCTGGCCTTTAAAGCCCTAAACAGCCTCGGCCCAGTGTACCTGAAGGAGCGTCTCCACCCCCATCGTTCTGCCCGGACTCCGAGGGCCTTCTGGCAGTTTCCTCACTGCAAGAGGCAAAGCTACAGGGAACCAGGCAGAGGGCCTTCTCGATAGTGGCGCCCGCCCTGTGGAACGCCCTCCCATCAGATGCCAAAGAGAGAAACAACTACCTGACATTTAGAAGACATCTGAAGGCAGCCCTGTTCAGGGAAGTTTTTAATGTGTGACATTTTGATGTATTTTTAATCTTTGTTGGAAGCTGCCCAGAGTGGCTGGGGAAACCCAGCCAGATGGGCAGGGTACAAATAAATTGTTGTTGTTGTTGCTGTTGTTGTTAATGTGCCACATCCATTTTCAATAGTGTGAGCTAAAAAACATAGGAGGGGTACTGCCTTTGTGACAGACTTGTGGACTTCCCAGAAGCATCTTCTTAGCTCAAGCTGGAAACTGAAATCTGTGCTAGACAAACTTTTGATCCGAGCAAGCAGGACTCTCCTTATGTTCTTAAGCATATGTAGGCAACAATTAACTGAACTGGGCTGCAGCAAAGCATAGTTTTGCAAGAGTGAACTCTTAATTAGCAAAAGCTGCCTGAAAGTTATTGTTTGTGTGGGTGGCTACTGAGAGATTCATCTACAAGGGAGATGGGGACTGAGTCATAACCAAATGCTTCTCAGACAGAGGACCACCTGGTGCCATTCTCCAGTTTTTAATAAAGGCACACACGGCTTCCATTTAAGCTCATGCTGGTAGGAACACAACAAAGCATTACTTGGAATAAAGGAGCTGTGAAAGCTTTTAAATAAATACAATTAGTGGAGCACCATTAATTATCGGGGAAGTAGCAGCCTCATACCCAGTGTTGTTCGGAATTTCTAAGAAACCGAAAAACCTGTGCAGTTTTGAACCATCTTGATTCAAAATGGCACCCAGCTGTAGCCATACATAAACACCTGCTGCTTGATCTCAGGAACCACGGTGCAAAATGTTGTTACAATATCTTAGGAAGTGTTCTAATGCATAGACAAACAACTTTCCAAAACATAGAGTTGTGATGCCTGGACCTGACCAGACTCCAGACGTGCCACAGATTGATGGCTTTGGGAAACAGGCAGGGTCCCCTGAAACCAATATTGAGGACCACCTTGAGGGGCCATCTTGGGCTGGGACCTGATGGAGAACCCCTCAAGCTGTCAGAAGAGGATGTTTAGCCACCATTATGCAGTCCTGGAGAACACCAGCCCCGAAAGGAACCAACTGGAACAGCAAAGTCATCGAGTGCATCTACATGTGGGAAGGTTGTGGATAGCAGGAGAGGATATATTGATTAAATATTATCCTTCCTCACTCACGCTAGTGAATTATATATAGCAGAGCTTATTCCCCTTTTACACAGCAAGAAGCTAGTTGCAGATTCGTTTGGAATTCTTTAGTTAAACAATCCAATCTGGCATGACCGGTTTGGAGTATATTCCTGGTAAGACCCCTCTCAAAAAGAAATAAAGACACACGAGTCTTCCTTATACACAATGAAAAGTTTGCTAGCATTCAGTTCACAGTATGATCCCTGAAGGCAGGCTTTAGCTTGTAGTTACAGATACAGTGTGGCTTACATCCTTGTAAGGATGGGCCCATGTGCTGCTGGCAGAGAACCAGCAGACAGCATCAAGAGCAGTGACCAAAATGGGAGAGAGAACATCAAGAGAGAGATGATTGTGTGACTGGGCCTTTTGTTAGGTCTGCAAAGTTCACGCCCACCTACCTGGTCATATGCAGGGGGAGGATGCTCCAGACCAGGTGGAACAGGAAATTCTACCTTGGCTGGATCAACATCCCCCTGTCTGTGTCCACTCTAGGCAAACAAGGAATGTTGTATTTGACTGCTCCAATGGATTACATTCCACACTACAGACCCAGAGTCATCTTGCTTTGCTGTTTAGTCGTTTAGTTGTGTCCAACTCTTCATGACCCCATGGACCAGAGCACGCCAGGCACTTCTGTCTTCCACTGCTTTCCGCAGTTTGGTCAAACTCAAGCTGGTAGCCTCAAGAACACTATCCAACCATCTTGTCCTCTCTCGTCCCCTTCTCCTTGTGCCCTCCATCTTTCCCAACATCAGGGTCTTTTCCAGGGAGTCTCTTCTCATGAGGTGGCCAAAGGATTGGAGCCTCAGCTTCAGGATCTGTCCTTCCAGTGAGCACTCAGGGCTGATTTCCTTAAGAATGGAGAGGTTTGATTTTCTTGCAGTCCATGGGACTCTCAAGACTCTCCTCCAGCACCATAATTCAAAAGCATCAATTCTTTGGCGATCAGCCTTCTTTATGGTCCAGCTCTCACCTCCATACATCACTACTGGGAAAATCATAGCTTTTACTATACGGACCTTTGTTGGCAAGGTGATGTCTCTGCTTTTTAAGATGCTGTCTAGATTTGTCATTGCTTTTCTCCCAAGAAGCAGGCGTCTTTTAATTTCGTGGCTACAATCACCATCTGCAGTGATCATGGAGCCCAAGAAAGTAAAATCTCTCATCTTGCTACTTGTGACTAAAGGGGATTACTCACAAGTAAGCAATCTCCTTTAGTGCCAGCAGCTTTGGTCAGGGTGTGGTCCTGATGGTCAGAGTATGCAAAATCTCCCTCCTGAGCCTTCTAGTTATCAGAAGCAACACAGATCTCTGCTTCCTTGTTCTTTATGCTACTGCAACTGTCTTGTGAAATACTCTGGAATACCGACCTCACTTCTGGATTGTGTTTGGACCTATACTGATTTTATGTGTTTGACCTTGATTTATTTAGACTGTGATGCACCAGGAACCCTTCCTTTGTTGGCAAGTACTTCCCTGAGAGTCTTGCCTACTTGGAGTACTACTGAGAGTACTACTCACTTGGAGCAAGATGAAAATGGTAGATTAATCTGCTGTCTAATATTCTGCTTCTGGGGCTCACTCCAGCTTTTCGCCTCATTAATGGAGTAATTTATAATCTCTAAGTGAGCCTACGTATTATGAACTATCTACAACCATGTCTGTAACTGCATAATAAACTACTCTAAAAGTCTAAGGATCCGTATACTTACAGCTCTGTGCATCACTTTATCTATGCCTCCACAAATTGCAACATCCCATTTTATCTGAAACACGGGTTGGGTATGACAGAAAAGTTTGTTCTCGGATTACATACCCTCCCATGTTTCTCAGATGAAAATAGAGGTGTCCTATTCCTCCTTCATCATCATCACCCTATTTACACCCCACCCATCTGACTAGATTGCCCCAGCCATTCTGGGCAGGTTCCAACATATATAAAAACATAACAAAACATTAAATAGTTAAAAACCTGCCTATGCAAGGCTGCCTTCAGATGGTCTGGGAGATGGAAAACTCCACACCCTCCAACATTTCTCTGTTGAAAACAGGGGCATCCTAAGGAAAAGAGGGACATCATGGCATCAAATCAGAAACTGGGATGGCTTCTGTAAATCCCGGACTGTCCCTGGAAAACAGGGACACTTGGAGGGTCTGTGATTAGCTTAGAATACTTCAAGCTTGCCAAAAGGATTTCAATTAGGGCTGCACACTGGATTTGGCTGAGGACTGAGCCAAAATGAGCATGTCTGTAGGACTTCAGGCCATGGGACAGCTCAGGTACACACAGCCCCTGATCACCATGAGTCACACTGGATTAGCCCAGACCTGTGGCTCTCAGGTGTGAGGACATCATGCTGGAAGGAGAGGCAGGGTGGAGGAACCACACAAAAAAGCCTGCATCTCCTTGGTTAGAAGGTAAGCCACTGCTGCAGCTGTTTCCTGCCTGCCATCTCACCACACAGGATAATGCCACTACTCAACAGCTGTTGAGCAGAGCCATCAGTCCTGAGGGGCTCGGGTGCTACTTTTACACAGGATCGAATCCTCCTAACAGCTGAAAAGCAAGAAGATCTGCTGCTACAGCCTTTCTTTAAACTGTATTTAAACTCAGGTAGGTAGTCGTGTTGGTCTGACGCATTAGGAATATATATATAAAAAATAAAATTGTCCAGTAGCACCTAAGAGACCAACTAAGTTTGTTCTTAGTAAAAGCTTTTGTGTGCATGCACACATCTTCAGATACCACATTGAGCTGCATGATATGGAAGTCCATCAATCTCACAAATCGTATGTGAAGAAGTGTCTTTCAGGGTTCCAACTGTGAACTGATGTGAGTAAACTACTTTTATACAAGATTATGGCATGTTTATTTTTTTAAGAGGGATATAAGGGAACTTACCAGGAACCTAATAGTGAGAAGCTTACACAAGCCTGCAACCAGCTACCCGCTGTGCATCCAAAAGGGGAATGTGAAACTCTGTTAAGTAAAGGAACTTGCTAGTGCAAGTTAGGAAGGTTATTAATAAATAATTATATATCCTCTCCTGTCTCCCTGAACATTCCAACAGCTTTCCACTCTATAATTTATGTGATCTGATATGCCCAACCACTGACACATTTCTCCATTTGCTGTATGGCCATGAAGAGAGATCTTAAAGCTCTATCATCCTTTGGGGGGGGGGACATAACTTGTCAGGAACTCGTCCCACTCTTGAGTAGGACCCTGGCAGAAACACATGCCTGACTGGCATGTTCTCTCCCTCCTGGTCAATCGTTCGGGAGCTTCAAAAGCTTTCTTCAGCCCAAAGATCACAGCAACCGATGCCAACAGACATCAGCACACTTAGGGATCCGCAGAGTCTTTGCAGCTTGCGTAACAGACCTCAGCAACTCAGCATTTTGGCTAATCTACTTTATTTACATATAAACACACATGGAGCACTGCAACACGGCTCCCTCTCTCTCTAGCATCAGACAGCAAAGAGAAAAAGAACAAAGGACAATAGTCCCACTTCACAAAACACAGTAGCACAAACTTCCTGTCTCCGTCACTTCCCACTCTGTGGAGTCCAAACATACACCGTCATGTGAAAGACAACAATTCCATAACTGCAATCACGGAGCAGGAATTCTAATGTAACTTACCTTTTCTTTCTAAGCTAGGCTGCTGAGTATTACTCCATGCCATAGATCACAGAGCCAGCATGATGGCTGAGTTGTATAATTCTCTTTCAGTTTTCACCCTCAATTTAAAATTTCCAATAAAACCACCATGGGCTTTTCATGCAGTAAACCTTTAAAACCTCATGCTGGGCTGTATCCGGCAAAGCCATCCTATTAATGCAAGGACTTCAGCTTGCCCAACAGGACCTCCTCTCCCTCTCCCTTTGTACCCCTGCACTCCACAGGCCTGTTCTGTTCTTTTCCTGATGCTCTGGAACAGATTGGATGGATAGAGACACAAAGGGAATTGCAAGGGAGAAAAAGTCTCATTGCCCAGGCAGATGTCTGTGCACTAACAGGGCAACTTTGTTGCACACAACCCAAGTGTCTAGCTTCATTATTTCCTGCCAGAATTGGATTTGAGTTTCAGGCATGGTCACCCCTTCTGAGGGGGTGAAGCCTACCAATAGGAATGGGGGGCAGGTTTGATTCAGTTCAGATTTAAAGCCAGATTTATCAAATTTGCACTTTCTAATGCAACATCGAAACACAGTAATCTTTCAAGACTCACACTTACCAAATTTTGTGATGCAGTTCTGTAACCAAGTAATGTTTGCCAATATGCATATATATTAGAGGAAGATGTGCATAAAAATGAATATATTGGTGAAGATATACAAAAATGCATTATTTTTTTGGTGGGGGATGCTTGCAAAAATGTGTACATTAGTCAAAGCTGCATAGAATAATGTGTGTGTTAGGAAAAAAATGCACAAAAAATATTTTTAATTTTTTAAAAAATATTTTATTGAAAATGTATCAGTTAAACAAAACAAAGAGATTTGAACAAAAATTCTAAAGAATAAAATCCATAAATTTCTGCAGAAATGTGGAGAACTGAATTTAAGATCGGGAAACGTGAAAATTTGAGAGGACCAAAGTCGAAAGTTTCATCCACCTTCATCTGCCAAATTTGTGCACCTCCAGCTCCAACTCTCTCAAGCTCTGGGCATTTCCTCAGTCACTTGGGTATCATTTGTCAAAGGAGTTGTGTATTTACCTTTTTGGAAACACTAAGACATTAGAGCTACTTCAAAGGTTGAGCAATCCTTGGGTTACCTTGACACACCTTGTTAATGACCAGCAATCTGGCTAAGAAGGCAATGGTCAGTTAACAGCTGTCCCAAAGGGAACATATGAAGCAACCTTTGACACAATCAGTTCCCTTGATCTAGCAGATTCAATATTATGGCTCCTCAATATATCGAGGCAACCACAGCATCAAATATTGCACATGAGCCCTTATTAAATCCTATGTTAAGGAGGGAAGGGGCTCTGCCATTCTTTCTACAAAGAATGAAAGATCAATTAAATCAGATCAGTTCTTCTCATTCAGAAGGCTGCAGGGCAGCACACAGGACAATCAAATTATATAGATGTCTTCACAACGATGATATATGATCCATCATTTCAGCCTGAAGTCTGTGCTGTGGAGAATAGAAACAGGTGTTCATATCTGTGTGGAAACTGAATTATATACCCTGTGCATTTCAAGTGGAGCAATATTACAGCAGATATGTTAGTAGCACCCTCCCTGCCCCCATTTCCCAGTATTATAGACTGGTTTGTATAATCTTGAAAAAGCAGCCTGTTAACGTATGAGAGTTGCTGTAGCCATAGAGATAACTGATGCATTTTTAATATTACTGTGGGTTTTGGGGGGTGTTATTATGGAACATATTCAGGAGAAGAATTCAGAGTAGAGTCTCTAAAACAGTTAGATGGCATATTGTATGCCTCTTTCCAGGGGATGTGGGTGACGCTGTGGTCTAAACCACTGAGCCTCTTGGGCTTGCCAATCAGAAGGTCGGCGGTTCGAATCCCTGCGACGGGATGAGCTCCCGCTGCTCGCTCCCAGCTCCTGCCAACCTAGCAGTTCGAAAGCACGCCAGTGCAAGTAGATAAATAGGTACCTCTCTGGCGGGAAGGTAAACAGCGTTTCCGTGCGCTGATCTGGTTTCGGTGTTCCATTGTGCCAGAAGCAACTTAGTCATGCTGGCTGCATGACCCAGAAAATCTGTATGCGGACAAACGCTGGCTCCCTTGGCCTGTAAGGTGAGATGAGCGCTGCAACCCCAGAGTCGCCTGTGACTGGATTTAACTGTCAGGGGTCCTTTACCTTTATGCCTCTTTCCAGCAACTCCTGCAGCCAAGCTAGTGCCAAACATATTGCTCTGCTTTCCTTTGGACCACATTAGTGAGGCTGAGTAAAGGGTCTTGTTTTCTGGGCAGCCCAGGACCTCCATACACACTTCCCAGGTCTGTGCCCCGCGGAAGGTCACTTTTGTGCTGCTAATGCAGCAAAAATGACATGGGAGGCAGAAGTTATGAGTTATTGGTCTCGGCAGCCACAGCAGGTGCTGTGATTCTTCAGTGGTTTGGCTTTGCCCCTGTGTTGTCTCTGGGAACAGATGAATGCCAATATTGGGGAATCAGTTTAGATGATGTCCTGCGTCCCTTACAGTTTTGAGGGTCCTTTACCCAGTGAGAGTTAGAATCTAATAGAGGATTCTACTGCTGAACCAGTCAGACAAGTTTCTTCATAAGACAATGACCTTAGCAGACGACTTAAATGTTCTCAGCAGCACCCCAAAAGGGTGAAGTACACTTAGCTACAGCTAAGTGATGGTGCCCTCTGGCCTAATGAGGGCAGAGTTGTCCATCACCCGCCTCACCTAGTTGCTGTGTAGGTGAAGAGTAGCTGGTGTATTGTGTGTGAACTCAACTGGAAGCAGGCTGGGAGCAGGCTGGGAGCTGGATACAGAGAAACATGCTTGCTCTGTGCTGGATCAAAGCTGTGACTAATAGAGAAGCAAGATCTGTTGGGGGTGTTAATGTTGTGAGCCCCTCCATCTTACGCTCAGGTTGTATATATGTGTAGATAAAATCATATACTGTATTCTAAAGATACCACAGTGTCCCCTGGCCTTCGTTCCATGGAAACCAAACCTAGGTGCCTGTAACCCCTAGATTCTCTCACTGCTTGGAGATTGGGGTTGTGTGTAACAATATGTTAATGATTCAACATCACAATCAACAAATGCCAAATACATGAGTAAAGGTAAAAGGACCCCTAACCATTAGGTCCAGTCATGGCTGACTCTGGGGTTGCAGTGCTCATCTCGCTTTACTGGCCTAGGGAGCCAGCGGACAGCTTCCGGGTCAAGTGGCCAGCATGACTAAGCTGCTTCTGGTGAACCAGAGCAGTGCACGGAAACACCCTTTACCTTTCCGCCGGAGTGGTACCTATTTATCTACTTGCACTTTGATGTGCTTTCAAACTGCTAGTTTGGCAGGAGCAGGGACCGAGCAATGGGAGCTCACCCTGTCGTGGGGATTCGAACCATCGACCTTCTGATCGGCAAGTCCTAGGCTCTGTGGTTTAACCCACAGTGCCACCTGCGTCCCTAAATACATGAGTAGGGTGTGTTTAACCAAGCCTCCTTGTAGACTAGGGTTTCCCAAACTTGGGAGTTGTAATCCAACAACAACTGGAGACCCATCTTCCCTAGCTTGCAAGACCAATGGTAAGGGATGATGGGAGTTGTAGTTGAGGAACAGCTGGAGTTTGGGAATCCTGTTGTAGACGAACAACTACAGAGTCTGGAAAAGTATGAGCCTTTCTCAGGCACTGGCCTGAACATGGAGAAGGATAAAAGCATCTCAAGGAGTAAGAGGCACCCTCAGTGTCTCTGTGCATAGGTTCTCAAACCTTCAACACCAGAGGCTTCTGGTTCTACACACATTTGCCTGGATATTTATTCATTTTATTTAGAATACACAACTTGGGGTTCTCCAGTGAAGCTGAACATTGAAAGAATGACGCGGCAGCTAAAAAAGCCAATGCAATTCTGGGCTGCATCAATAGGAGTATAGCATCTAGATCAAGGGAAGTAATAGTGCCACTGTATTCTGCCCTGATCAGACCTCACCTGGAGTACTGTGTCCAGTTCTGGGCACCACAGTTCAATAAGGACACTGACAAACTGGAACGTGTCCAGAGGAGGGCAACCAAAATGGTCAAAGGCCTGGAAACGATGCCTTATGAGGAATGGCTAAGGGAGCTGGGCATGTTTAGCCTGGAGAAGAGGAGGTTAAGGGGTGATATGATAGCTATGTTCAAATATATAAAAGGATGTCACATAGAGGAGGGAGAAAGGTTGTTTTCTGCTGCTGCGGAGAAGCGGACACGGAGCAATGGATCCAAACTACAAGAAAGAAGATTCCACCTAAACAATAGGAAGAACTTCCTGACAGTAAGAGCTGTTCAACAGTGGAATTTGCTGCCAAGGAGTGTGGTGGAGTCTCCTTCTTTGGAGGTCTTTAAGCAGAGGCTTGACAACCATATGTCAGGAGTGCTCTGATGGTGTTTCCTGCTTGGCAGGGGGTTGGACTCGATGGCCCTTGTGGTCTCTTCCAACTCTATGATTCTATGATTCTATGATTCATTCTTAGGCTGTGGAGTTCACAAATGTAGGACATAGTGATGGATGCCAACCTAGATTTCTTGAAAGGGGATTAGACAAATTTCTGGAGGAGATAGCCAACGGTGGTTATTAGCCACAATGGCCATGTACAACATTCAGTAATAAAGGAGGTATGCTTCTGAAGAGCAGTTGCTGGAATTCTCAAGTGGGGAGAGCGCTCTCTTTAAATGTTCTTTCCATTTTGCCATCAAAATTCTCCCAAAGCTGCTAGTTACACGGATAGGAGACGGTATCAACTGGGGACACTGTGTGGCAGGGAAAGGTTTACCCCAGCACCACAGCCTGAATCAGATGCAGTTGCAGCTGCTATTAATTATAAAGGGGCAGATCTGGTCTTGGGTCTCCTGCTGTCGCATGTCTTTTGGCCCTGGAAGAGGGTTGCTAGAAGGTGGCTGGGACAAGGCCTGCATGCATTTAGCAGCTGGCTACAGTTGCTATAATGGGTCTCCTGGCCCAGGTGCAAAACAGCAGATGAGTCCTTTATGGCAAGTGCTGCATATGAAATTAAATTTGAGTGTGTGCGACAGAGAGACAGAGAGAAAGCACGACAGGCTAATCGGGAACTACATCTGCCTTGGGAAATTGAAAAGGAGAAGGGAAAAAAAACAGGAAAATGCAGAAGTGGCAAAAATTAGCATCTGAAGGGAATAATTGAATGTTTTAAAATCCTGCTCATTAGGCCATTCATTAGAGACTTCTTCTGGCAGCTTACAGGAGAAACAAAAGTAATTGCCACGTTCTTGGTGCACATTCAATTGGCACTCCAGCTTATTAACGTTCTAATAGCTTTGGAGTCTGGTGCTGAAAACTTTATAGTGTGCATTTAGAAGGCTTGATATATTCTCACACGGACGAGGGGCTGCTCTCATCTCTGCACCAGGAAGGCCATAGGCCAAATCGATTGCAGTCTCTTAAGATGCTGGGTGCTTCAGAAGAACAAAGGAAGAGCTTGGTTAGCTGGTGATTGGCTAGAGCCCACTTTAATAAATTGCACGAGTTTTACAGTACAATCCTATCCATGTCAGGTTTGATTCAATTGGCCATGGTTGCTTCCTGGAGCAGGTCTATGCATCGTGAGTTGGGGCTGCAGCAATATGGTGGCTCTTTTATTCTCTGCAGGACCTGCCTCCAGAGAGTAGCCCTTATGTCAACTGAATTGCAGGATGCCTCAGGGTTCTTTCTTGCCACCAGTACTAAAAATGTAAAGGGACCCCTGACCATTAGGTCCAGTTGTGACCGACTCTGGGGTTGCGGTGCTCATCTCACTTTATTGGCCGAGGGAGCTGGAGTACAGCTTCCGGGTCATGTGGTCAGCATGACTAAGCCGCTTCTGGCGAACCACAGCAGTGCACGGAAACACCGTTTACCTTCCTGCCAGAGTGGTACCTATTTATCTACTTGCACTTTGACGTGCTTTTGAACTGCTAGGTGGCAGGAGCAGGGACCGAGCAACGGGAGCTCACCCCGTCACGGGGATTCGAACCGCCAACCTTCTGATCAGCAAGTCCTACGCTCTGTGGTTTACTATTTAACATTTATTTGAAGCTGCTGGTTGCAGCCATTGGGAGGAAGCGGGTGTTGGTCCTCAGAATAATCAGTGAGATGAGGACAGCCATTTTTATATCTTCAGACAGCTTTATTCACCTAAGCTTATGGTGGATTTCGTTAACTGCTCTGGTCTATGGATTTTTAAAATGTTAATGCTGGCTGCTTCTGTTGCTTTTATTTTATTGTGATACCATGTGATGTTTTCTTGGATATTACTGAATCTATTTCAATTGTTTGAATTGCACAGTTTAATTTTGTTGCTGGGCTTTTGGAAACCACATTGATCTTTTTTTAAAATGAAAAGCACTTGAATAAATGAAAGAAACATATCTTCTCAGAGGTAGACGCCATTGAACTCTGTGGAATTTACTTTCAAGGTAAGATGTGCTTGACTGTATTAATGGGTTCATCTAGTGAGTAAACATGTGTCAGAGCTGCCTCTAGGTTCCAGCTCACAGAGGACCAACGCTAGTCAGTAATAATGTACAAAAGTCTTTATTGAAGTTCAGTTTCCATTTCCAAGCCGCAGCGTGCAGCTCTACGTCTTAGAACCTAGATCGGCGAAGCTCCGTCTGAGTCTCCACCCCCTGTACACCAATTTAAGACTCTAGCCTTACTCCACCTCTTCCGTCTCTCCTTTCTCCTCTGGGTCCTTCTGCCCCCTGGGTCTCCTCCTTTCTGGACTCTTCTGACGCTGACCCCCCTGACTCCTGTCCCTCCTTTCGGCGGGCTTTAGGATCTGGCTCCCTATCCGGGCTACCGACTGTGCCGCTCGCCTGTACATTTGAACTTGGCGCGCGCGCCCAGCCTCTAACCTTCCTCTTGACCGTTTCCCCGCTCTCCGATGGAGGCGTGGCCAATCCTGACTCATCTCCTCCCGCTGGTGGTGAGCAGCCTGATCCCGATACCTGGGACTCCTCCCCCCTACTGCGCTCTGGTGGGGAAGCTGGTCCTGATTTCCAACTGCTGCTCTCTGAGTCCCCTCTGGCCCCTTCTTCCTGGGGTGTCCCCCTAGGCACCCCCCTTGCTCTGACCATGGGAGCCCCTTTCTGTGAATCTTCCGATTCGCTGGAAAGACTCAGAGACCTCGGACCACTGTCATCGCTTACGTTTCCTTCGGATTCCTCCCCCTCGCTCTCCATTTCCTCCCTTTCTTGTGCCTCTGCTCCTGAGCCCCTGACAACATGAGTATGGTTATACTTTTAATCATGAGAGCCTTGCTCAATCTGGGCAGAGGTTTGTCATGTCCAGCATCCTCTTCTCATATTGACCATCTGTTGTTGGCATCCATCTGACTTGAGGGACAAGGGGGCACGCCTCCAGGGGTGAAGTCAAACCACTACATTTGCAGCAGTGAAGTGACATCATAGAATCATAGAATCTCTGGAGCTGCAGAAAACAACCTTTCTCCCTCCTCTATGTGACATCCTTTGCCCAGCTCCCTTAGCCGTTCCTCATAAGGCATTGTTTCCAGGCCTTTGACCATTTTGGTTGCCCTCCTCTGGACACGTTCCAGTTTGTCAGTGGAACGTGTCCAGAGGAGGAGTGCAAGCCTGGGCAGTGGGTACGGAGCTCCTGGGTTGTCCAGACAACAAGACCCCCCTCTCAACCTCGCGGATGTGATCCAAATAAGGTTGTCATATTTCAAAAAGTAACAAACAGGATATCCTGAAGGCTGTTGAGCTTCCAAGCACAATTCAAAGTGTTGGTGCTGACCTTTAAAGCCCTAAACGGCCTCGGTCCAGTAACCTGAAGGAGCGTCTCCACCCCCATCGTTCTGCCCAGACACCGAAGTCCAGTGCCGAGGGCCTTGTGGCGGTTCCCTCACTGTGAGAAGCAAAGTTACAGGGAACCAGGC
The DNA here is from genome assembly GCF_964234715.1 of Podarcis melisellensis. Classification (NCBI taxonomy): domain Eukaryota; kingdom Metazoa; phylum Chordata; class Lepidosauria; order Squamata; family Lacertidae; genus Podarcis; species Podarcis melisellensis. The sequence goes on along the minus strand of NC_138538.1, from coordinate 6,963,768 downwards.
AGAGGGCCTTCTCCGTAGTGGCGCCCGTCCTGTGGAACGCCCTTCCATCAGATGTCAAACAACTACTTGACATTTAGAAGACATCTGAAGGCAGCCCTGTTCAGGGAAGTTTTTAATGTGTGACATTTTAATGTATTTTTAATCTTTGTTGGAAGCCGCCCAGAGTGGCTGGGGAAACCCAGACAGATGGGTGGGGTACAAATAATAAATTATTATTATTATTATTATTATTATTATTATTATTATTATTATTAATAATATTGAAGCCCCCAAAGCTGTTGAGTTTTTTTAAGGAAAACCTGAAAGTTGTTGGGCTTTTGCTTACAAAAATGGGGGTGGGGAACTACGTGATTTTTCAATTGACTTGCCTAAGTTCCAGGACAAAGTGCCACCTTTTGGAAATTCAGCCTTTGAAATCCTGGTAATGTCCAGGAAAATCCAGATGTATGGCAGCCCTAGGTCCAACAGAAAGCATAACAATATGTTGGTGGCAGCAGTTGCTGGAAGAAGACATACAAGGAACCATCCAACTGTCTTAGGGACTCCACTCCAGATTTGTGTAGAATTTACTCCTTAGCCATTTCTTCTCCTCAAGATGTCACACAAGGCAGTGGAGGTTTGGGACCAGTGTTTTCCTTCTCTTAAATGGGCTACCTTCCCAGGTTGATGAGTCCCATCTGCTCCTTGACCAACTAGATGCCTTGTAAATACATACAAGAACCTTGAACTTGGTTGAGTAGTGTATGGGCAGCCACTGCAAGTTTTGGAGGATCAAAGTGATGTGCTGGTGACAGTCTGTTCCCTTCAACAGCCTAGCCATAATGTTTTGAACCATCTGGTGCCTCTGGGCCGGGTCCAATGGCAGTCCAATATACATCACAATGTAATAATTGAGCCTTGGTGTTACCAGTGAATGGCTCACTATGGCCAAACTATGGCTGTCCAAGAATGGGCATAAGTGGTGTGCACACCATAGCTAGTAAAGGGCCCTTCTACCCACTGTAGTGACCTGAAACTTCAGTGACAAAGCTGGACCCAGGAGCACTTCAGTGACAAAGCTGGACCCAGGAGCACACCCAAGCTCAGAATCTGTTTTCCCCTCTCGGAGGGAATGCAACCTTATCCAGAACAAGCAACTGGCAAATCATCCAGACTCAGGAAGCCGACAGTCCCTCTGTCTTCCCAGGATTCCAACTCAATTTATTGGCCCTTGTGTATTTATTCCAGTTTTCAGTAACAAACGAGATTATCTCCCGACTCTATGGCGATACATTGCACTTCTTGCCTCGTACCACTTTGGAGCCTTTGCAACTATTGATTAAAGTGAGCAGAGTAGCTTTGAGAGGAATGGTTAATTTGCTGCACAATTTCTTCAAGCGTTCCTTTGTACTTACCGTACTTCAAGCTGTACTTTTAAGGGCTGCTGATGGTATATTGATCACAGCAAGGAATTGGGCCAATGCTTATTCACGCAAATTAAAAGAGCAGTTCCTTAATTATTACTCCCCCCCCCCTTTTCATCTTCTTTATGAACAAGAAAGACAACTTTTGCCACTTCTTAATTTAACGTCACATAACACATACTCTGTCTCCCCACACTCCTTTTAACTTCCTCTCTTTTGAAAGTCTTTCAAACATTTGCTCACCAAACACCACCTCCTATGCTTCAGTGTCAGGAAACTGAAATAAATTTAATAAATAATTTTGTGGGTCTGAATTTCTCCTACATTCCTCTCAACTGACGTTCAGCAGAGGGGTTGCTATCTCATTGCTGACATATTTAAGCTAGATGCAGGTTTTGCTAAGCTAAGAAACCTGATCCCCTTCTAGCCCAATTTCTTACATCTTCATTCCAGGGTGAAAATATTCTGCATGAAGGCTGATGCTTAATATACCATGATCAACCATCAATAAAGATCTAGGGTGATAATAAGAGCATAAGAAGAGCCTGTTGGATCAGGCCAAAGGCCCATGTAGTCCGTCATTCATTTCTCGCTGTGGCCAACCAGACACCTATTGGATTCCTTGTTGTTGTCATTTAGTCGTGTCCGACTCTTCGTGACCCCATGGACCAGAGCACACCAGGCACTCCTGTCTTCCACTGTCTCCCGCAGTTTGGTCAATATTGGATTCCTAGCAACAGGTCATAACAATACTGAGTTCTTCAAAGCCAATATTTTTTAAATACTGTGAATCCTTTGACTCCCATCTTCAGCAATTGCTATGTGATAGATCTGACATTTTACATTGTGTTTGCAGTGAGGATTTTGACACTTTTCGCTTCTGTGTTCATTCACACCTGGGCTATGAGCGTTTCTCTTATTGTACAATTATGAAGACAGGATTAATAGACGGCTAATGAAGAACTGCTCTAAGCATTAGACATCCAGCCAACTTTTCTTTTCTTTTCATCAGTGATTTATGCCACTTTCCTCAAGATATTATTAAAGTTTTTTTGCTTCTCTTAATAAAGAGAGGCCTAATCAAATCTCAAATCCTATTGGTGAAGTTCATTGCGGGTGATATGCAATAAAGCCTTCGTCAAGGCTAGGCAATTTATTTCCCATATATGACCTGGAAAATAATGAGAAGAAAGAGAAGAGAAGAAAAACATTGTTTTTACACAACACAAAGGAGATCATCTTGAGCTGTACAAAATTCTGCAAACCACTTACATAAAATAGCTGTTTTAAATTACATCTGTCCTGTCATGAGAATACAATCTCTGCCTTCTACTGTGGTTCACCCTCGGCACTTAATGGATCCAAATGGTTTCCAAAGAGTTGTAGGAGATGTTTTATCCCATGTTGATGGCCTTTCATCTGATTCCCTGGTGGCGTGCTGGAATGTGGAGTTAACCAGGGCTATCAGCTGTCTGGCTCCGAAGAGCCCTCTCCGATTGCATGGAGCCCGGACAGCCCTGTGGTTTTCCCCAGAGCTGAGGACGATGAAACAATTGCTGAGACGGCTAGAGTGCCAGACCGGATGTGGGTTAGAGCTCAATGTCAAGCCTACCAAGTGGTAATAGTGATGGCAAAGAGGACCTTCTCCACTGCCTCTATTGCATCTGCAGAAAACAGCAGCAGGAGACTCTTTCAGGTGCTTCACAATCTAACGGAACCACCTCCACCATCAGGACCTGGTGAGGACCCCAAGATCTCCTGCGATGATTTTTCAAAGTTTTTTGCAGATAAAGTCGCTCAGATTCGGAAAGACTCCATCGTGGTAGCAAGGCTGGGGTGGGAGAGTGCTAGAGTCCTGTCTAGTCAAGTTGCATGGGATCAATTCCAATCTGTTACCTCTGAGGATGTGGATAGGCTGCTTGGATGTGTAAAATCGACCACCTTCCTCATTGATCCTTGATCCTTGCCCATCCTAGCTCATAATAGCAAGCCAGGAAGGGCTGGGCAATGGGTTCTGCAGGTGAGGAAGCTCCAAGGGTCTTCTGGTGGTTCCCTCACTGTGAGAAGTGAGGTTACAGGAAACCAGGCAGAGGGCTTTCTTGGTAGTGGCGCCCCCCTGTGGAACGCCCTCCCATCCGATGTCAAACGAAATAAACAACTATCTGACGACTTTTAGAAGACATCTGAAGTCAACCCTGTATCGGGAAATTTTTAATGTCTAATGTTTTACAATTTTTTATGTGCTGTGAGCCACCCAGAGTGGCGGGGGAAACCAAGCCAGATGGGCAGGGTATTACAACAACAACAACAACAACAACAACAACAACAACAACAACAATTCTGTCCTCTGCTTCCACAGGAGACAGCACATTGTTTCACAGTTCTGCTTGCAATAATGTGACATTTCAAATACCCACATAGGAACATTGTCCAAACAGATATACCGGTGAGAACGTTTGGTGTCCTCAGATGATTTGATTGCAAGGTTCCTTGAAATCCCTTCATTTCAAAGCTTTCACACTGGGGTTGCTTTAAAGCATGAAAGGGGACCTTTAGTTAGGATACTGCATGAAACCTGGGAGTTTCTCAAACCCATGGGTAGAGTTGCTGGTCTAGAATCTAGCAGGGACAGGTGCACAAAGTATATACGGAGTAATTATATAGCAGCGGTTAGAAGTCCCCTACTGGCTTCTAATGCTGGCTTCTCAGTAGACAGTGAATACTGTCTATGATTGGCACAATGAATATGGAAGGAATAGTCAACATAGTGCCAGTCAGTTGCTGTGAACTATGAACATATCTACACCATGCATTGACAGCACATGAATTTCTCAATAGTGGGAATGGTAGTCTGTTAAGGATACTACAAATTGTAGTTCTGTGAGTGGAAAACTACAGCTCCCAGGATTCTTTGGAGGGAGTCATGTGCAGGGCTGGGAGATGCATCAATACATCATCCAAAATTGGTTTGAAGTCCACATCATGATAATGGTTTCATAATATGTGACATGGCGATATCTCACAAATCACAATGTGTGTGTGCTGCGTTAAAAATTGTGAAGTGGGAAAACTCACGAAGCTAGTCATCCCTTCTCTCATGATTCCTGCTGCCCCTGTGGCTCTGTACAGTGGTACCTCGGGTTACAGATGCTTCAGGTTACAGATTCTGCTAACCCAGAAATAGTACCTTGGGTTAAGAACTTTGCTTCAGGATGAAAACAGAAATCACATGGCTGCAGCACAGCGGCAGCGGGAGGCCCCATTAGCTAAAGTGGTACCTCAGTTTTAGGTTGAGAATGGACCTGCAAAACAAATTAACTTCTTAACCTGAGGTACAACAGTACTGAGGGACGCGTGTGGCACTGTGGGTTAAACCACGGAACGCACGACTTGCCGATCAGAAGGCCAGTGGTTCGAATCCCCGCGACGGGGTGAGCTCCCATTGCTCAGTCCCTGCTCCTGCCAACCTAGCAGTTTGAAGGCACGTCAAAGTGCAAGTAGATAAATAGGTACCGCTCTAGCGGGAAGGTAAACGGCGTTTCCATGCGCTGCTCTGGTTTGCCAGAAGTGGCTTAGTCATGCTGGCCACATGACCCAGAAGCTGTACACCAGTTCCCTCGGTCAGTAAAGCGAGATGAGCACCGCAACCCCTGAGTCAGCCACAACTGGACCTAATGGTCCTTTACCACAGTACTATAAAATAACAGTGGTAACAAAATGTTAAAGGTTGGTAAAACTGCATCAGTTTTAGAACAATTGCCAGGATATTATCTCATTTGCCTCTACATAGTTGCATCCTTATTTCAGACAGCGTGATATATCGGTATATCGCAATGCTTAGCTCATGATATATCACAACATTGAAAACCAGATATTGCCCAGCCCTAGTCATGTGCTATAAATGTGTGTTGGGTGTGCTTTAAATATTTGGTGTGGACCTGCCCTTTATATCTCCCATCAGCCCCAGCCAACATAGCCAGCGATTAGGGAGGCATATCACAACATGCTAGAATTGTAGAGTTGGAAGAGGACTCAAAGGATCCTCTGGTTGAACCTTCTGCAATGCAGGAATCACAGCTAAATATGACGTGGGTTTGCCAGAGATATCTCCTTTTTTGGTCTGAAGCGGCTGCCCCTAATAGTCGTGCATTGGCAACATCCTTGACGTTTGCAGCTGTTCGTGTACTTTTAAATTATATCCCTGTAGCGGGGGTCTAAACGGCAGGACAACAAAAATGATTTCGTGAGCCCTTCTGGTTGCTAAGAGACTTGGAGCCTGGAAGGGTAAACACTCGCCATATGTTATCTAATGGTCTGAAAACCTTAATGTCCTTGTGGCATCTGAAGTGCTTTCTGTTAACAGCAACTTTATTTGGGTACCTATTCGGGCATTTGGTTGGCATGTATTGATCTCTCTGTGTAAAATAAGTTGGCTGGATATCTACTGTGTTGAGAATGTGTTGGCATTTTTTTGTTTTCTTTTCCCCTCTCTTTTGCATTTTCTCTCTCTCTTCTGCCCCCCCCCTTTCCTTAAGAAGTTTGCACACCAATAATTTTAAAAATGGATGGTTCAAAACATCTGAAGGGCATAATGTTAAGTACCCCTGAAATAAAGAGCATGATGTTCCTAGTCTGACAATAGCTTTTGTTTACCTAATCTATTGTTGTTGTTAGTATTGTTGTTGTTGTTGTTACGACACTTTAAAATTGTCTGCCAAGTGAGTTCTCCGGTTGGTTCTCAGCATCTTGAACTAAAAAGAAAAAGACACACACACACACACACACACACACACACACAGTTTAATATATATAATTCCTAGGCAGTTTACGTAAGATATGGAAACCAAAATATAAAAACCTCTCTCTCTCTCTATCTCTCTCTGTCTCTGTCTCTGTCTCTCTCTCTCTCTCTATCACACACACACAGAGCGCACTAACATAATTATCGATAAAAACAGAACCACACCATTGAAGATTATAATCCAGCGATAAATAACCTGCTGCATTTTCAAGAGATGTTCAGAACTAAGTTCTGTTTCCAACTCTCTAACTGTAACTGGGTGTTGGGTGTTCCTGATGGTGTTTGTCACTACCAGGAAATGCAGCTTGCTCTGAACATGATGTAGCCATGCTCTGTCTTCACAGCTGGAGGCAGTAATGCTTCTGAATACCAACGTCAGGGACTGGACAGGGGAGGAATGGAGGAGGCCACCTCCTCAGCCTGACCCTTCCAAAGAAGAAGAAGAAGACAGGTCAGAATTACAACAGGGGTTGGAGGGAGGTCACAGCTCAGAGGAAGATTGGGGGTAAAGTTGGGAAATAATGGGAGAGGAAGAGGAGGAAGAGGAAGAGTCGGAGCAGCAGCTGGCTGACACATAATCACTAGAAAGCACTCCAGAACCACCATCTCCCAGAAACCCAATGAGCCTCAAAAATCGGAGAGAAAAGAGCTCAAAGACAGAGGGCACTAAGCAACAGTCATAGTGGTGGTGGTACTGTTGACGAATGAGGAAGTGGGAGAGAAGGGAGGGTGGAGAATTACTCGAAGCAACGCCATTATTCCAAGAGGCTGCATTTCGAAGCCTCTCTCTGTGAATATTGAATAAAAAGCAATTGGTAAGAACTTCCTTGTCTTATCCATTCCTGGCAATCTCCTGTGAGGGTTGGATCCTCTGACACCTGACAACCAGTTGCTGGAGACCGTGGGAGGAGAGTGGGCTATTGTGCTCTGGTGTGATGGCCTGGGACTCGGGCTCGGAACCAGAGGAGTCTCAGTCTGCACCGGATCCTCTGCCTCAGGCAGCATCTGAACCGAGTCTGGGGCCTGATTCTGAAGAGCCTCAGTCTGCACAGGTTCCCCTGCAACAAGCACCAGCTGGGTCAAGTCAGGGGCCTGAGCCTGCCCTGGCTCCAGATGCGAGGATTACCTTGTTGCCTTACAGCTGAGCCAGTACCAGTTGGGTCAGGAGGGGCTGAGGCGGCCTCTGGGTCTAGTAACCCACCGACATCTCCCGAGATGCAGAGACTAAGATCTGAGAGAAGGAGAGACCTGAGTACTTGCAGGAGGATCCCCCAGGACCGGCCGTTACCCCATCAGAGATAAAAAGCTGCCGGACCCCGCCCCAGGTTGCGGGAGCAACATTGCTGCTTCCTGCCTGTTACCATGTGCCTGACCTAGCCTGGTTTCCTGCCTTGGCCCTGTTGGGCTGACTCCTCGTGGAATCCTTGGATTCGGGACCGAACCTAGACCATGTTGCTCGGGTTAACCCCCAAGCCCAGCACATCTGGTCCTGCTTGCTGGTTTTCCACAGGCATCTGGTTGGCCATCGTGAGAACAGTAGGCTGGACCAGAATGGACCACTGGTCTGATACAACAGGCTCTTCTCTTCGGGCTCTTATGACTGCCAATTAATCACTTGCCCTAGAACAACATTCTTGTTTGTTTCAAACTTGCTGACCCTCTTTTGAGCCGAGTTTCTTTTTGCAATGGGAGTTTTTTCTTCCTTCCTTCTGCTATGTGATGCTGTATTATTTTTATTGCCTCAGACATGGGTGTTTTGTCTGTGTTTGCCGCAGTGATGGGGAATCCTATAACATTCGGTTTTTCATTCTTTTGCAAGCCATCTTGGGAATATTGATTGGGACTGAAGGTGCAGGTCATATACGTTTTAGAGATAAGTAAATAATAGCGATACACTAAGGGACGGGTGGGTTGAATTTCTATGCTGCTTTTCATTCAAGTGAATCCCAAAGTGATTTACAAACAATAAATAACAATAGCATAATAGAACATCGCAAGAACAGCTTAAATCATATAAAATAACTAACAAATCACCAGTAAAACTATTGCAAATGGTTGGCAATGCTGCACACAGCATTGTGGTGAAAGCTGAGGGTCTCTGGGTCAATGCATAATACTAGAAGAGATTTTAGCTGCTGGAGTTTCAGTACAAAATAGGGTCTTACTACCCTGTCTTTTGTTTTAGTAGTGAGTTTCCTTGCTGTGGCTGGATTGAACTAGATGAGATTTGAAGAAGAAGAAGAAGAGTTTGGATTTGATATCCCGCCTTTCACTCCCTTTAAGGAGTCTCAAAGCGGCTAACATTCTCCTTTCCTTTCCTCCCCCACAACAAACACTCTGTGAGGTGACAGATAGGTAGCCGTGTTGGTCTGCCATAGTCAAAACAAAACAAAATTCCTTCCAGTAGCACCTTAAAGACCAACTAAGTTAGTTCTTGGTATGAGCTTTCGTGTGCATGCGCACTGTGTATCTGAAGAAGTGTGCATGCACACGAAAGCTCATACCAAGAACTAACTTAGTTGGTCTTTAAGGTGCTACTGGAAGGAATTTTTTTTGTTTTTTCTGTGAGGTGAGTGGGGGTGAGTGGGGCTGAGAGACTTCAAAGTGTCTGAACTCCTCAGAGCACCACAAGGAGAAAGAAACAAGCATGTCTTTGTAGGAATTTGCAATTCTGATTTGTTGCAAAAGAGGGTCAATCTGTGACCATAGTAATAGGGCAGGTTTCAGACAAATCCTGTAGGGGAAGACCCATTAAAATCAATGCAGCATCAAGAATAATTTGCAGATCTTAAGAAGATTGCCATTGACAGAGAGGTGGCTTTTGTGGCAGATGTTTAACAGTGTGGAAAAACACAGACAAGGTGTTCATAGTGTCTGGTTTATAAAGTGCATATCGTTGTTTTCTGCTTCTTTCTCATACCTGTTGATTATGTCTGTTTTTCTGAATCAATAGATAGAGATAATGAGCTGAAAGGGGGTGTCATGGGTTTTCAGCATCTTCATCCATGACTGCATTAAGCTGCTGGGTTCTTTTCAGGTCCTCCCTCCCAAAGCATCCCTAATGGTATACAGAAAAAGGAAAAAGCAAAGGACCCCTGGACGGTTAAGTCCAGTCAAAGGTGACTATGGGGTTGCGGCGCTCATCTCGCTTTCAGGCAGAGGGAGCTGGCGTTTGTCCGTAGACAGCTTTCTAGGTCATGTGGCCAGCATGACTAAACTGCTTCTGGCGCAACGGGACACCGTGACGGAAACCAGAGTGCACAGAAACGCCTTTTACCTTCCCGCCACAGTGGTACCTATTTATCTACTTGCACTGGAGTGCTTTCGAACTGCTAGGTTGGCAGGAGCAGGGACAGAGCAATGAGAACTCACCCACTGAAATACAAAAAGGTTTTAGAACCATCTTTATGTACGCAACTAGAGTGGCTAGAATCCTAATAGCAAAAAATGGGAAAGGTGACTTAATTCCGGCAAAGCTTGGCTGGCAGGTGAAGATGATAGAATACTTGGAACATGCAAAAATGACTGGGAGAATAAGAGGAAACACAGATCAGAGTAAAGAATGGATAATATTTAAAGAATATATAAAACAATATTGTGAAAATGCAGATCTCCTGATAGGTTTATATTGAATCTTGAATATTCAGGAATGCTAGAAACCTAATATGCAATAGATATAACAGGAAGTGTGTACAGGCTAAGAATATGTACAGTAGAAAGCTGTGAATCAGAAGTCAAAAGTGTGTGGGAAGTTAGAAGATTTGTTGTTAGTGTGTGTGTAGTTGTTACTGACGTACTGTTCTCTTTTGTTTGTCTGTGCTGTTTTATGTAAACTGTTTTGCAAGAGAGAGAGAGAGAGAGAGCTCACCCTGTTGCCAACCTTCTGATCAGCAAGCCCAAGAGACTCAGTGCCACCTGCGTCCCTAGTGTACAGTAACAGTCCCATTCATACCATGCATTTAGGGCACTATGGTGCCACTTTAAAAAGTCATGGCTTCCCCCAAAGAATTTTGGGGGGAGATGTAGCAGAGTTATGTGGGGGCCACTTCTGCATCACCCCAAAAGCTGACGAAATAAGTCTCTGGTTTGCATATGCTAATTTATACGTGCCAGTGTAGAAATAATTTGCAAAGTTTAAATAGAAACACAAGGCATTGTCGGCCAGAGGGTGTTAAAGAAAGACCGAACTTTTTTTATGTATGCAACAACAGCAGCAAGGATACTTGTCGCTAAACACTGGAAAACCCAAGATTTGCCCACACTGGAAGAATGGCAGATGCAACTGATAGACTATATAGAACTAGCAGAAATGACTGGCAGAATCCGAGACCTGGGAGAAGAGGCTGTGGAAGAGGATTGGAAGAAATTTAAGGACTGTTTACAAAAATACTGTAAATTGTATGAATGTTAAGAAAGATGTAAGATTATCAACAATATGGCACCAATAAGTTAGTTAAAAGGAATATGAAGATAAATGTAAGTATAAGAAAAGATAAATTTTTGGATAAATATTATGTTAAAATTAAGCTTTTAAGGTTTGGGTTTAAATTATCCAAAATTAGGGATACAATATTGGAAAATTATAATATAAGAATTGAAACAAGCTAATAAATTGCTGGGTAAAGCTTGAAAATGTGGAAAGCAGGAATGAGAGTTGTGGATACTGAAAAACTATATGTTATTTTGTTTGTTGTTTCTATTGTATTAAGAAAATCTTTAATAAATATTTTTTTAAAAAAAGTATTCTTGCTGCTGTTGTTGCATATAAAAACAATTTACAATCCTGTCTGTTAATATCCTCTCCTACAATGCCAAGTAAAAATGCTTCTGGTTTTTTAAAAAATAAATGTATATTTCAACAACAACAACAAAAAGAAACACAAGGCATCTCGTTGATATTGTTGAGAACAAGGAGAGAATTTAAAACTGTTTTTGTTTGCAGACAACTCCCCAATTCCTTGGGTGTTCTTTGTGTGCCCACAGAGTGAGTAGGTTTTGAGGTGCCCTGACCTCAGAACTGATGACCACACCATCCATTCATAGCTAAAACATACAGGCGTATGCATCCATTTTTGCAGGGCAGAGAGGGAATCCTCAAACTTTAATGTAAAGGTAAAGGGACCCCTGACCATTAGGTCCAGTCGTGGCCGACTCTGGGGTTGCGGTGCTCATCTCCCTTTATTGGCCGAGGGAGCCGGCGTACAGCTTCCAGGTCATGTGGCCATCATGACTAAGCCGCTTCTGGCGAACCAGAGCAGTGCACGGAAACGCCATTTACCTTCCCGCTGGTAAGCGGTCCCTATTTATCTACTTGCACTTTGACGTGCTTTCAAACTGCTAGGTTGGCAGGAGCAGGGACCGAGCAACAGGAGCTCACCCCGTCACGGGGATTTGAACCACTGACCTTCTGATTGGCAAGTCCTAGGCTCTGTGGTTTAACCCACATGCCACACGCGTCCCCTCTCCTCAAACTTTAGGCAAGCACTAATAATAATGTGTCCCACATAATTCAGCCCCCCTTAATGGGGTGGGGGAATTGAGATGCAGAACATGCAGCCCTCACTGTCAGAATTTGTCAAAAGAAAAGAAAAATATTTTGAGGTTTGTTGTAACCTTTGTACTATCTCATGGCTTTTCTAGTGCAATAAATCATTTATTAAGAAACTTATAGGAATGTTAATGAGACTCATATTTGTGATTGCCCACACAGAGAGCGCTTCATTACTTTTAAATTATTAACCACAGGGATCAGGGTGCAAGTGTGACTAATGACAAATGATGGGATGTCATGCTGCATAAAGAAATATGAATGTGTTGGAAGAGTCTTGCTCTTTCTATACTAGTGTTTCACATCAGTCCAATCTGCTGTTTCTTTGCTTGAGTTAAACTACTGCCAGACATCATATGGCAGCAGGAGATGGACATGCATCGGCAGGCCAGGCCAAACCTATCGAAACAGCCTGCAGTGGTAGGGAGAGGTCAGGATCCAGCCCAACCACTTTAATTCATACTTCCTGAAACAATATTCAAGCTGAAATGCAGCTCTTCTTCAAAAGCCACACTTCCCTCAAATCTATGGTGCAGTTCTCCAAACAAAAAGTGTATACAAAAGGAACAGAATTTGGCATTTTCCTCCTCAATTAAAAAGGCTGTTTAAAATGCCAAATCAAACCTGGTAAATTTCCTTCTAGGATCAATAATAATAATAATTTATTATTTATACCCCGCCCATCTGGCTGGGCTTCCCCAGCCACTCTGGGCGGCTTCCAACAAAATATTAAAACACAGTAATGCATCAAACATTAAAATCTGTGCTTGTTGACTTCTTCATTGTGGGAGAAGATTTGCCCAACATAATTTTGGTAGGTGATGGTATTACGTACAGGAAACAGAACATGTGAGTGATATCCTCATTTGGAGGAGCTTGGGGTTTTTTTGGACTTCAGTCAGTCCAGAGCTTGGTCATGGAACACATGTTTGAACCCTCTTCCCAGTCCACGTCCTAAATGACAACTCTTTGACCTGATGTAAGAGCATAAGAAGAACCTTCTGGACCAAGCGAATGGCCTTTTCCAACCATACCATATATTTTTCGAGGTGAGGCAACCAGAAATGTACACAGTACTCCAAATTGGGTCACACCACAAATGTGTATGACAGCATCATGATATTGGCCATCTGATTTTCAATTCCTTTCCTATTAATCCCTAGCATGGAGTTTGCATTTTTCACTGCTCTCGTGAAACACTGGCGCAACAAGTTCTTTGAGCTTATCTCCTGTGACTCCAAGGTCTCATTCCTGGTCCATCACCTCCAGTTTGGTCTCCTCGGTGAGAACTTAGCTGACTTGGGCACCTCAGCGATCTATAAATTGATATACAGTCAAATCTTGGATCCCGAACGTCTCTGTTTTGGAATCTTTTGGCTCCCGGAAGCCGAAAACCTGGAAGTAAGTGTTCTGGTTTTTCGAATGTTTTCCGGAAGCTCCTGCAAGCAATCAGAAGCCACGCATTAGTTGTTGAACCTTTCAGAAGCCGGACAGGCTTCTGGAATGGATTACGTTTGACAACCAAGGTTTGACTGTATCGGCTTTGCTAGGTTAAACTGCAAAGGAGAGAAAATGAGGGTTTTCACTGGCTCTTTTGCCCTGGGCTTTCGTATATAAGTCCACTTACGGCTCATCGTCCAAAAGCAGGTTTACTTCTTACTGAGTATTTGAGCAGAAAACAGTCTGTGTGCTACTCCTTACAGACCTGCAAGTAAAAAGATTGAATTAATTAATTCAAAGAGGGGGCTGGTGTATCCCTTGAGGGGCTGGCCTAGACCATGGGTGAAAAGCAGGAGTTGAAAATTCAGGGTATAATTCAGCAATTATTACACCTTAACCTTCTTTTCCATCCAACTAAGTTATAGTTAATTAACCACAATCACCTTTATGTTCCACTTCACCCAAAGGCCAAAGGCCGTGGCTCTGCAGCTCAAGCGGAACCTCTCTAACAATGATAATAACCCATTCTCCTTTAGCAAGATTCTGGATCTGACATTTGTGGGTGTGGGGGCGCTGGGCACCCTCACCCTGACGTGTTGTTATTCCGACAGCCCGGCTAATTGTTTGCTCTCCTTGTGGTTAATTGCAGGTGCTTTTGAGAGAGGGTTAAATGGACAACTCGCTAATTGTCAACCCAGCCCTCTGGAAATTAATCTTGTTTAAGTCAGCAAGAAAGGAAAATGCATTGCTTCAGAGAAATGGGGTGAGGGGTAAAACAAGAATACAGTGGTACCTCTGGTTACATACGCTTCAGGTTACATACGCTTCAGGTTACAGACTCCGCTAACCCAGAAATAGTGCTTCAGCTTAAGAACTTTGTTTCAGGATAAGAACAGAAATCGTGCTCTGGCGGCGCGGCAGCAGCAGGAGGCCCCATTAGCTAAAGTGGTTCTTCAGGTTAAGAACAGTTTCAGGTTAAGTACCTACCTCTGGAACGAATTAAGTACTTAACCCAAGGTACCACTGTATGTTGCAGTGCATCCTGAGCCCCAAAGATGAAAGCTCCAGCTCCGGACTTCATCATCTATATTTAGTGTTTTAGCATGGGGTGGTGAGTAATTAATAATAATAATAATAATAATAATAATAATAATAATAATAATAAATTATTTATATCCCACTCTCCCCAGCCGAAGCCGGGCTCAGAGCGGCTAACAACAGTAAACATAGTTTACATAAAATCACAATCAATTAATTGAAATTCATTCAAAATCATTTCAGAGTCAGATTAATGGCAATCATTGGGCTAGAGTTCTATGAGGATTACAGAAAGAGAGGGGTCAGACTGTGCCCTGACCAAAGGCCTGGTGGAACAGCTCTGTCTTGCAGGCCCTTTCGGAAAGATGTCAAGTCCCGCAGGGCTCCAGTCTCTTGTGACAGAGCATTCCACCAGGCCGGGGCCACAGCCGAAAAAGCCCTGGCTCTGGAAAATTAAGAGACCAGGATGAACAGAAGTTTCAAGAAATTTGGAATAAATACTTGATGTATATAAGAGATGTAAAACTTTAAAGACACTTGCAGGGTTAGAATAAAGTAAAACATACAAAATGTGTGATGTTAGAATTTATATGATACTTATCGAAGGAATGGAGGGAAGTCCGAAGCTCGGCAGAGCTTAGATAAATATGTGATGTATTTGTATAAGGTTTGTATGTATGTATGTTCAATGGAAAATCAATAAAAAATTAATTAAAAAAGAAAAAGAAAAAGCCCTGGCTCTGGTTGAGGCCAGCCTAACCTAACCTCCTTGTGGCCCAGGATCTCCAATATGTTTTTGTTTTTTTTTAAGACCGTTAGGTCCTCCGTGGGACATACCAGGAGAGGTGGTCCTATAGGTACAAGAGTATAGGATGGGAAGGACTTTTGTTTAATTCACCTTATGGTATTCCCCCTCCATTCCTAATGTTTACTTCCAGGACATCTACCAAGAGTTAGGTGCTCCAGCAAACTGATTCCTTCCCTCCATTTGTTTTTCAGCTGAAACCCTCCATATTCTGTGGCCCAGCCACTTTCACTGGTAGGATGTTTGCAGTTTTGATCAATGCACACCTTTTTGGCAAGCAATTGCCCCGAATATAAAGTAGTTTTGTATGTTATTTTCACCAATTGATTGGTTGGTTGGTTGCACTTTGGTCCCGTGTGTGTGTGTGTGTGTATTTCTCATTGAAATACTGCACAAAATTCAGATAAGCATGAATTGGACTGTTTCAGTCCTCATATTGTTTCAGAAAGTGTGGATTTGTTAGATTTGCCCTTGCTACTAGCCATTGAAAATGCATGGTACGTCCAGAACCAGAAGCATCAGTATGCCTCTGCATCCCAGTCACTGAAAATCCCGAGTGGGAGAATTTTGTTGCAAACAAGACCTTCTGTTGGCTACTGCAAGACCCAGTGCCAGATTTACGTATAAGCTAAACAAGCTATAGCTTAGGGCCTCACTCTCTTGCGAGCGCAAAAAAAAAAAAAAATAAAGGAAAAGAAAACCTGGATGTACATTTCCAAAATATAAGTTTAAAAAGAAATAAAATAAAACCTACATACAGCAACAATGTTTTGTGTGGTGTAGGCTCTTATGATGTAAGTAACGGGCCCCGCCTGCTAGCCTGCTCCCTAAAATATCACTGGTTTGCTCATTTCTATATATAGGGTGCCTACATTCTGCATGGACAGGTTGCATACTTCTTCTTAATTGTATTTCAGTTCAACAATTACTTTGATAAAATACATATTTTGTTATGTGCAAATGGTTTACATACCTATTAGGTCCATTATGTTCAACACAAAAAAACAGCTTGTTTGTTGTTGACAAAGGACAGCTGGACATATAAAGGGCCCCATTACCTCCAGTAGCTTAGGGCCTCATCAGACCTAAATCCAGCCCTGCTCCTGGAAGCTGTCAACGTGAGACAGCAGCCACACCCTGCAAATGGCTTTGGCTGGCTGGCTAAACTAGGTGAGAGTAACCGATGAGTCTCAAACCCTCAGTGAGTTAGGGACTTGTCTATTCCCTGCATGCGAAGACAGGCTCTGGCAGATTGAGAAGACGGGACCAATAGTGGGGTGAAGTGTTAAGAAGGTGGTTTCTGCTAAGGTTCCCATACATCTGGACCAGTGCCGGATTTACGGTACGTATAAGCTAAACAAGCTATAGCTGAGGGCCCCACTCTCTTGCCCCCCCCAAAAAAATTATGGATGTACATTTCCAAAGTATAAGATAAAAACAAATAAAACCTACATACAGCAACAGTGTACTTTGATAAAATACATATTCTGTTATGTGCAAATGGCTTTAGATACCTATTAGGTCCATTAATTACCATACAGCATATATTCAACACAAAAAAACAGCTTGCTTGTTGTTGACAAAGGACAGCTGGACATATAAAGGGCCCCATTACCTTCAGTAGCTTTGTTGTTGTTGTTTAGTCATGTCCGACTCTTCGTGACCCCATGGACCAGAGCACGCCAGGCACTCCTGTCTTCCACTGCCTCCCGCAGTTTGGTCAAACGCATGCTGGTAGCTTCAAGAACACTGTCCAACCATCTCGTCCCCTTCTCCTTGTGCCCTCAATTTTTCCCAACTTCAGGGTCTTTTCCAGGGAGTCTTCTCTTCTCATGAGGTGGCCAAAGTATTGGAGCCTCAGCTTCACGATCTGTCCTTCCAGTGAGCACTCAGGGCTGATTTCCTTCAGAATGGAGAGGTTTGATCTTCTTGCAGTCCATGGGACTCTCAAGAGTCTCCTCCAACACCAAAATTCAAGAGCATCAATTCTTCGGCGATCAGCCTTCTTTATGGTCCAGCTCTCACTTCCATACATCAGTCGCTTAGGGCCTCATCAAACCTAAATCCGGCCCTGGCAAGACCACAATGATGAGCTAGATGGTCATTTGGCCTGCTCCTGTTCCTCTTACATTCTGACTTTAAGGGTGGCACAGTTTAATTTCCAAACTGATAGGAACTTGACCACCCAAGTTTGCTATTTGAGGGAAGGATACATAGACAGAAGGACAGGCATTTGCAAGCTTTTGAGACTGTTTCTGCAGGTTTCAGCCAGAGTAAAAAAAGAAGTGGAATGAGCTGGAAAGGCAGAAACTTTTAAATTAGGCAAAACCAGTCTACATTAGCAGGAGGAACCAGATACAGCCAAAATGAGAGGTTTGTTTCTCTCGCACAAAGGGAGAACAAACAAAATTAAATTATTCCCCGCTGCTGCCATTTCAGAAGGATTTCCTATCATTAAAAGGTGTTTCATTTATCAGAGAGAGAGAGGAAATGTTACCAAAAATATCAAATGCTTCCAAGGATCATTGATGTTTCCAAGTTTTTCATGTCATTTTAGAGGGGAGCAGGGAATTTCATATATATTTTTTTCCATTAAAAGGACACAAGAAAGTCATACAATTATTTGCTTTCTATTCCTGGTTGGAAATTAAAGCAATAAAATATGATCTTGCTATATCCTGTCATGCATTTGGTATCTGGACTTATTTGCTGAGGCTTACACAGATATTTGCTTGTGCGCAGTGAGTTATTATTGCATTTTCCCTCTTTTCAAAAACCATATTTTATTAATTTATAATCTGATATAATATTGCACAAAGCAAATAGCAATAATAATAGTAATAACAGTATTACACAGGTTTTGTTTACTGCAAAATAAGAAAAACAAACAAGGAGAACAGAAACAACTAATCCTCTGCAAGGTTTTGGTCCAATCTAGAGGTAAAATATTCTATTTTAGCACCAGCAAAGCATCTATTAATTTGTTATACTTTATATCCTATTGCTTCGAAATTATACTATTCACATACTGTTATTATAAAAACCATGGCTTGCTTCATACATAATACAAATTTTGTGTTTCCTTATGTCCCTGAATAACCTCTATTGCTTCATGTGCCTTATTATTCCAATATATTGTAAATAAACTCCACTGTTGAACAAAATTGTTCTCTAATTGCATCCCTTCTCTAACTCTGATAATATCTCTACCTTAACCATGTATGCTAAACTCCAAACACTAAATAACCAAATTTCCTTTGTATGGAATATTGCTTCCCTTCCATTCTCGACAGAGAGCTTTCTGGGCAGCTGTTATAAAATGAAGTATCTTTCCTAGACCTTGTTGATCCAGCATTGCTTTATTATTATTATTATTATTATTATTATTATTATTATTATTATTATTATTACTTTTTAAACAAGTTTTAACAAAAAAAGAAAAGACAGAACCCACATACATACAAAAGAAAACTAATTAGAAACCATAACAATATCGCTTCATTTTAGTTAACAAGACATTACATATTTCTTTGACTTCCGATTCACCTCCTTGTGTATTTTATCTGTCATTTACCTTTTCTCACTTTCTATTTTATCCATTCCTTATCTATAATTCTCTACATTTCTCAGTATCTCTTTTCCCCCACAAGATTCAGTCAAATCCTGTCAAAAGTTTCAATTTTCCACAATGCTCTTTTATATATTCTTTTTTTAAAAAAAAAAAATCATTTTTATTGATTTTCCAGTAAAAACAGCCAATTAACATATCCATCACAATCCAATTAAAAACAATAAACTAAAATAAAAAACAACCAAATTGACCTTTGAGGTGTATCTCCAGTATCTTCGATTCTGCCTCTTCTTGTTCTTTTCATGTTTTCCACATCCCGATCTTAATGCTCTTTTATATACAGTGGTACCTTGGGTTACATACGCTTCAGGTTACAGACTCTGCTAACCCAGAAATAGTACCTCGGGTTAAGAACTTTGCTTCAGGATGAGAACAGATATCGCACAGCAGCGGCAGTGGGAGGCCCCATTAGCTAAAGTGGTACCTCAGGTAAAGAACAGTTTCAGGTTAAGAACGGACCTCCAGAACGAATTAAGTTCTTAACCTGAGGTACCACTGTATTCTCAAGAGATATTTGGGGATTTCATTCGACGTTTTAATCCTTCCCTTCCTCCATGACTCAGCTGTTCAGGGTGGTCTCAGAGATCATAGAATCATAGGACATACCCCCTGAGGTTACCCTAGTCCAGGGGTCTGCAACCTTTAAGACTAAAAGAGCCACTTGGACCCGTTTCCGAAGGAAAAAAAACTGGGAGCCGCACAACTCGTCATTATAAAAATAACTTTTTTGTCACTTTTTTATTATTTCTTTGTTTGACCCCTCAGAATTACTCCTCCTCATAGAAATAAACATTAAATTAACAAGTTACCTTTTTTTGTGTGTGTGTTCTTCACTCCCCTTCAAAACAGTGACCAGCATACATGCCCCTTACAATGTGGCGGGCGGGAAGGTGACGTTGGGATGGTGCGTGACTAACACACGCACTGCCCCCATGCGATGTCACAGCCAGTACAGCGCCCACCACAGTGGGGAGTGTCGGGGCGCACAATGCGCCTCCTCCCCTCATTAGTATCCGCCCCGGAGCCGCGGCAAAGGTATAAAAGAGCCACATGCAGCTCCGGAGCCGCGGGTTGCAGACCCCTGCCCTAGTCCAACCCCTTGAAAAGCAGGAATCTCAGCTAACGCATCCAGGACTGATGGCCTTTCAACCTCTGCTTAAAAGCCTCCAAGGAAGGAGAGTCCACCACCTCCCAAGGGAGACTGTACCACTGTCAACCAGCTCTTATACAGTGGTACCTCGAGTTCCATAGGCTTCAGGTTCCATACGCTTCAGGTTACAGACTCCGCTAAACCAAGAATAGTGCTTCAGGTTAAGAACTCTGCTTCAGGATGAGAACAGAAATCATGCTCCGGCGGCGTGGTGGCAGCAGAAGGCTCCATTAGCTAAAGTGGTGCTTCAGGTTAAGAACAGTTTCAGGTTAAGAACGGACCTCTGGAACGAATTAAGTACTTAACCAGAGGTACTACTGTTGTCAGGAAGTTCTTACTGATGTTTAGTCGGAATCTGCCATCTTGTCATTTGAATCCATTGGTTTGGGTCGTAAACTTCAGAGCAGGCGAGAACGAGCTTGCTCCACCCTCATAGTAGATCTCTCCCTGGGTTCAATCCCTAGTGGCTCCTGGTAGAGCAGTGAGGGACCTGTGCCCGGAGCCGAGGTTTGCCAAAGCGGGTCTCAGTTCCTTCCTTCTTTCCCTCCCTTCCTTTTTCCTTCCTTTCTTCCCTGAGAGTCTGGTCTGTCGCCACTGCCATGTCGCCCAGTGCTGAGGTCGGCCGCGCAAACGACTCGTCACGACTTTGAAGACAGCAGAGGAAGACACACCTTCTGCCTACTGGAGCATTTTGAAAAGACATCCATGGAAGAGGTATAAGATTTAGTGGAACAGCCTATGAAAAAAGCCAAGATGCAAGAATCAGGTGGACAACAAGGCAAGTGAACAGCACAGACGATAGTGATCAGAAACCTGAATCCTCAAGCCTTGGTTCAAACCTGTCCATGTCCAATGAAATTATGCCATGCAGTGATTACACCTCAAGGTCATCAAATGAATTTAAAAAGGTAAAGGGACCCCTGACCATTAGGTCCAGTTGTGGCCGACTCTGGGGTTGCAGCGCTCATCTCGCTTTACTGGCTGAGGGAGCCGACGTACAGCTTCCGGGTCATGTGGCCAGCATGACTAAGCCACTTCTGGCGAACCAGAGCAGCGCACGGAAACACCGTTTACCTTCCCACTGGAGGGGTACCTATTTATCTACTTGCACTTTGACATGCTTTTGAACTGCTAGGTTGGCAGGAGCAGGGACCGAGCAATGGGAGCTCACCCCGTCGCGGGGATTTGAACCGCCGACCTTCTGATCGGCAAGTCCTAGGCTCTGTGGTTTAACCCACAGCGCCTCCCGTGTACCTTCACCCAAAACTCCAGAGAGCCTCTGCCAATTGGTGCCAACAATACTGGGCTAGATGGACCAATCACCTGACTCAGTATAAGGCAGCTTCCTAAGTTCCTGACGTTTCTCTCATTGCTCCCCGTGATGCCGTCAGGGCCAGTGCTTTTTTCCCCCCTTAAAAAATGTTTAGGGGTACTCTCATTTTGACTCAAGAAAATCACCATTTTATAGTTCAGATCAGGGGAAATACCACACATCCACATTCCACACTGCTTCACACATTAAACGCTTGCTTCGTCTGAGGCGCAGAAAACACGGGGAAAGGAAAGGAGGCCGCCATCAGAGGTAGTAACAACAAAAATGACCCATCACCGTGCCAGATTCCAACTCCTGCTTCACACATTAGACGCTCGCTTCCATCTGAGACCCAGGAAACACCGTGACAGGAAAGGAGGCCGCCATTGGGGAGTTGCAATGGAACTGACAATTCACTGTGCTAGAGAATAAATTATTATTATTATTATTATTATTATTATTATTATTATTATTATTAAAAAATTAGTTTCTTCTCCTGTTAGATTCACAAAATGTTTAGGGGTATGTGTAACCCCATATCCCCCCAGAAAAAAGCATTCCTGACTATGGCATTTTGACCACCAAATGATGAAAAGTCTGGGGAAACCCACAGAAATCTTGCAAAAGGAAAACCAGGAACGGGGGGCGGGGAGCTTTCTTATTTTTCTAATCCAGCCATTCTCAAACTGTGGGTCCCCAGATGTTGTTGAACTACAACTCCCATTACCCCTAGCTAGCAAAGCCAGAGCTCAGGGACGATGGGAGTTGTAGTCCAACAACATCTGGGGAATCTCTCCTCCTTCCTTTCCGCTCCCACGAGTAAAATACAAAGAAGTGAGGGCGGCTTGTTTAAGGCTTTTTATTTGCTTACTGCATATAGGTCCGGCTGTTTGGATACCTGAATCCGAGGAACATAAGGTGAGATTTGAGTCCTAATTCCTCATGCTTGGACAAGTGACTTTTCATGTAACAAGTGTTTGGGTAGCAGGACCTGTGTTCTGTTCCTTTCCCCTACTCTCCAAAATAAAAGCAACTTTTCTAAGGACACCCATAAAAGCAGAGAAGGTGGGATAGCCTGGATAATGTAACAGGTACTTTGGCTCTGAGCCCGATGGTTGCCTAATAATTTCACGCCCTCCTTCCAGAGTGGTGAGTGGCTATTTGTAAAGAAATCCATTTCCAAAGTAGCTTGCCTGCCTTCCGCCTTATCTAAAGAAAAACAGCAATCGTTTGACTCTTGCTGCAAATAGGTTCAAATTGATATCCATTGTCCAGAGTCTGCAGCCCACTGAGCACTTACATATTAAAAAGGAGAACATAATCATCACATGGTTATGGAAGCATCGTATTCATGGCTGAAAGCAGGCATATTCAGGGGATAGAGAGGAGGGAGCAGGGGAGGGAGATGGGAAGGAAGGAACAGAGTTTTTAACTAACTGCTTTGAAGTCCCCCATCCCCTTTGCAAGGAATGCCTGAGATAATTGTTCCTTCCTGTGCAAGTAGTTTATTTAAAGCTGGGTTTCCCAAACTTGGGTCTCCAGCTGTTTTTCAACTACAGCTCCCAGTGGGAGCCATTCAAAGCACCCAGCATGTTTCCCTCCCACTTGCCAGCTTCTGCCAATGTGAATTCATAAGAGCAGCAATGCCTAGTGGGAGGAGTGACCTTCCAGATGCACAGAACTTCAACTCCCATCAGCTTCAAACAGCATGACCAATAATCAGGGGTGATGGGAGCCACAGGGTAGCCACCTAGCGACTGCAGGGAATGATGAGCCAATTGGATGCCCACGGTGCCCAAGCCTTGTTAAATCCATGGGAAGACCTATGTCAGACCATTTAGGTCAGGGGGGACTGGACTGTGGGCCAAATCTGGCCTGCCAAGCCACAGAAAGTAGCCCAGCAGATTCCCCCCCCCCCAAAATCTCTCCCATTAGATCAGTGTTATGGACTGGCTAGATGCAGAAGAGTGGTGGGAGCAGTGGCCGAGCAAGCCGAATGGGCGCCTGGGGTGGTGTGCATGCCCTGCGCCCAGGGGCAGGGCCAGCTGCCTGTGGGGTGGGGCCATTCGCCCATAGGGCAGGGTGAGCCGGGGCAGGACCCTCCACAGGGCCTGACTGCCTCTTCCCACTCAGCTGCCCTACAGCTGAGGGAGAGGCGGTGGGCAGACTGTTTGGGGCAGCGCGGAGCCTGCGGGCACCCAAGCCACCATGTCACTCCCAGGAGAGTCTTAGGATATAGTTTGATTCCACCTTAAAAGGGTACGGGCATGACTTTTGTGTATCACATGCCTGTTTACTCCCAGCACTGTCTGCTGGGAACTTCCGTTGTATGTTGCTTTTGCTATGTGGCTGTTTTGCTGGACACCCCGTGTGATCGCCACAAAATTTGGTGGCAGCAGTGGAATTCGGACCCACACCCCCAAAGACACAGGGCCCCCGGACGTTTGACGGTCTATTGACCCTGTGCCACCACTGTGATCAGTGGCGTAGCGTGGGAGTGCAGGGGGGCCGGCCGCACCGGGCACAACATCTGGGGGGGGGCAAACTCGCACTCGCAGCTCTCTGCCCCTACCGGGTTAGGGGACGCAAATTACTTGCCCCGGGTGCTGACAACCCACGCTACGCCACTGACTGTGATTGCTTTTTCCGCTGCCACCACCCCGTATCTCACGGAGACACACGGAGTCCAGTCAGCTGTTAACATAAACAAATAAACAAGTTTATTTCTAAATGCAGGAACAAGCTTATGGTTTAAGTTAGTTTTTCTTGACAGTTTCTTAATCTTAGTTTCTAACAACCTCAAACTGATTATCCCCAACTATCTATCTGACTCCACCTAACAATTCCTCTTACTCTCTCACAATACAACTTGAGCAACCCACACCTAATCCTCCCAGTGTGGTGTAGTGGTTAAGAGCGGTAGTCTTGTAATCTGGGGAACCGGGTTCGAGTCTCCGCTCCTCCACATGCAGCTGCTGGGTGACCTTGGGCCAGTCACACTTCTGTGAAGTCTCTCAGCCCCACTCACCTCACAGAGTGTTTGTTGTGGGGGAGGAAGGGAAAGGAGAATGTTAGCCGCTTTGAGACTCCTGAAGGGGAGTGAAAGGCGGGATATCAAATCCAAACTCTTCTTCTTCTTCTCTTCCTTCTTCAACTCCCAAACCTCAACTGACTTTCAAAACCTCCCACTCTAACTTTTACTCCTCCCTTGCATTCCCACTGGCCAATCACATCACACTCATTTTAACCCTTTCCTTATCACCCACCTAGGAGGCAAACACCAGAGACCATTGATCGTCCAGAGCCAGCTAATGCCCCTGTATCCCCGGCAGTATCCCAATAACAGAGAGATGCATGGCTCAGGTGTGCTGCAGGCTCCCAGTGAGTGCCGTCTGCCATTTTGTCACCCCCCTCGTAGTGACACCCAGGGTGTACCGCCCCCACCGCACCTCCCTTCCTCTGCCCCTGGGTGGGAGGCACCAGCTGGGAACCCCAAGAGAAGAAGAAGGCTCAGAGCCAGGGGATTGGTGGTGGGATGACGATGAGTCATCAGAGGGAGAAGAGGGAGCAGACTGAGAGGAGGAGGTGTCGGGAGCTAGAGAGGTAACAGGACTTAGTGAGCAGGGAGAGGCTGTGGCAGAGAGAAGTCCAGAAGCAGAGGCAGAAGAGGAGGTTGAAGAGGATTATGAGTGAATTGTGGAGCTGGAAGGGATGCTGAGGATCATCAAGTCCAATCCCCTGCTATACAGGAATATGCAGCTGTCCCACATGGGGATCAAACCTGCAACCTTGGCATAAGCAGCACCACACTCTAGCCAGGCTTCTGAAGAAGCCGAGGAGTCTCTTGTAACCAGCTCCGCTCCCCCCTGGTCTCCCAGAACCTGAAGAGGTATGAAGAAGGCACAGCAAAGACAGACAAGGTGAAGGAGCCTCAGGTTGCTTTGGAAGGAATTGTCTCATTGGGGCAAGATCTACTGGGAAGAGATGTTACGCTGGCCTCCCGAGCTGTTCAAATAAAGAGAGTTAACTTCACTGACACCATGAGAGGGGATAAAGCTCTCTTTTCTTTAAAGAGCGGCTTCTCACTCCAGCACTGGGGGTTCTGTGGCGGAAAGTGCTACTTGTTAATCTTAAGAGCAGGCAGAGGGTTTATCTCTCATTGCAACATGGTGGGGCTTAGCACTGAGATCAGAGATGAAAGGTCCTCTCTGAAGGGCACTCAGAGGGATGGTTCATCACCTGGTTCATTGCTACAGCATCACAGTGCTGTGACTGGAGATTGTCCACATTCACAGCGTACATATAAAGCTCTGCACCACCTCTCTAAATGCACCACTCATGGCTTTCCCCAAAGAATTATAAGAGCTGTTAACTGTAATTATGAGAACTGTAATCTGAGAGTTCAAAAAAACAAAGATCATGGCCACTGGGCCCATCACCTCCTGGCATACAGGAGGGGAAGAAATGGAGGCAGTGAGAGATTTTACTTTCTTGGGCTCAATGATCACTGCAGATGGTGACAGCAGCCACGAAATTAAAAGATGCCTGCATCTTGGGAGAAAAGCAATGACAAACCTAGACAGCATCTCAAAAAGTAGAGACATCACCTTGCCAACAAAGGTCTGTATAGTTAAAGCGATGGTTTTCCCAGTATTGATGTATGGAAGTGAGAGCTGGACCATAAAGAAGGCAGATCGCCGAAGAATTGATGCTTTTGAAGTATGGTGCTGGAGGAGACTCTGGAGAGTCCCATGGACTGCAAGAAGATCAAACCTATCCATTCTGAAGGAAATCAGCCCTGAGTGCTCACTGGAAGGACAGATCATGAAGCTGAGACTCCAAGACTTTGGCCACCTCATGAGTAGAGAATCATAGAATCATAGAGTTGGAAGAGACCACAAGGGCCATCGAGTCCAACCCCCTGCCAAGCCGAAAAGACCCTGGAAAAGACCCTGATGTTGGGAAAGATGGAGGGCACAAGGAGAAGGGGATGACAGAGGACGAGATGGTTGGACAGTGTTCTCGAAGCTACCAGCATGAGTTTGACCAAACTGTGGGAGGCAGTGGAAGACAGGAGTGCCTGGCATGCTCTGGTCCATGGGGTCACAAAGAGTTGGACACAACTAAACGACTAAACAACAACAATCTGAGAGTTGTTAGGAGACCCCTATTCTTCTCCCTGAGCTACAATCCCCGAGTTCCCTGGGGAGAGGGATTGATGGTCAAATCATTCTGAGAATCTCGCTTTCAGGTGGAGGGAGCTGGCGTTTGTCAACAGACAGCTTTCCAGGTCATGCAGCCAGCATGACTAAACTGCTTCTAGCACAATGGAACACCACGACAGAAACCAGAGTGCACAGAAACACAGTTTACCTTCCTGCTGCAGCGGTACCTATTTATCTACTTGCACTGGTGTGCTTTCGAACTGTGAACTGCAGGAGCTGGGACAGAGCAACGGGAGCTCACCCTGTTGCGGGGATTCAAACTGCCGACCTTCTGATCGGCAAGCCCAAGAGGCTCAGTGGTTTTGACCACAGTGCCACCCACGTCCCTTCTCAGCTCTGGCAGAGGAAAGGTGTGTCTCCAAACAACAGCAGTGCAAGATTTGAATTACATCTGTGTTTTGGTTCACATCTTGTTTTGGGAAGTGAGAAGTAGGCAGATTTGCATTAGGAATGTGACCCCAACAAATCCTCACTTCTGATCAGTGTTGAAAGTCAGTTTTTTATTTGTCAAATTTATAGTTCTCCTCCTTCCAATTCCATGGCTCATATAATGTGCAATCATTGTTTTTATTTGTTGATGTTTTATTTGTTGATATTATTTCTACCTGCTGGTAGAGGAAGCTCTCAACTCAAGCATCTCTCAATTCCTATATGGGAAACTGCCTTCTCACTTTTCTAAAAAATGAGAAACTAGACTGTCAGTGTTTTACCCTTGCCCAGAAGAGGCAGGAGATGCCAACTGAGAATTCTCTAAGGTTGTATCTGATCATCTTGGATACTTGTGGAAATGTGTTGCCCTCAGCTGGTCTTGGACCCCTGGCAAATGCCCAGCCCTGGAACCCTCTGCTTAGCTATCTAGTGCAAAAAATTCTAGTTGCCTCTTCTAGAAAAGGCAGAGGAAAAAGGAGAAGGTCTGGATTGGGGCCCATTTTTGAACAGGCCAATGGGGACGTATTTCCTTTCATTTTGATGTTGCTAATACCTACCTGATGTGCCATTATACTATTTCATCAGGAGGTTCTATAGGGCAGCCCTGCGAAAGGGAGAAAATTGTATCTTGAATTAAGCTGGCATCATTTTTTACCATCCACCAAAAGGCATCGCCGTGTTGAGTTTCTATCATTTCCTCTACTTTGACTGTGTTTCCTGTCTCAGGTGGGCTCTAACAGAAAAAACGCAGCCTCTTTAGATGATGTCGATGATCTCTGCTGTCTGACTGCATTTTGCTAAAACAAAATAGCACTCTTGCCAGTGCTATTTTTATAGAAAAAAGGGTGCTGGAGCTCATCATGAACACCTCCCTTGATAGAATGGTAATGTCACTCACCTGAGAGGTTTTGGAACTGAATTCCAGCTGATAAAAGCCCTGCCTCTTGCTGTAAGGATGTGTATGGATTTATTCAAAAGCACTCCTGGACACGTACTTTAGTGAAGAAATTCTTTCCCCCCAAAATCATATTACCTATAACAGTAATGTGAATGTGACTGGTGTGTATGTAGGAATCTGTCATTTGACAACAGAGACTCTGTATTTACTATTGTTACCAAAGATAATATAATAAGACTCCCCCTTCCTTCCCTCTCAAGAAACACTGTCTGCTAGCAATTTGTCCTTTGCTGATATTATTATTATTATTATTATTATTATTATTATTATTATTATTATGTGTATGTCAGGAACCATAGATGCCTGATCAAATGGAAGATGTCCACGGTTGTCATTTTAAAGCCTGCATAACACAGAGAAGGAAAAGGAGCTGGAAACTTATACCTAGTTATTTTGCTAGTTATTGTGTCCCAGCTCCTGGGTAGGCTATAGAATCATGCAGTAAGTGATTTATAGGCAATCTTATAGGGTGGGGGAGGAAGCAGTGCCAACTCTTTTTCACCTACCTGCTGTGAGTCAGAATTTAATGTTGGAAATCAAATTAACCCTTCTATTCCTCCCGGCAGCTTTTTTATTGCCTCACGGAATATAGTCTGAAACGCTGAAAAGATTTTACACGTGCTGCTCCATTAACTACACAGGCGCTTAAAAGATTCCACTGGCTGTCTTTATGTTACCAGGACAAGTTCAGGGTTCTTGTATTAATTTAGAAAAGCTTGAGAACTTGAGTCCAGGACTTTGACTAAGCCTCTTTTAAAGCCATCGAAGCTGGTGAAAAGACATAGACAGAGCGAATTTCATGGTTTAACAATGCGCTGAGTGAATAAGCACTTTCTTTTGTCTGTCCTCGGCCTTTCCTCGTTCTGTTTCATTGGATGACCCCGAGTTCTAGAGGCAGGGCCAGCCCGAGACATTTTGGCACCTGAGGTGAATGACAAAATGGTGTCCCTCTTATCACCAGGGAAGAAGGGGTGATTGAAGATCTACATCAGGAGCAAGCGGGGAATAAAGATCTACATCAGGAATTTGAGAAGGATGTTGACAAGCTGGAACGTGTGCAGAGAAACCAATAATAATAATAGTAGTAATAATAATAATAATAATAATAATAATAATAATAATAATAATAATATATGATTATTTATACCCCGCCCATCTGGCTGGGTTTCCACAGCCACTCTGTGTGGCTTCCAACAAATATTAAAATACAGTGGTCTGTTAAACATTAAAAGCTTCCCTAAACAAGGCTGCTTTCAGATGTTTTCTAAAAGTCTGGTATAATAATTAATAATTTTATTGTTTATATCCTGCCCATCTGGCTAGGCTTCCCCAGCCACTCTGGGCGGCTTCCAAAAAAAATATTAAAACACTGTAATACATCAAACATTAAAAGCTTCCCTAAACAGGGCTGCCTTCAGATGTAGTTGTTTTTCTCTTGGAAATCTGGTGGGAGGGCGTTCCACAGGGCGGGCACAACTACTGAGAAGGCCCTCTGCCTGGTTCCCTGTAACTTGGCTTCTCGCAGTGAGGGAACCACCAGAAGGCCCTCAGAGCTGGACCTCAGTGTCCAGGCAGAACGATGGGGTATACTGGGGTATACTGGGCTGAGGCCGGTTAGGGCTTTAATGGTCAGCACCAACACTTTGAATTGTGCTCGGAAACGTACTGGGAGCCAATGCAGATCTTTCAAGACTGGTGTTATGTGGTCTCGGTGGCCGCTCCCAGTCCCCAGTCTAGCTGCTACATTCTGGCTTAGTTGTAGTTTCCGGGTCACCTTCAAAGGTAGCCCTACATAGAGCACATTGCAGTAATCCATTGCAGTAATCCAAGTGAGAGCATGCACTAGAGCATGCATCACTCTGGGGAGATAGTCCGTGGATCTCATCCTGTGTTGGAGCTGGAGCTGATAAACAGCTGCCCTGGACACAGAATTGACCTGCGCCTCCATGGGCAGCTGTGAGTCCGGAATGACTCCCAGCCTGCAGACCTGGTCCTTCAGGGGCACGGTTACCCCATTCAGGATCAGGGAGTCCTCCACACTAGCCCGCCTCCTGTTCCCCAAGAACAGTACTTCTGTCTTGTCAGGATTCAACCTCAATCTGTTAGCCACCATCCATCCTCCAACTGCCTCCAGACACTCACACAGGACCTTCACCACTTTCACTGGTTCTGATTTAAAAGAGAGGTAGAGCTGGGTGGCGCCGCAACCCCAGAGTCGGCCACGACTGAACCTAATGGTCAGGGGTCCCTTTACCTTTTTAGAGCTGGGTGTCATCTGCATACTGATGAACACCCAGCCCAAACCCCCTGATAGGGAAAAGGTCTCCCTGAGGAGGTTGTGTATTCTCCTTCATAGGAGGTTTTAAGCAGAGTTTGATCGGCCATCTTTAGCTGAGATTTGTGCATTGCAGGGGTTGGACTAAATTATGCTTGGTGGTCCCTTCCAACTCTATGATTCCGTGATCTGCTGCCCCTGTAGATCCTGCCACTGAGGCGGTCATTTTACCTTGCCTCATGGATGGGCTGGTCCTGTCTATCCCCTTTCCCAACACTGTACTTTATATTATACACCTCTATTCAGCCCCCATTACTTACCATTTTTCTCAACTAAAAGGTAGCAGGTAATGTTGAAGAACTCTTCCCAGGATGCTCTAGAGATGCTACTTTCCAGAGCACACAATACGAAGATAGTTAAGCCAATGATCTGGCCTACCTATTAAAAGGAACCTTGTTGCGTTTTTTTTGAGCTGGGCAAAAAACGCTCCTAAAATTGCAGCTTTACAAGAGGTAATAAAATGTAAAATTAATGAATGTTAGAATGACGTTGGTTTAGAAATTATGTGGTTTCCAGCTGTAATGGATAAGTAAAAAAGAAAAGAGAGACTAAAAATTAAATGAAAAATAAGGGAAAGGATTTGCTGAATTAATAAATTAGAAATTGGAATACAGAAATGAGGAAGTCGGGGAAGTAAGTTATAAGAAAATAAGGGATTGAAATTATACTTGTTTTTATTTTTGTGTGTTTGTTTGTATTATTGTATTGTTTAGTTTTGTTTTTATAAAATGTTTGAAACTTTAATAAAAATCTTTTTTTTAAAATGCTGCATTTGCTGAAAGGGATAATCAGATGATCTGTTTGTTAAGTAATTACAAACACTCAAGAGCAAATGAAATGGACCACATTGAGACGTATCATTTACAGCCCCCTCTGCCTGCCGAGGTCTCTGACTAAGCATGGATTTCATAAAAGAGGCATCACTCCCTGATTCTCCCCAGGTTTGCTTTCATTAATTGATTTCCAGGCTGCGAGAGCTTTGCTTTCTTCCTCCCATGGAAATAATCCAGTGTATTGTTGTTGTTTGTTCATTATGATGATGATGATCAAAATGTTTAGGCACCCAGGGATGTCAAAATGTTTAGGCACCCACAATGTCAGGTAGCTTATCTCTTTCTTTTTTTTAAAGATATTTATTGAAGTTTTAAAAGGTATACAAAAAAACAGTAATAAAAACAAAACACAAACACAAAAAATAACAAATATTAAAAAAACAAAATACAAAACTAAAAACTATTTAAAAACAAGTAAAGTTTCGTTCCCTTATTTTCTTATAACTTACTTCCCCGACCTCCTCATACCTCCCCTTTCTGTATTCCAATTTCAAATTAATTCAACAAATCCTCTCCCTTAATTTTCATTTAATTTTTAACCTTTCTTTTCTTTTTACTTAATCATTACAGCTGAAAACCACTTAATTTCTAAACCAACATCATTCTAACATTCATTAATTTTGCAATGTTTCCTAAGATAGTCCTTAAATTTCTTCCAATCTTCTTCCGCCGTCTCTCTTCCCTGGTCTCGGATTCTGCCAGTCATTTCTGCCAGTCCCATATAGTCTATCACCTTCATCTGCCATTCTTCCAAGGTGGAGATAGCTTATCTCTTTGACACCTGGTGGGAGGGCATTCCACAGGGCGGGCACCACTACCGAGAAGGCCCTCGCCAGAAGGCCCTCGGCGCTGGACCTCTGCGTCTGGGCAGAACGATGGGCGTGGAGACGCTCCTTCAGGTATACAGGACCAAAACCGTTTAGGGCTTTAAAGGTCAACACCAAGGGGAAACTCCTGTGACATTCATCAGGCTAGAGGAGGTGTGCAGTATCTCCAGCCCTCCAGAACTATGGCTTCCATCAAGCTTGGATGTTAGCCATGCTTGCTGGACCTGGTGAGACTTGTAGTTCAGAAACATCTGGAGGGTCAAAGGTTCCCCAGATCTGGACTAGAGATTTAACAGAGAAAATAGGTCATTGGAATGAACCCCCCCACCCACACTCTCCACATAGCCTTCCCCAATAGCCCATCTAGTCCATCGCTAGCCCTAAAGCAAATCACTGAATTGCTGCAATCATTATTTCTGTCTCTAGGCCAAGCTGTTTCAAGCTGTATTTCTGCTGTTTTTATTTGGTCAAACTTGGGCATAGTTTGTTCCCTTGCAGTGGGTCCTTCTCGGCCCCCTGCTGAGTGGAATACAAGCAGATTTTGGCATTCCTCACCTCTGAGAGCCAATGTGGTGTAGTGGTTCAGAGAGGTGGACTCGTAATCTGGTGAACTGGGTTTGATTCCCCGCTCCTCCACATGCAGCTGCTGGGTGACCTTGGGCTGGTCACACTTCTCAGCCTCACTCACCTCACAGAGTCTCTCAGCCTCACTCACCTCACAGAGTGTTTGTTGCGAAGGAGGAAGGGAAAGGAGAATGTGAGCCGCTTTGAGACTCCTTTGTGTAGTGATAAAGCGAGAAATCAAATCCAAACTCTTCTTCTCTTCTTCTTCTAATGCCTCTCAGGCTTTAAAGTGGTGGGGGGAAACCAACAGCAATTGCAGCATTCCTCTGGTGGTTGCTGTTCCTGCTGAAGCAGAGAGCACTTTCCCTTTTTTGGAAAAAGGAAATAGTTTTTCTGCTTTCTCAAGACTCAACGCACAGGCATTCTGTCTGCGTCTCGGAGCTTCCACGGAAAAGAATTGCCTGTCATGGTGAGACCACCAGTCTTCAAGTGCCTATTGGAGAGGGAATAAGGGCCTATTGGAGAGGGTTTTGCAAGTAGTTGGAACAATGAGTGTGTCAGAGGCAAAAGGAAAGAGGAGCCAGCTCTAAGGACTTCTGTTTAAAGGATCACTCTTTTTCTGCTCATTTTATTAGCACCGGCCCTGCCGTTAGGCGGAGAGAAGTAGCTGCCTTTTAAAAATAATAATAATTTTTTAAATTAATTTTCACAGTAAACAATCATTCCATGAAAAAGAAAAGAACATAAAATAAAACATTTATATACAATCTTAATATTGAATCCATATTTTGGGATTCCTTGAATCCCCTGACTTCCCTCCACTCCCTCCCCTGGTTCCTTTGTATTATTTTTATTTATGCATGTCAATAAAGGATCTTTATCTCTAATTGCCTTCTCACTTCAACATTCCCCATAACATTACAAGTGGTTTTTTATTTTAAATCCTGCTGGTGTATTGTCTTCCTTCCATTGCTTTTGTATGTATGCAATAAACATTCCCCATTTCTTTTTTATATTTATTGTCACCTAGATTTCTTAGTCTCCCAGTTAATTTAGCCATTTCCGCATATTCCATTAACTTAATTTGCCAATCTTCTTTAGTAGGGACGAGAGGTAGCTGCCTTAGGTGGCCAATGCTGGGGAGATGAGGGACCAAAGTAGTACAGTGGTACCTTGGGCTATATACACTTCAGGTTACATACGCTTCAGGTTACAGACTCCGCTAACCTAGAAACAGTACCTCAGGTTAAGAACTTTGCTTCAGGATGAGAATAGAAATCGTGCTCCGGTGGCGTGGTGGCAGCAGAAGGCTCCATTAGCTAAAGTGGTGCTTCAGGTTAACAACAGTTTCAGGTTCAGAACAGACCTCCAGAACGAATTAAGTTCTTAACCCGAGGTACCACTGTATATCCCACTGCACCTGCCTTGCACTACTATGTACTGCCCATAGATGTGATGGATGACACCATCCTGCTTGCATCCAAGGAAGATAACATAGCCGATCTAGCTAGCTCCTGGAGCAGGAAAGGGTGACATTTGCCTCTTTTCTCTAGCAATGATAGAAGAAGAAGAGTTTGGATTTGATATCCCACTTTATCACTACCCGAAGGAGTCTCAACGCAGCTAACAATCTCCTTTCCCTTCCTCCCCCACAACAAACACTCTGTGAGGTGAGTGGGGCTGAGAGACTTCAAAGAAGTGAGACTGGCCCAAGGTCACCCAGCAGCTGCATGTGGAGGAGCGGGGAAGCGAACCCAGTTCACCAGATTACAAGTCTACCGCTCATAACCACTACACCACACTGGCTCTCCAAATATGTCTTGGCTCCCAAATAAAACAGTGGGCGAGCGGTTGACAGGTTGGGGCAATCAAGGAGACCGCTGGTACCAGGCAAGGTGTCTGATTTTGGTTTACCCAAGACCATGCCAGAAGATAACTTGTCGCCAGAGATTCTGCGGACGTTTGCATGGGATTTTGTCGTCTGGCTCTAAACTTGGATTCCTTTAAAGTACCGTGCTATTTATTCCTAAGAGTATTTATGGGGAAACGGGAGTGGGGGGGGGTCAATTTGCTTCCCACGACCTTCGCATTGCGGATGGGTTATTTATGTTTAGGATGAGATTACGTGCCAAAGATTGCATTTCTCTGCCTTCCATTCCATTTGTATGGAAATCACTTCCAAAAAATAACCCCCGCCCGCTGTCATGGATTTTAATTTGCAAACCCACAGGCAAGACTTTCTGGCCTCTTAATTTTATTTATTGTTTGTTTTGGAAGCACTTTAGGATTGTTGTAATTGTGTTGCGTTCCTTTCTTCCACTATGTCTGATTTTACACAAAGATCGCATCAAAGAAATCAAATTACTTTTAAACCGCATTGATATTATCTGCTGGGGAAAAGAGGTAACTAACTGGAATCCGTGTGGTTGGCAGACAAAGGGTGTCGGGGATGTTACCGGAAAAATCTGAGGGCTCCCTTGGACAAAAAGTAAAGACACCAACCAGGATAACTTGGAGCAAAACAGCAGCCTGTAGGCTTGGCCTTTATTGAACTGTCGCGACAGGGTGCTCCCCTCACTTGCAGGAGAGAGGAGGACACAGAAAAATAGTGTGCAAGGCCTTATAAAAACTTTTGAAATTCCCATCCTGTAGGTCAAGCCCACCCCCAGAAACATCATGCATACATTACAGAAAGGAGGGGTTGAGGGAGGAGTTGTGGTGGTAACCTGAGTGTCCTGTCACCTGGCTGATTCCCTTCTCCCCCCTCCCCATGAGTCACTTCCAGGAGACAAAGGGGAGTTTGCAGTTTCCTGCCCCCTGAGGGAAGATCTGATCGTTGTCCTTTGTTCCAGTCCATACTGAATCCACTCCCATATGGAAGTTCTTTGTGATCTTGATTGTCTTCTGTCTAGGACCATCAGGGTTGGCATAGCAACTGGGCAGGGCTCCTGTGGATGTGCTGGGATGCTCAAGGGATTATGGCTGGCCTGTATCAAACCTTCCCCATTTTGTAGTCCTTCCTTCATGGAGTAAAATAAAAGTGGAACAGGGCAAATCCGATGCATGGTTGATTTTCTATGAATTTATAACAGAAGCGTAGCGTATGTAGTGTGTGAATGTGAGTGTGTGTGAAGTTTGTACAAACTGAATGATGGGGGGGTTTCCTGCTACAGGGTCAAATCCAGCAATAGATACTGTGTGTGTAATTCTGGGAGCTGAGTCATCCCTCTGTCCCTGTACGTGCGCGCCCCCTCATCTCACCAAGCAAGGCACCTTTTTGCAAATGTAGGTGTGGTCCCAGGGCCAAGACATATGCAAAATCCTGTTTATTTCCTCAGATTATCCTAGAGTTATAACTAGAGTTTCCACCAAACTTCAGGTCAGGTTTAAGGTGCTGGTTTTGACCTTTAAAGCCCTATGCGGCCTAGGACCCATGTACCTACGGGACCGCCTCTCCTGGTATGCCCCGCGGAGGACCTTAAGGTCCACAAATGACAACATTTTGGAGGTCCCAGGTCACAAGGTGGTTAGATTGGTCTCAACTAGGGCCAGGGCCTTTTCAGGACTGGCCCCGACTTGGTGGAACGCTCTGTCACAAGAGACTAGGGCCCTGCGGGACTTGACATCTTTCCGCAGGGTCTGCAAGTCAGAGCTGTTCCGCTTGGCGTTTGGTTTGGACTCAGTCTGACCCTTATGTTTCCCTCCACTTATGGGCTACTTTAAAAATGAGGCTGCATTTTAAATTGCATTTTAAGCTGTATTAAATTGTCCCCCCCCCCTTATGTTTTTACTATTATGTTTTCACTGGTGTTAGCTGCCTTGAGCCCGGGTCTGGCCAGGGAGGGCAGGGTATAAATTATTATTATTATTATTATTATTATTATTATTATTATTATTATTATTATTATTACAGTGGTACTTCAGGTTACATAAGCTTCAGGTTACAGACTCCGCTAACCCAGAAATATTACCTCAGGTTAAGAACTTTGCTTCAGGATGAGAACAGAAATCGTGCTCCGGTGGCGCAGCAGCAGCAGGAGGCCCCATTAGCTAAAGTGGTGCTTCAGGTTAAGAACAGTTTCAGGTTAGGAACGGACCTCCGGAATGAATTAAGTTCTTTAAAAAAAAAAATTATTACATTTTCAATTACAAAGTCAGAAATATAAGAAACTTAAAAGAGAAGAAAACAAATGAAAAAAGAAGAAAAAAAAAAGCAATCCAACTTTCAAAGACATTTTTACATTACTAACTGGACTTCCCCACATCTCCCTCACCCTGCGTTCTTTACAATAAACATCAGCAAATTATTACCTGGTTTCGTACCTTATTTATATCTTTCAAATATTATACTTCTGGATTTAAAGTACTTTTTATCAATTACTTATACCTTAAAATAAACATAAAATAACTTTAAATTTCAGCTTTTTCTTACTTATAACTTAATCTCCTGTTCTCCCAGTCTAGTTGCAGGAGCTAGAATTTCCAAATCATGCAGATTCTTAACATTCATACAACTTATAATGTTTTTGTAAGTAGTCCTTAAATTTTTTCCAGTCCTCTTCCATTGTTTCTTCTCCCAAATCTCGGATTCTGCCCGTCATTTCGGCCAGTTCCATATAATCCATCAATTGCGTCTGCCACTCTTCCAGTGTGGGAAGATCTTGTATCTTCCAGTATTTTGCAATGAGTATTCTTGCTGCTGTAGTTGCATACATAAAAAAAGTTCTATCCTTCCATTAGCTAAAGTGGTGCTTCAGGTTAAGAACAGTTTCAGGTTAGGAACGGACCTCCGGAATGAATTAAGTTCTTAACCCAATGTACCACTGTATTATTATTATTATTATTATTATTATTATTATTATTATTATTATTATGTTCTTAGCTCCCATCATCCCCAATCAGCATGACCAATGATCAGGGATGAAAGACAGTTGCAGTCTGACAACAACTCTTTCTGAGGGCGGCAGATTCCCCAGCCCTGCCATATGGCATCCACCACAATGTTTTGTCTGGCCTGGTCTGAAAATGACACGTTTGGTGCAGTGCCTTTCCCCAGACAAAGAGATGCTACAAAATAACGTCTGCTAAACAGCCTACATTTTCTTCTCAGCTGTGCCCCGTTATTTCAGTTTTAACACCCTCTGAATTTCCTAAGTGACATTCTGTCTAGCCGCCAGGATTCCTTTTCAATGGGTTTTGAAGGAAGAAGGTAACCAATTTATGTCCAATAAGCAGTGGATAACTGAGTTAAATGAGTGCTCTCCGCTCTGGAAAATGGTAGTCCAAAAGGGGAAGTGCTTTGCTAATGTTTGGTTCCAAATCCTTGGTATATCTTGACCCTTCCAATCGAAATGTTTTATTTGTGGCACTTTTTGTGTTTTCAATTTAGTGTCCCGCCCCCCCCCCATCTTCCTAACATGTCCCATTCCTCAACCATTTTTAAATGATACGCAAGATCTCTCATCGTATGACACCCCCAAGGCAAACACTTTGGAAACACAGAATTAGTTCTACTCAGAGTAAATCAGTGGGCACGACTCAGATCCATTAATTTCAGTGGGTAAAGCCTAGTTGAATAAAATCCAGTAGCAGCAACTTAGAAAATAGTTTTATATAGCATTGAAAACCTTATATTTCTTCTTCAATAGACCAGCTGGCCAGTTGTGCTAAATCGTTACTGTTGTTTGTGGTTATTTATTCAATTCACATCCTTCTCTTCCTCCTGAAGTTGCTCAGGGCAGCAAACACATTCATCATAATAATGTTTAAAAAGCAGTCTAAAAGCAGTTAAGAGCTTGAAGGGGGCCGGAGAACCCAGCATGCAAACAGCTACGCTTAAAGCATCTCTCATCCAATGATCTCATGTTTGCCAGGCCCTTTTTCTCCTGGAACAAAGTGAGAAGTGGGGTACCGCAGGGCTTTGCCCAGGGCCTGGTTTTGCTCAACATCTTTATAAATGAGTTAGGTGAAAGAATTGAGGTGATGCACATCATATTTGCAGATGGCACTAAGCTTGGATACCTCGGAAGAAAAGAAACAGGATTCAAGAGGACCTTAACAGAAGTGTAGGACCTTAACAGATTGGAGAACTGGGCCCAAGCTAACCAAGTGAATTTCACTAGTGACAAATGTACAGTTCTACACGCAGGCAGGAATAATCAAATGTACAAATATGGGGGGGGCGCACTTGGCTTTCCAGCAGTACAAGTGAAAAAGCATCTAGGGGTCTCAGTAGACCACAAGCTTAACATGACTCAATAGTGTGATTCAGCAGCATAAAAAAAGGCAATGCAATTTTAGGTTGCATCAACAGACATGGGATGTAATAGTTCCATTCTTTTCTGCCCTGGTCATCTGGAAAACTGTGTCCAGTTCTGAGCGCCACAGTTTAAGACAGATATTGACAAGCTGGAACATGTGCAGAGGAGATGATTAAGGGGCTGGAAAACAAGCCTTATGAGGAATGGTGGAAGGAGTTGTGGAGGTTTAGTCTGGAGAAGATAAGACTGAGAGGTGACATGATGAGGTCAGGAGTGCATGCAGGAGCCAGGCCCTGTGACCGGTAGGGCTTCGCAGAACTGGGGCTTTCCTAAGTTTGTTCTCAAGAGGCAAGGGACAGCCACGCAGGTGAGGCCGATTGGTAACTCACGGCACCTGGTGGAAGGGATATAAGGTCAGCATTTCCCTTTGGCACTTTGCCAGAGCAACACGTGTCCTGCCTTGGTGCGTTTGGCTTCTTGACTCCTTGGACCCCTGACTTTGTGACTCCTTGCTTCTTGATCCTTGGACCCCTGACTTCGTGACTCCTTGCTTCGTGATCCTTGGACCCCTGACTTCGTGACTCCTTGCTTCTTGATCCTTGGACCCCTGACTTCGTGATTCCTTGCTTCCTGACCCTTGGACCCCTCACTTTGTGACTCCTTGCTTCTGGATCCTTGGACCCTTGGCTTCTTAACTCCTTGCTTCCTGACCCTTGGACCCTTGGCTTCTTGACTCCTGGCTTCCAGACTCTCATTCCTGCTCCCACCCCGCAGTCTTGCCCCCAGTCCGGACGTCCTCCACCAGGACTTTGACCGCCCATAAACCGGACCATGACACATGATAGCTATCTTCCAATATATGAAGAGTTATCACATGGAAGATGGAGCAGGTATTTTTCCTGCTGTTCCAGAGGGTAGAATCCAAACCAATAAACTCAAGTTGCAAGGAAGGAGATTCCAACTAAGCATTAAGAAGAACTTTCTGGTAGTAAGAGCTGTCTGACTATGGAATGGACTCCCTTGGAAGGTGGCGACTTCTCCCTCATTGGAGGTTTTTAAACAGAGGTTGGCTGGACATCTATCAGGGATTCTTTAGTTGGGATTCCCGCATTGCAAGGGGTTGGAATAGATGACCGTTCAGACTCCTTCCAACCCTACAATTTCATGATTTTATGAAACATCCAAGTAAATTAAACCTTTCCATCCCAGTTCAGAAGGGGCTGCCCTCTGCTTCACTATGTTAAGGAACTTCGCCAGATTCTGCATTTAACCAAACTACTTGTCAAGTAAGAGTTACCTAATTAAAAAACAAAAAAGTGCTCTAGGCGACATGCACCGTAAGAAAGACAGAATAACAGCAATTCAATAAAATTAGTCACAACAATAAAAGTCCAGCCATCAAACCCAGAAGGACATCCCATCAACCAATCCAAGTAACTGGCAAATAAGAAGTAACTTTAACTCAGCTACGAAAGCTAAAACAACAGTTGAGAGGCTGTATTTAGGAGTGCAACCCAGTCTTTTCTAAAGTTGCATAGCCAGGTCTGGAGCATCCCAGACTCACAGATGTCAGGGTCTAAGAGTCTAGAAAGTGAGGAGGAATTAAAGAACCTTTTAATGAGGGAGAAAGAGGAGAGCGCAAAATATGGTCTGAAGCTCAACATAAAAAAAATGAAGATCATGGCCACTGGTCCCATCACCTCCTGGCAAATAGAAGGGGAAGAAATGGAGGCAGTGAGAGATTTTACTTTCTTGGGCTCAATGATCACTGCAGATGGTGACAGCAGCCCCGAAATTAAAAGACGCCTTCTCCTTGGGAGAAAGGCGATGGCAAACCTAGACAGCATCTTAAAAAGCAGAGACATCACCTTGCCAACAAAGGTCTGTGTAGTTAAAGCTATGGTTTTCCCAGTAGTGATGTATGGAAGTGAGAGCTGGACCATAAAGAAGGTTGATGGCCAAAGAATTGATGCTTTTGAATTCTGGTGCTGGAGGAGACTCTTGAGAGTCCCATGGACTGCAAGAAGATCAAACGCATCCATTCTTAAGGAAATTAGCCCTGAGTGCTCACTGGAAGGACAGATCATGTAGCTGAGGCTCCAATACTTTGGCCACCTTATGAGAGAAGACTCCCTGGAAAAGACCCTGATGTTGGGAAAGATTGAGGGCACAAGGAGAAGGGGATGACAGAGGACGAGATGGTTGGACAGTGTTCTCGAAGGTACCAGCATGAGTCTGACCAAACTGCGGGAGGCAGTGGAAGACAGGAGTGCCTGGCGTGCTCTGGTCCATGGGGTCACGAAGAGTCGGACACGAGTAAACAACTAAACAAAGAGTCTAGGCAGTTTCCTATGCCTAGGTAAGAAGAAGAAGAGGAAGAGTTTGGATTTGATATCCCGCTTTATCACTACCCGAAGGAATCTCAAAGTGGCTTACATTCTCCTTTCCCTTCCTCCCCCACAACAAACACTCTGTGAAGTGAGTGGGGCTGAGAGACTTCAGAGAAGTGTGACTAGCCCAAGGTCACCCAGCAGCTGCATGTGGAGGAGCGGAGATGCGAACCCAGTTCACCAGATTACAAGTCCACCGCTCTTAACCACTACACCACACTGGCTGTCTAGGTGAGGGTTGCAGCTCTGTGGCAGAGCATCTGCTTGGTATGCAGAAGGCCCCAGGTTCAATCCCTGATATCTCCAAGTAGGGCTGGAAGGGAACTGTGCCTGGAGCCCTGGAAAGCCACTGTCAGTGAGTGTAGACAATGCTAAGTTAGATGGACTCAATGGTCCGACTGACTATAACGTGCTAAGAGGAAGGCACGCTTGGCAAACTCTCACCGTGATCAGCTCCTGCCTGGAAACCTATGTCCCCACTGTGGAAGGACGTGTGGATCCAGAATTGGCCTCCACAGTCACTTACGGACTCACTTTCAAAACCATGTTTATGGAAGACAATCTCTGAAGAAGAAGAAGAAGAAGCTACCTATGAACCTCTTCCTTCACTGAGGACAAGTGATCTTGCAAAAAAGGAAAATATCAGCTCAGCTTTATACAAATTGGCCCCTGATCTTGCCCCATGGGAGTGGCGTCTGGTAGCGGAAGACCACAGGCAGACCTCTAAATTATCCAGCTCTTTGCTGTGATTACAACTAATTTGGGGATTCAGTTGCTCAGCAGTGGAGAGAGAGAGAGAGGAGTCTATTGATTGCCTCCTTGCTCTCAAATTAACTTGGTTCCTTGACACTGCCTAAGGCCCATTAAGTCAAGATTCTCTCACTTCTTAATTACCCAAAGGGTGTTTGTGTCTTATCAGCAAAAGACAAGTATAGATTTCTGCTTCAGGGCCATCACTTGGAACATTTTCTCCACTCTGGGGTTTTTGCTCTCTGGCAATCGGCCCAATCAACCTTTTTTATTTTTTAAGCAGCTCTGCTGTCAAGAGGAAAAGGGGATGTGTGGAATCCCAGCCTCCTCACAAAGACTCGGTTTGAAATGTGCACTTTGCTGCTCTGAACCACAACACACAAACTGCTACAGACTTTTAAAGCCAGCATGTCACCAGGAACTGTTGGATCGCCCCCACTAGGGCTGCAGCTGAACCCCAATAACATGCAATGCAAAGCATTGGGCATGGTTAATCTTTGAAATTAACCCTTGAAATTCCTTCGGATATTTGTTTCTAACACGTTAAATCTGTGGTGGCAACCCCTGCCCACTTGTGAAATGTAGCAAAACCTATCAAGGTATCTTTTAAAACCTCTTCTGAAATTGTCCCAGTGGGGTACTCCATATCTGTAGCTTCTCTCCTTATTTAAATGGACTGAGTGCATTCAAACCTGCCCATCCCATTCTGGTCCTGTCCGCCTGCCTATCCAGTCATAATCCCAGCTGGCATCGTGGTGAGGACCTTCTCCTTCCTGGATTTAGTGGGCAATCCTGTTGTAAACAAACATCTGCCCTTGTTGCCTTATGGGGTGTCCAAGAGCCCATATAGAGTCCTTACATAGGTTCCCTATTGAGCAGAAATCTGAGTGCGTTGTTTATCTTGTCTGACAGGTGACCTGTTAATGCTCACTTGATTGGATACCATGGGGAGCCTGGCCAGTCTTTTGTAATGATAAATACTTAGTTCCTGAGCCAGGTCACAGGCTCACCCTATTCAAATGCAGACATACCCTTAAGACAGGATTTGTGAAGGAAAAGACAATGGGGAGGCTTTTCCATTTTCCTTTGACCTTGCAGAGAAAACATTTGGTCAGTTTGGGAATCAAAAATCAGGTCGGTCTTCATGTGCTGATCTATGTATGTGCTTGGTGGGTACATTTATGAACATTTATTATATATCTAAGACTTTAAAATTCTTATCACAATCCTAACCCCTGGATGGGAAGACAACACATTCATGGCCCTGAAGCTCCTGCCAACCAGGACAGAAGGAAGGGGAGCCAGGTTACAAGCTGCACAGCGAAGAGGTCTAGATGGGGCCTGTTGCCATCATTGGATGGCTGCAGGGGTTGGCACAGGATCCAGCCTCACTACATTACAGGGGGTTCCACTGAACTAAGATTAGTCAAATTAAACTTCCAGCAAGTTCATTTCCTGGATAGCTCGGTTGTTTAGAGTGTGGTGCTGATAACGCCAAGGTTGCAGGTTTGATCCCTGCATGGGACAGCTGCATATTTACATTTCTCCCTAAAACCATACAATAAAAACCATATGAAAAGTTAAAACCGGAAATTAG
This sequence comes from Podarcis melisellensis, assembly GCF_964234715.1. Classification (NCBI taxonomy): domain Eukaryota; kingdom Metazoa; phylum Chordata; class Lepidosauria; order Squamata; family Lacertidae; genus Podarcis; species Podarcis melisellensis. The sequence goes on along the minus strand of NC_138538.1, from coordinate 6,920,472 downwards.
CTAAGCATTATGGGAATGACTCTCCTCCCTGGAAGGGAGGGGAATGGTTGTGGGCGGGAGCCCGAGCTCCACCTCCCCCCACTCACCTGGCTGGCGCCCGCCCCCTTCAGCAGGCACCCAACCGGGTGCCTCTGAGGGGGCGTTGTCAGCATCCTAAATGCTGCGGCGCCAGCCCTCCCTCGGCCTCTTTCGCCTTCGACCCGTCGCGAGTCACCCACCCTCCACTCCCTTTGAGCTCAGGGTTTTTTTGATTTTCCTGGCCTTGCTATGGACCTTAGGTTGGTCGCCCTGGTTGTTCGGGGGGCCTGGTAAGAATTTTTCCATTTGGCATTAGGCTTTTTGGTTTTTTCGCCTACCTCGTAGCAATTGTCACAACTTTCATAGTATTGGTGGGTAGGTTAGGCATTGGAAAATGTGTTGTGGAATCGAAGAGCTACGTGTGGCCATCGCCTATGCCTTCAATATTTTGGGTATTCCGTTAAAGGAATCTGGCAGTCGTGTATTGTGTCCGATGCCTGCTTGGCAGGAGGCCATGGCACGACCCTCGGTGACATCAGGGGAGAGCCTATAGTTGGATTAGCATCAACAGGCTCCACCTACTGGTGAATACCCCCCCCCCCTTGTTTCTGACTCACCCCTCTCTAAGGGGGTGGAGTCGGCTGACGTAATTCAATGCCTAAGCCAATACCTTTTCACTTGCTGTAATCAATAAAGTTGTGGCCTTTTCTTGCCCATTAACCTTATATCACGTGTCCTTGTGTATTCATTCCACTTTGGGGGGATCGGGTCCTCGAACCACAACGCCAAGGTTGCAGGTTTGATCCCTGCATGGGACAGCTGCATATTTATATTTCTCCCTAAAACCATACAGTAAAAACCATATGAAAAGTTAAAACCGGAAATTAGCTAAGCATTATGGGAACATGTAGTCTTCATTGCCTGCGCAAGCTTGATGGAACAGAAAAGTTTCCAGCAGGTGTTTAAAAGCTGAAACAGTTTTGAAGGAAAGAGCTATCCGATCCCCCAAATTGACCCAGAACGTTGCTCAAATGCCCTTTAAAAAAAACCCTCTCATCTCACCGATGTCATCACATCCAATTTGCATCTTAGACAGAAATAGTGGAGAAGCGTGGAGGGATAGGTTTGCATGAGGAGATATGCGTAATAGCGCAAGAGAGAAGTGAAGGCAGGTGGCAGGGGGTGATTTAATGAGCCATTGGCTGAAGATGTAAATTGCAAGACTTCGCTCCAAACTTGCAGGGTGTCTGCAAGAGATGTTGGGATTTGTTTTCAAGCCCAGTGGTACAGAGACATCAGAAATGAGTAAGCCCATTGATTTCTTAATGCCTCGCTGCCTGCCAGCCATTGAATGAACATGGGAGGTGATGAGAATGAGGTAATCGGGAGGCTTTGCATATTGACATCTCTTGAGGTCTGCTGGAATCACATGTGGTGCTTCAAGAGTCTGGCTGCTCATCCAGAGAGGTTGAGCAACTGGCCTGAAGATGGGGGGAACCTGAGGACCTCCGTATTCTGTCAGACTAAAACTCCCGTTGCCCCTGCCCTTTGCCCATGTTGGCTGGACCTGATGGGAGTTGGAGTCCTGAGATATCTGGAGGGCCACAGATTCAGCAAGGCTTGACAAACTTTGCCAGTGCTCATGAAACCTTACCAAATGGAAGTAAGCTTAGCTTAGGTTTAGGTTTATTAAATCTATACACCTTTTCCCACGTCAGTGGCGTTGTTGTGAGTTGGGACTAGGAGCAGCCAAGTCTGTCAATTTTGGTTCTCCAATTTTCTCATTTTTCCAATCTTAAAGGGAATTCTCTACATCTCTGCAGCCATTCATGATTTTTATTTTTCTAAAAATCCTCACCGGCATTTTAGTGTGACTTTCTCCTATTAACACATTTTTGCATGGAGTTCTGACCAACACAAACATTTGTGAGCTATTTGCCCTAATAGATTGCATTTTCGTAAGCTGTTGTCACTAATATGTGCACACTTTACCCTAGCACATGCATTTTTGTACAAGTTTTTAACTTGGAGAACTGCACTGCAAAATTTGGAGAAGTGTGAATTTTGAAAGAGAGCTGTGTTTTGGAAAATCCCAATCAGGTAAGTTCACCTCTGAATGTGATTTGAATCAAATTTCTCCTCCACCCCCCAGTTGTGGCATCTGCATTACAGCAGTTTGAATTCTAACAAGCTGTTCTGGCCGTACAGAAAGGGTAATTAAACTTTGGAGCAGGCTAGAACGTCAGCTCTAAAGTTGCCCGCAAAACAGATGCGATAGAGAGCTTGTTCCTTATGCTCAGGGCTTAAGTTGATTATGGCGACCTTCATGACTCCTCCAGCAAATGAAATCTTGCATATGACTCCGGGAACAGGGTGAGCACCTGGGAATAACAGCTTATTCTCCCAAGCAATGCCACACACCAAGATGTCCTCATTAGAGACAGAGGCGGACAAGCTGTTAAGGCCCGTGGAGCTCTTGATCCAGGAAAGGAGAGCACACTGAGTGTCCACAGGCAAATGCATTATTCAATGGCTACAGGTGACTGGAAGCGGGCTACTGCAATCATTCTTCATGGGGATACTGCAAAACAAGTTGATTGCAGTTCTTAGACATACCAGAAAACAAGCTTTGGTTTCCCCCATCCCCCAAATCGCTGGTAAACAACTGTATCTCCAAGAGCTATCCAATGTACTGAAATCATGTTGCAATACTGATAATGCAGAGCACAATCCTGTATGTGTTCAGTGGGAGCTGCTGGGTAGCTCAGTCAGTAAATCATGAGGCTTAATCCCAAGGTCATGGGTTCAAGTGCCACATTGGGCAAAAGATTCCTGCATTGTAGGGGGTTAGACTAGATGGCTCTCATGGTCCCTTCCAAGTCTATAATTCTATGATTCTATGTCTTGCTCCCAGCTATTAATAATGTTGTTGTTGTTGTTGTTGTTTAGTCGTGTCCGACTCTTTGTGACCCCATGGACCAGAGCACGCCAGGCACACCTGTCTTCCACTGCCTCCCGCAGTTTAGTCAGACTCATGCTGGTAGCTTCGGGAACACTGTCCAACCATCTCGTCCTCTGTCGTCCCCTTCTCCTTACGCCCTCCATCATTCCCAACATCAGGGTCTTTTCCAGGGAATCTTCTCTTCTCATAAGGTGACCAAAATATTGGAGCCTCAGCTTCAGGATCTGTCCTTCCAGTGAGCACTCAGGGCTGATTTCCTTCAGAATGGATAGGTTTGATCTTCTTGCAGTCCATGGGACTCTCAAGAGTCTCCTCCAGCACCATAATTCAAAATCATCAATTCTTCGGCAATCAGCCTTCTTTATGGTCCAGCTCTCACTTCCATACATCACTACTGGGAAAACCATCGCTTTAACTATACGGACCTTTGTTGGCAAGGTGATGTCTCTGCTTTTTAAGATGCTGTCTAGGTTTGTCATTGATGATGATGATGATGATTATGATAATTTATTATTTATACCCTGCCCATCTGGCTGGATTTCCCCAGCCACTCTGGGTGGCTTTCAACAGAGTATTAAAATGCAATAGTCTATTAAACATTAAAAACTTCCCTAAACAAGGCTGCCTTCAGATGTCTTCTAAAAGTCTGGTAGTTGTTGTTCTCTTTGACATCTGGTGGGAGGGCGTTCCACAGGGCGGGTGCCACCACCAAGAAGGCCCTCTGCCTTTTCCCCTGTAACTTGGATTCTCACAGTGAGGGAACTGCCAGAAGGCCCTCGGCACTGGACCTCAGCATCTGTGGCAGAACAATGGGGGTGGAGATGCTCCTTCAGCTAAGGTTGTGGAGCAGTTGTCCTGAACCCAGTGCACTCCAGGTGTTTTGAATCTGATCACCTGACTCCCATTATCCCAGCCATGCATGCTGGGGTTGATGGGAATCGTAGCCCACATTGTCTGGACAGCACAAATTTGGGGAAGGTTGGTGTATGAGGATGTAGCCTTAAATGTCTGCCTAATACTAAATAAATAAAATATCAGTCCAGTCTGCTGCTAAGTGGAGTCCACTTCTGGAATCCCACACACACACAATGCACAACCCCTAAGCATGCTTTGTGCATGCAACAAATTAGTTGAGTCCACTCCTCACCCCCATGCCTTCAAAGCACATTCAAACCACATTCTTTCTCTCAAAGAATTCTGGGTGCTGTAGTTTGTTATGGGTTGCTGGCCTAGATGCCCTTTTGCTACTCTCATCTCTCAGATTGCCTACCTGCAATGGAGTCCCAATTCTGCCAGCTTGTTTGATGTCCAAAAATGAATCCTTAAAACATACACAGGCATATTACAACTTTGCAGTAATATTAGGGCGTGCGGTTTTTGTTTTTAATTTTATTGGACCACAAAATCTATAAACTTACAATACATATCAAACAATACAATACAAGACAATACAGTGGTACCTCAGGTTACAAACGCTTCAGGTTACAGACTCCGCTAACCCAGAAATAGTATCTCAGGTTAAGAACTTTGCTTCAGGATGAGAACAGAAATTGTGCTCCGGCCGTGTAGTGGCAGCAGGAGGCCCCATTAGCTAAAGTGGTACCTCAGGTTAAGAACAGTTTCAGGTTAAGAATGGACCTCCAGAACGAATTACGTTTTTAACCCGAGGTACCACTGTACATACAATACATATCTACAAAACATACATTACCTATATACCTACCCAACGTAAACACACCCTTAGTGAATTGACTTCCAACCATTCTCATTGCGCTAGTTTACATTTAATTAATCTGCACACAATGGACTACAGTAGTACCTCCAGTTGTGGATGGGATCTGTTCCAGAGCTCTGGTTGGATCCCGAGGTTTCCACAACCAGAGGGACCACTTCTGCACATGTGCGTGGCATGGAAGAGCACTTCTGCACATGTACGTGCAGCAAAACACTTCCAGGTTTGCCGCTTTCGCAACCCAAAGTTTACATTACCTGAGGGTAACGTAAGCCAAGGTGCTACTGTATTTTTAAAGAATATCTTTAAAACTATGTGGAGATGGTAGATCTCCTGACAGACATTGAATGAATCAGGAAATAGAGAGAATACAACAAAATAAGCTTGGAGAATATTTGGAAGAGTAGAATATTGAAAATGAAATGTGTAGGGCGTGTGGTTTTGAAAACTATCCGTGCCTCTAGATGTGTTTTGGAGTGCCACACGAGGTCACGGCCCTGAAAAGCACTTTTTCCAGGGGGAAATCACAGTGCGGAATCGCAAGAGATCATGGCGTCCAAAATGGCTGCTGTCCTCTCTTGAGGAGAAAAAAAAGGGATGTCCTGGTTTTACTGGGGTACTTGCAGGGTGTGCAATTCTGTCTCCAGGCACAGAGTGCTAGATCTGCTCAACATACGATGGGAAGAGACGTAGTTCAGAGCATCTGAGCTGCAGGTGGACCTCACGTTCAACGCCTGACATCTTCAGGCAGGGCTGCCTGAAGCCCCAGAGAGCTTCTGCCAGTGCTGAACTGGGAGGGCTGGTGGTCTAATTCTGTACAAGCTGACTTCCTATGCTCCATGACAGAAATGGGATCAGGGAGCAGGTAATGCTTTGTGCAAAAAAACCATGTTTCCTGTGATAGGAAACAAAACTGCCTGTGTTGTTCTACGTGCCTTTTGTCTCCAGTTATCTGCAACTTGGCACAACTTTAAGAAGGGGCACGGGAATTGGGCACAGCTGTCAGGGAATGAAGCTTTTGGAGGTATGTAAACCCCAATTATCTTTGTTTCAAAAATTAACCACACACAGTTTCTCCTTCTCCCCTTTTTTTTTTAAAAAAGAAGGAACCACAGCATTTTGTAGTCCCGCTCGGGTGATCGTTACTTAGGCAGACTAAAAGAGAGATAAATAAGCATTGCATTTAGCCAGGGTAATTTATTTGGTTTAGTTACACACACACACACACGCAGTGGGAATATAGCATGTCAGCCCACTACTGGTTCCTCCTTTGCCTCCAAATGAGACGGGAGAGTCTGAACAGTGAGAAGCAGCTGGGTAGCAGATGTTAAGAGTTAAACGTGAGAAATCCTGACTCGACTGGGTGAGAGGAGCACTCAGAGCTAAAGGGGAGTTTCAGCTGATGAAGTAGGAGCCTAACCTGGACGTTGTCTGATCTAAGCAGTGCCTGAAAGGAAAGGAGGGGGAGAGGATCACAGCAAACTCAACAGCTTAAAATCTAGTGGAGCTCTATTTATTTCTCTGCTCTCTGCAAAGCTGGGGTGCCAGTAAGACGATCTTTGGGGACGTTGTTCAGCTCCTGTTTCTTTCACATTGAAGCCACTTGCTGACAGCTGGACTTGGAGTGAAGAGTAACATGAAATCTACACAAAGGTAAGGCTAGTGACATCTCTTTTTAAATACCATTTTTTCTCTTATGCTTTGATGCTCTTTTTCGTTTTGGGAGTTTGCTTTCTGATGCTGCACAGGCATGTGAGTTTGGGCATGTTCAAGATCGTTTTGGGATGCCTGCATTTTGAAGCCACCACTCAACATGCTGGTCCGTGCAACTTATACTGGGGCAGGACTTGGTGGCTTGGGGGGGTAGCTGCCTTTGGGCTTTTAAGAGGTTTATATACCCACGTCTCATGATTCTTTAATGTCCTCATCCCTTTTCTGCAGGGCATTAGGAAGTGTCTGCTGCGTCCCCAGGAGCGAATGAAACCACAGCTGTAATGGATGGGATACCGCTCTCTTCATTGCCTCTGAGCGGATCTGTGGGGAGCAGCCTTGCCAAGTCCTAATGGCAAGTAGCTAAGTTAAAAGCTACTTTCATTTCCATCCCTGATGCAGAAAAGGGGCCGGTGGATGATTAGCTGGGCAAAGCTTGTTCAAGGAGTTGATCGGATGGCAGTTTTCATTTAGAGCAAGAGCAGCTCGTTTTTAAATAGCCGGATGACCGTGACTAATACAGAAGAGGCACAGCTCAAAGGGATGCTTCTCTTGACACGGAAGATCACATTCCTTTCACTTTCCTAGCTTCGATTTGGTCCTGCCCTCGACAAGCATTTGCGCTTTGGGGTGCCATCTAAGACATTTAGCACAATCTGCACATTGCCCTCAGCTAGACCTTCTGAAAGCAGCCAGATCACCCTGGGATATGCTTCCGGTCCCCACTTACCTACAATATAACTTGACAAGCAATTGGGAAACAGAGCGAGGAGGTATGGCAGACCCTGGGGAAGATGGAGACCTGAACGCCACCTGCAATGGAACAGGTGACCCCTGCGGCACAGGCAATATTACAAGCTACAACCTCACTTCCCACGAACAGTCCCCGGACTTCTATGTCGTCCTCCCTGTCATCTACTCCGTGATCTGCGCTGTGGGTCTGACGGGCAACACGGCCGTCATCTACGTGATCCTCAAAGCCCCTAAGATGAAGACGGTGACCAACATGTTCATCCTCAACTTAGCCATCGCCGACGACTTGTTCACTCTGGTCCTACCCATCAACATTGCTGAGCATCTCTTGCACTACTGGCCTTTCGGGGAGGTCCTATGCAAGGTCATCCTCTCCATAGACCACTACAACATCTTCTCCAGCATTTATTTCCTCACTGTCATGAGCATAGACAGGTACCTGGTGGTCCTAGCTACCGTCAGCTCCAAACGGATGCCCCATCGCACCTACCGGGCAGCTCGTATCATCAGCTTCGGCATCTGGTTCCTAGTCACCCTGATCGTGTCCCCTTTCTTCATCTTCGCCAACGTCTACGAAGACGGTCTGGGCATCAAGAGCTGCGGCCTCAACTTCCCCCGGCCCGAACAATTTTGGTTCAAAGCCAGTAGGATCTACACGCTCATCCTGGCCTTCGCCATCCCCGTCTCCACCATCTGCATCCTGTACTCCATGATGCTGTACAAACTGAGGAACATGCGCTTGAACTCAAACGCCAAAGCGCTGGACAAAGCCAAGAAGAAAGTCACCATCATGGTCTTCATCGTCATGGCCGTGTGTCTCTTCTGCTGGACACCGTTTCACCTGGCCACCATCGTGGCCTTGACCACTGACTTGCCCCAGACCCCTGTGGTCATAGGCGCCTCCTACTTCATCACCAGCCTGAGCTATGCCAACTCTTGCCTGAACCCCTTCTTGTACGCCTTCCTAGATGACAGCTTTCAGAAGAGTTTCAGGAAGATGCTGGAATGCAGGGCTGCTTGAAATATCAGCCGTGCCTCCTGGAGCCTTGCCAAGGCCCCTTTCGTATTCATCATGGCTGTCGACAGCAACTCCTGCAAACTTTGCAACAGGTGTCTCCGAAGAACTTTGCAGCAGTGTTACACTTTCATTCGGATGCTGCTTATGTCTTCTCTGTAAGGGCCCTCCTGCTGTGCTTTCGTTGCTTTTCGATTTTGCTTTGTTAGAATGCCTATAAAATATATATATTGTCAGAAAGGGGAAGGAAAAGAGATCTTGAACTTGTAGAAATGTCCTTTTTGTGTGTCCTTAGTCTGTGTCTGCCCCCTGGTGGACAATAACAGGGGATAAAATCCTAATTAAATAAACAGCATGAAAATGAGAGGTTGGGGGTCTCTGTGTGGATGAGCTTGGGTGGTTATTTTTATTTATTGGTAAAATATTTGTACCCTGCCTGTCACCCCAGAAGCAGCCTCCCCAAGGCAGCTCACAGGTAGCTAAAATATACATTTCAATACAATGCTTTGCTTAAAGGGCAGGATTAAAACCACAATTGTACAGCAGGTAATAGAATCATAGAATTGTAGAGTTGAAAGAAACCCTGAGGACTGTCTGGTCCATCCCCTCCAATGCAGGAACACACAGCTGTCCCATATGGGGATTGAACCTGCAAACTTTGGCATCATCAGCACCACGCTCTAACCAATGGAGCAGATGAGCAAGTCAAATCAAACACTTAGAATCTTAGACTTGTAAGGGACCCCAAGGATCATCTAGTCCAACCCCCTGCAAATGCAGGAATCTCAGCTAAAGCATCCATGACAGATGGCCACCCAACCTCTGCTTAAAAGCCTCCAAGGAAGGAAAGTCCACCACCTCTCATTGGAGTCTGTTTCACTGCTGAACAGCTCTCGCTGTCAGAAAGTTTTTCCTGACGTTTAGTCACAATCTCCTTTCTTGTAACTTGAAGCCATGGGTTCGAGTCCTACCCTCCAGAGCAGGAGAAAACAAGAAAACAAGGACGCTCCCTTGATGTAATAGAAATAATTGTTTACACCTGGCCCACCTAAATGGCACAAAAGAGGGAGCCAGGTGAACCTCTCTGGATAGGAAGTTCTACAACGGAAAAGGCTCTGCCTAGCATACTAGCAAACCACATTTCTGATGGCAATGGGGTGCAAGACAGGGTGTCAGATGATGTGCTCAGGGGATCGGGGGAAATAAGTTTATAGGGATTTCTGGAAAACAATAATCATTGTAAATTGTAACCAGAAACAGACTCGACTCTAATGCATATGAAAGCCCTGCTAGATCGGGCTACAGGTCTAGCTAGTTCATTATCCTGTCCTCAGAAGTGGTCAATGAGATGCCTCTCCTGGGAAGCTTGAGTGAAATAGCAACTCTCCCTAATTGTGATCGCTAGCAGCCAACGCTCAGAGGCTGTATGCCTCTGACAGTGGACATGCAACATAGCCATCATGGCTAGTAGTCACTGATATCCATGAATATCCTCCATGAATTTGCATTACATTACATTACATTTCCTACAAGTTCATGGCAGTGGAGATGGTTCTTCCCTCTTAATTTTTATCTCACAACGACCCTATGAGGTAGGCTATTCTGAGAGGCTGAGCATCACTCATGGCTGAGTGATGACTTGAACCCAGGTCTCCCAGTCTGACGTTCTATCTGCCACACCACACTGGCTCTTATGCGTTTGTTTGATCCTGTTTGAAAGCCATCCAAGTTGGTGGCCATCCCTACGTCATGTGCTGGTAAATTGGAACAGTAGCTATGTGCAGTTTTAACTACTGGTTGCTTGAAGGAGTCCTCCTAGCTACTTCTAGGTGTGCACCCAATAAGGCAGTTGCCAGAACAGAGAGGCTCTGTCCCCATCCCAGCTTCTGTTTTCCCCCTCCCAAGCTGCATGCAAGCAGGCAGAGACTTGGCCAGTGTGTAACCTTCTGCTTCTCCCTGGGAGACAGTGGAGCAGGAGAGGTGGGGACAGGAAGAGGAAGTGTAGAAGCCCTTGACTCGACACCAGCCTGACGTATCTCTCCTTTCTGCACCTGTTCTTCACTCTCCAAACCTGCAGCTTCTCCTCTCTCTGACTCTCATCTCCCGGCTGCTACAGGTCCTCCCAGTTCCCTGATCCCTTATTTAAAGTCAGCGTCCAAACCCACTTCTCCCGTGCCCTCTTATCAGTATCCGGCCAGCACTCCTCAGTCTCCAGCCAATCCCTGCGCCAATCAGCTGTTCTCCTGAGCATCTTCAGCACTGACCTGCTGGACAGCTCCTGGCCTCCCTGGCAGGATTTTGAAACACATGTTAGAGCTGGTAGGAATGAGGCCTGGATCCAAGTGCACTTAAATACCAGGTGAGAGAAATCTCAAGCCTGGGGGCCAAATGCAGCCTTCCTGGTTTCTTTTTATGGCCCTCAGGAGTGTCTCCAGACCACACACTTCACTGGCTCTGCATCACCCCACAAGGGATTTTGCCTGGCTGGAATTTGCCCTTCAGTGCGAATAATTCTTCTTGCATGCTTGGATGGAGTGGGGTGGGTGGATATGGGTGGAAACTAGCCTACTCTACAAATATAAAATTTACATGTGTTACTTCAGTCAGACTAGGCAGCAGTGAGCTAGATGGAAATGCAGTCTGACCTAAATGCCTGCCAAGAAAACATGTCTTGTTCCACGTTCCTGACAACCAACTCTACCTGTCTCTAGACTCTGATAAGAGACTATTCTTCCATCTTAATGTTTCATTTCCTGGAACTGCTTCCCCTTGAGAAGTCAGAGTGTTTGTGGACATTTAATAAAACGCCTAAAATCTGAGATCAGGAAGGGAAGGCATCACAGAAAACAGGCGCTCTGAGTCATATTTCCCCTTCCCTTTCCATTTGGGAAATAGCAGTTTGTTCTGGCTCTTAAATGGATCCTATTTTTGTTCCTTTCCTCTGCTCCTTTTGCCGTGATGGCATGATTCACACATTTGAACACAGCACAAAAGGGGTTTATCAAACATTCAGCATCAGGGCACAGCGTCCTCAAAGCACTTCATTGAATCTGCGCCTTGGTACAGTTCTGAAAGCCATGAATATTTCTTTCCCTTTATTTTTTAATAAGTGCTTAAAAAACAACAACACCCTTCTGTCTCCAAAATAAATCATGTGTAAAAGTATTTGGCACTCGGGGACTCTCGCAGGGAACTTGGCGTTCTGTGTGTGAGTGAGATTGCATCGCTGCCAAACAAATTGCATTTTCCATGCTACATGTAGTCTGCTTCTCTGACCTTGTTTCAAACATGTAAAGAGATTGATGGCAGCTCTCTGGGGAATTTAAGAAGTCTCACAGCCTGTGTCTCAAAACCCCTGTGAAACTATTCGACCTCAGTTGCCTTGCTGGACAATCTTTGCTTGGACATATCAATGAAATCATGAAAGGGGGTGAATCTTGGTGGCAGATGGTGGGATCTGGGTCTGCACATTGGATGGCACCAGCTAGGAGAAGTGTTTAGGCCTTCAGCAGGCATCTGAGCGGCCACTGTGAGAACAGGACAGTGGAGTAGATGGGCCTTTGGCCTGATCCTGCAGATTCTTCTTATTCTCTGATGTCCAGCAACACGTGGAGGTTCTCCAGCCCTGATCCACACTTTGGAAAGGGTTCAAAAAAACCTTCCCTTCCACGTCCATTTCCAACACTGGCATTCATTTCATAAACAAACCCTGTGCATTGCAATTTAAGCGTTATTAATATAGGACTGTAATTGATGGAAGCCAGCCTAAAGATGAATCAATAAGGTATTAGATGTCCAAAATTCTGACTAGGGAGCCTACAGCAAGGTAAAAATCAATGTGCACATGGTCGAGATTTTGCCAAGACGAATTTATTAGGCGACTCAACACAGTCCTCGTTCTTTAGAGTCATTAATCTCTGAGCTTAACTCCTCTCTTGAATGACGTGCCAAAGCCACTTCGACACATTAGCAGGCCCTTTGGGTCCTTTGTGATGACAACCACAGGCAAGGATGGCAGTGGAGGGATAAATAGAACTAATTGCACTGAGAAAGTATCTCAAGTGCAGGCTGTCTTCCTTTTTTGCAACCATAATAGCAAAAGCAAGAAAATTCCCTTCACCTTACTACAAAGGTAAGTAAATGCAAATAAACTCTATGGCCAATGATTCATGTGATGGTTCTGTTTCTCATCCCAGAATCCCAAGGATACAGCACAGAACCCCAAGGATACTGGCAAATGGTTCCTATGGGAGGTCTCTTTGATTTCTAAGGTAAAGGTAAAGGGACCCCTGACCATTAGGTCCAGTCGTGACTGACTCTGGGCTTGTGGCGCTCATCTCGCTTCATTGGCTGAGGGAGCCGGCATACAGCTTCCTTGTGGCCAGCATGACTAAGCCGCTTCTGGTGAATCAGAGCAGTGCACGGAAACGCCATTTACCTTCCCACTGGAGCGGTACCTATTTATCTACTTGCACTTTGACGTGCTTTCGAACTGCTAGGTTGGCAGGAGCTGGGACCAAGCAATGGGAGCGCACCCCGTCACGGGGATTTGAACTGCCAACCTTCTGATCGGCAAGTCCTAGGCTCTGTGAGTGGGGCACCCCGCCTGTCAATCACTTGATGTCATAGTGACATCAGATTTCTGACCGATGGCTTGGATCCAAACAAAATTAGTTGTACCATTTCCAACGAAATGAATGAGACTTCAAGTCATTACAGTTTTTTCTTAATGGTTTAAACAGGACTTAAGTTCCACTGAGATGTAAGTTTGACTGACCATATCAAGGATCTGGAAACCAAGCCTTATGAGGAAAGGTTGAAGGAGCTTTGTATATTTAGCCTGAAAAAGAGGAGACTTGAGAGGTGATATTCCCCTCAGTGTTTGCCCCAGATGTCGTGTGGCATGCCCTGTTAAACACCTTCTATAGCAAGCAAAGCTCCAAACCACGTAAGCTACAGAACCATGTCTTCATTATCAAACACCCATTGCATAAACTCACATAGCTGGAGAGTAGCACTGACAGTCCATAAATCATCAGAGCTTGAGCATGTGCCAGGCTTACTAAGCATGTCGCTTAGCTGCCTTGAGCCAGAGAGTTTGCATAGCATTACATCAAAATCTAAATTGGAGATTTGGATGTTTGGATGTGTCAATGATGTGGCCGCCTGCTCGGTGGCATAACACTTGTGTCACCCATCACTGCCACCAAATCTAGCCGTGTTGGTCTGCCATAGTCAAAACAAAACAAATTCCTTCCAGTAGCACCTTAAAGACCAACTAAGTTAGTTCTTGGTATGAGCTTTCGTGTGCATGCACACTTCTTCAGATACACTGAAACAGAAGTTTCCAGACCCTTCTATATAGTGAGAAGGTGGGGAGGGGTATTACTCAGAAGGGTGGTGGGAATGGGTGATTCCCACCACTCAGAAGGGTGGTGGGAATCACAGGTATCTGCCAATCACCCATTCCCACCACCCTTCTGAGTAGTACCCCTCCCCACCTTCTCACTATATAGAAGGGTCTGGAAACTTCTGTTTCAGTGTATCTGAAGAAGTTTGCATGCACACGAAAGCTCATACCAAGAACTAACTTAGTTGGTCTTTAAGGTGCTACTGGAAGGAATTTGTTTTGTTTTGCCACCAAATCTGCCTTTAAACAAAGCTCTTCCTAAGCTTGTTTTCCCCTGCTCTGGAGGGTAGAACTCGAACCCATGGCTTCAAGTTACAAGAAAGGAGATTCCAACTCAACATGAGGAAGAACTTTCTGACAGTAAGAGCTGTTGGACAGTGGAACGGTCTCCCTTGGGAGGTTGTGGACTCTCCTTCCTTGGAGGCTATTAAGCAGAGTGAAATATATTTGGAGTCCTATAGTGATTTCATGTTCTTTATTGCAGCTTGTAAAAAAGTGACTGAATTGCCCCCCAAACCTCAGGCTTTTATATACATTATTTACACAATGAGTCCCATCTGATTGGCTGTTTCTACTTCCCTCCTGCAGCCTGACTGGTCTTTTCCTGCAGGCCAATCAGTTGTTGCATTCTACAATCCTACCAGACTGATTAACTTCTTCCTGGAGCCTGATAGCGAAGTATTGGAAGACACAAGATCTACCCACCCGGGAAAAATGGCAGATGAAGGTGATGGACTATATGGAACTGGTGGAAATGACTGGCAGAATCCGAGACCAGGGAGAAGAGTCAGTAGAAGAAGATTGGAAGAAATTTAAAGATTATCTACAGAAACACTGTAAAATTAAGGAATGCTAAAAGGATGTTGGAATGATGTAATGTGGCTTTTGCTGAAATACTATACAGCATAAGGTTAAGGAAGAATGGATTGTTAACAGGTTAGAATGTAAAGTTACAATATATTAAGATAAATTAGTAAGATAAAAACAAGGAAAGGATTTGCTGAAATAATCATTTGAACTAGAATACAAAAAAGGGAGGTGTGAGGAGGTCAAGGAAACAAGTAAATGAAAGACAAGACATGGAAAGATGGGTTTCTTTTTAATTGTTTTTATTTTTTCTGTACTTTGTATTTTCTGTTTTCCCTTTTTTTGTAATTTTTTTGAAACTTTAATAAATATTACTTTAAAAAAAACAAAAAACTTCTTCCTGGAGCCTGATTGGTCTTCTCCTGCAAGTCAATCAGTTGTTGCATTCTGGGATCCTACTTGCCTATTGTTCTGGGATCCAAGGTTAGTACCTAACACAGAGGTTGGATGGCCATCTGTCATGGATGCTTTAGCTGAGATTCCTGTATTGCAGGGGGTTGGACCAGATGGCCTTTGGTGTCCCTTCCAGTTCTATGATTCTATGATTTTAACTCTCCAGTTCTGTGATACTGTGGTATGCCTCTCTAATCGCTGGCTGTTGGGCTGATGGGAGATATAAGGCAGTTCCATATCTTTAAAGCCCATCCAATGCACATTCAAAGCACACCACTTTCCTTAAAGAATCACTAGAACTGTAGTTTCCCACTCGCAGAACTGCAATTCTCTGAGCCCTTAACAGGAGGAAGGGCAGGATATCAATTCAACAAAAAAATAGAATAAGAATAAACATGTAATGTAGATATACTGGATAGTTCACAACAGCTGGGTAGACCCTGTTAGCTACCCCTTTCTCATTCATTGTGTCAATCGTAACCAGTATTGGATCTCCACTGAGAAGCCAGCAGCAGCTTCTAGCATCCTATCTCAGAAGATACCAGGTGTCATAAGAAGCCAGTAGGGGCTTCTAACCAGTGCTATATAACTGCTGCCTCTCGCCTTTCTGCACACAAGCTAACCTGCCTTATCACAACATGTCCCTGCTAGATTCTAGACCAGCCACTCTACCCATAGGTTTGAGAAATCCCACACAGCAGATTCCATTTGCAATCCTACCAAAAGGCCTATTTAGGGCTTTAAAGGTCAGCACTCTGAATTGTGCTCAGAGCGAAGTGCTACATTCCTAAGAAGTGATGACTCCAATGAAATTGATGGAGGGAGGGAGGAGGACAGCAAAAGACCATTCATCCTGCGGGTGGGGCATTCATCCTACTTTACGGAGGGTGGTCCTCTACCTGAAGGACTGTCAGAGAATAGACCTCCATTTGAAAGAGACCTCTATCTGAAGGGCTGTCCAGTCCATGTCTTAGAACCCTAAGATAGGGAAGGCTTGAAGTTGTTCAGGAAAGTTGAGCAGGCAAACCTATCACCAACTCCAAGTCTTCCCCACTATGGCGAGATCAATTGTGTTTCCCTTTAGAGCAACAATTTCTCAATTGTTGCATTCATATGAATTAGTATACAGTGGTACCTCGGGTTACAGACACTTCAGGTTACATACACTTCAGGTTACAGACTCCGCTAACCAAAGAATAGTGCTTCAGGTTAAGAACTTTGCTTCAGGGTGAGAATAGAAATTGTGCTCCGGTGGCGCGGCAGCATTGGGAAGCCCCATTAGCTAAAGTGGTGCTTCAGGTTAAGAACAGTTTCAGGTTAAGAATGGACCTCTGGAATGAATTAAGTTCTTAACCCGAGGAACCACTGTACATTGTTTTTATGCAAAACTCCATCATCTTTTGCAGTTTTATTTAATGTTGATGATGCATGTCGGGTTTTTTGTCGGCCGCCCGGTCTTAGAGCAAAACCCTCCAGCACCACCTAAAGGTAAAGGTAAAGGTACCCCTGCCCGTACGGGCCAGTCTTGACAGACTCTGGGGTTGTGCGCCCATCTCACTTAAGAGGCCAGGGGCCAGCGCTGTCCGGAGACACTTCCGGGTCACGTGGCCAGTGTGACATCGCGGCTCTGGCGAGCCAGAGCCGCACACGGAAACGCCGTTTACCTTCCCGCTGGTAAGCGGTCCCTATTTATCTACTTGCACCCGGAGGTGCTTTTGAACTGCTAGGTTGGCAGGCGCTAGGACCGAGCAGCGGGAGCGCACCCCACCGCAGGGATTTGAACCGCCGACCTTTCGATCTGCAAGTCGTAGGCGCTGAGGCTTTAACCCACAGCGCCACCTGCGTCCCCCACCTAGTGTTGCCTTAATTGATGGAAGAAGGCTGAGCAGGCACACCATGGCTCTGGGCTCCCTTAGGAAAGACCTGGGGGCTCAGTGCCTCAACAGGGTCATTGTTAGGGAAGGAAGGAAGGAGGAATTAGACTTTTTCTGGGGGTACACAGGGGTACACATTTTTGTTGATGTTGTTTAGTCGTTTAGTCGTGTCCGACTCTTCGTGACCCCATGGACCAGAGAACGCCAGGCACCTCTGTCCTCCACTGCCTCCCGCAGTTTGGTCAAACTCATGCTGGTAACCTCGAAAACACTATCCAACCAAGGGGTACACATACCCCTAAATATTTTTTTAATCTAAGCTCGGCCTCATTCAGGGGCAGTATTTCCATATGAGTAGGAAAATGAGAATACAGTGGTACCTTGGGTTAAGTACTTAATTCATTCCGGAGGTAGGTACTTAACCTGAAACTGTTCTTAACCTGAAGCACCACTTTAGCTAATGGGGCCTCCTGCTGCTGCCGCGCCGATGGAGCACAATTTCTGTTCTCATCCTGAAGCAAAGTTCTTAACCTGAAGCACTATTTCTGGGTTAGCAGAGTCTGTAACCTGAAGCGTATGTAACCTGAAGCGTATGTAACCCGAGGTACCACTGTACTCCTAATTTAAAAAAAAAAAAGGAAAAAAGCACTGGTGGGGAGCAAAGTTCTTGCCAGACAAAGCGATACCTCCTCCGTCCCGCTCTGTTCTGGGGGTTCTCCCAACCAATTTTGGGGAGCACAGGCAAAGAAGGGGGGAGGTCTGTTGCAAGAGCAGAAGTCCTTGCATAGACTTCTGGTGACGGGGCTGGTTAGGCAAATCCTGCTCTTTGAAAGCAATTTTTGGGCACAGATGTCACACCAAAGCACATTTTATGAAACGTGTAAATGCGAAGGTTAAAAAGCATAGGGTTGCATCCAATGCTAGTTCTACTCAAAGTAGAACCATTGAAATGAATGGTAATGACTAACATAGTTTCATTAATTTCAATGATGAGTAGGCCTTGGTTGGAGATTACGCATTATTTCTCCTTTTGGGGGAAGGGGTGTGAGCAAAACGGCATTCTTTAGGGTGCTAGAGTAGGAGCTGGGAAACCAGAGTTCAAAATCCCACTCAGGCATGAAGCTCACTGGGTGACCTTGAACTAGTTTCCGTCTCTCAGCCTACCTCACAGGGTTGATGTGAGGATTAAACAGGGAGGCCGAAAACCGTATAACCACCTTGAGCTGTTTGGAGGAAAGGTAAGGTATAGATAAATAAGTAAATAACTGCAAGGATCATTCCAGGAAGGAATGCAGGTGCAAGTGGTGTTTCCCCTTAATGTTTTAAGAGCTTCCTGCAAAGGTTCTTCGCAGAGCATAGAACTTAATTTGGAACCGTGAACAGGAGCACTTCTCTTAGGGCAAACTGCAGCTTTTTCATGTACTATAGATAGCATAGCCCCAATGTGTTGTGATGACCTTCTTTGTACACCAGAGAGTGCTCTTATCCCAGTTTTAAAATGCTACCTTGGGTAATAGTATTAAAAAAAAATTTAGGGAATAACAATAGCTGCTAATCTGGCTATAGGCATTATAGAGTAATCAGCTAAAGATTTACAGTACAGTCATACCTTACAGACGATTCAGGTTGTGCATTTTCGGGTTACGGATGCGCCGAAACCCGGAAGTACCGGAACAGGTTACTTCTGGGTTTCAGCGCTTGCGCATGTGCAGAAACACCGAATCACAAATCGCGCGTGAGCAGACATGGCACTGTGGGTTGCGGATGCTATGGGTTGCGGACGTGCATCCCGCACGGATCACGTTCACAAACCGAGTGTCTACTGTAGTTGCTTGAACAGGTCTGTGTGTATGTGTGTGTGTGTTGCAGAGGGGTGTCAGTCTGAGTCAGTGGCTGCAAACTCTGATCAGTAGCTGTGCAAATGACTTGCACATTTTCTTATTTCTATGGCTGTTTGTGTACACATGAGTTTGAATAGTAATTATTTGTGTGTAGCAAAAGCCATGGAAAAAAACAAAATACATAAAACAGAGTGAAGTATATCACATGCTTAAAATGATTATTAAAACTGGGCATGCCTTCAGATAAAGAGTTTGAACCCCTGTATGCACAGAATCTGGTGGTTCTAATCCAAACAAGCTTATGCCAAAAGCCACTTGTGCATTGTCATCTTTTTTTAAAAAAAAAAAAATGAAAGCCCAACTCTCTCTCTCTCTCTCTCTCTCTCTCTCTCTCTCTCTCTCTCTCTTTTTCTCTCCCTTGTCATGGATTGGCTGGTTGCAGAGGAATAGTGGGAGCTGGGGAACCCAATCCCCAAGGGAAGAAGGCTCAGAGCCAGGGAATTGGTGGTGGAGGGACGACATACACTGAGCGGTCAAAGGGAGAAGAAGGAGCTGATTTGAAGGAGGAAGTGTCGGAAGCTGAAAAGGTAATAGGGTTTAGGGAACAGGAGGAGGCTGTGCCAGAGGGTAGAAGCAGCAGAGGAGGAAGGCCAGGAGATAGAGATGAGACAGGATGCTGAAGAATCCAGGGAATCTCCCCCTCCTGCTGCAACCAGCTCCTCACCCCCCCCCCCCCCCGGTCTCCCAGAACAAGTAGAGGAATGAAGAGAGCAGAGCAATGAGGGACTAGATGAAGGAGCTGAGATTGCTTGGGAAGGACCTGGGAGGGGTAAGGAGTCTTAGGGAGCAGTGGGAAGACACAGACCTTCAGTCCTCGCAACTGCCTCATTTGGGCAAGACCTACTGGGAAAGATTGCTGTGCTCACTAGGCCTGTGCTGTTTTGTTTCTTGGAATAAAGAGCTAACTTCTTTGACATCAGGTGCTTGGTGGTTTTATTGCTGACCTTTGCCTGACTCCAGGGACATGGGTGTTGCTATGGGTTAAACCACAGAGCTTAGGACTTGCTGATCAGAAGGTCGGCAGATCAAATCCTGTGATGGGGTGAGCTCCTGTTGCTCGGTCCCTGCTGCTGCCAATCTAGCAGTTCAAATGCACGTCAAAGTGCAAGTAGATAAATAGGTACCACTCCGGCGGGAAGGTAAACAGCGTTTCCGTGCACTGCTCTGGTTCGCCAGAAGCGGCTTAGTCATGCTGGCCACATGACCCGAAAGCTGTACGCCAGCTCCCTCGGCCAATAAAGCGAGATGAGCGCCGCAACCCCAGAGTCGGCCACGACTGGACCTAATGGTCAGGGGTCCCTTTACCTTTACCTATGCCTGACTCCAGCTCCTGACATAGAATGATACCTATAATTCATGCTGTATTTCTGTGTCATAATTTTAAATTAATGCACACACATTTTGGTAACTATATGAACTCTCTATTTAGGTGCTGGTTCATTAAGGAAACCTGGATATTTTAATATTATACGTATACTCACACATACGACATGCAAGAATTGTCTGCCTTTTTAGTGGAATTGGGGTGGGGGTGAGGCTCGCTTTTCGTTGAGATTAAGGAGTGAGCTAGGAGTGGAGGGGGGGGGGAATCTGGGTTGATAAACTCAACATTGAGATTTTCGGAGAATCTCACCCCCTCATCTACTTGCATTTTGCCTTTCATTCTTCCCATTAGCCAGCTCACTAAGGGAATATTATTATTCGTTTTGTTTAGTGCAGTGTGGCCTTTGTTTTGTTACCTTGCTAGAGAGCCAGAGAGTGAGCAAGCAACGTGACCTTCTTTTTACAATAAATATCTGTTGTTGTTTTTTAAATTAATCATTTTGCTTTTTTAAAAATTGGGGGGAGAAATAGAGGAGGGCTTGTGTATGCATTGCAACAAACTCAGCATTGACTGTTTCCCTTCATTCACTCATTCCCAGAACCTGGGAAGCAGCCTTCTGCTGAGCCAGACCATTGGCTTGTCTTGCTCAATACTGTCTGCACTGACTGGCAGCGGCGCTCCAGGGTTTCAAGCAAGGAGTCTCTCCCATCCCTATCTGGAGACACCAAGGATTGAACTTGGGACCTACTGTGTGGGGCTTAGATGTTTCGTAGGAAACCACACAATGACAAACCTAGACAGCATCTTAAAAAGCAGAGACATCACCTTGCCGACAAAGGTTTGTATAATTAAAGCTATGGTTTTCCCAGTAGTGATGTATGGAAGTGAGAGCTAGACCATAAAGAAGTCTGATTGCCGAAGAATTGATACTTTTGAATTATGGTGCTGGAGGAGACTCTTGAGAGTCCCATGGACTGCAAGAAGATCAAACGTATCCATTCTTAAGGAAATTAGCCCTGAGTGCTCACTGGAAGGACAGATCATGAAGCTGAGGCTTCAATACTTTGGCCACCACATGGGAAGAGAAGACTCCCTGATGTTGGGAAAGATGGAGGGCACAAGGAGAAGGGGACGGCAGAGGATGAGATGGTTGGACGGTGTTCTTGAAGCTATGAACATGAGTTTGACCAAAATGTGGGAGGCAGTGGAAGACAGGAGTGCCTGGTGTGCTCTGGTCCATGTGGCACGAAGAGTCAGATGACTAAACGACTAAACAACAACAACAGGAAACCACAAAGTGTATTTTCCCTCACTGTCTGTTAGTGCCAACCCTGCCCTCTACTGGCTGGAGGGATGCAAGGTTGCTTATACCAAACACTTGCTCCCTGTGCAACATTGTTAGTTGGACTCGCTGATAAGTCCTATTTCTTTTGGATGAGAAACAAGGCTTCTGTTGGAACCTGCATTAATGAATGTTTATGAGAAGGCGAGAGCTATTTCACTGCTCCTGTGATGGCCTGGGAATCTGATTCAGAGGCTGAACCGGAGGAATCCCAGCCTGCACAGGAGTCCCTGAGGGCTGAGCCAGGGCAGGGGCTTGAATCTGAAGCACCTGCACCTGTGCCGGATCCTCAGGAGCAGACACCAGATGAATCCACTCTGGCTCCGGAGGTGATGGAGGACCCATTGCCTGCAGGTGCGCCTCTCCCAGCCATGTCAGGGGAAGGTGAGCCTCCCCCTGGGTCCAGTAACCCTCCAGCCTCTCCTGAGCTGCAGAGGCTCAGGGCAGAGAGGCGGAGGGAACTGGGTTCTCTTAGGAGGAGTGCTCACCTTAAGGCCAGAAGAGGCGGGTCACCTGTGGGCTGGGACCGCCCCTGGCCTCAGAGAAGAAAAAGGCCAGTCAGCCCGGTCCCAGGTTGCGGGAGCAACGTCATTGGAAACCTGTTTCTGCCAGCACCCAGACCTGTTCTTCCAGAGTTCCCGACCTTGCCCGGCTCCTCGCTTTGGACCCTGCTTCGCCCTTGGTGGACAGTCTCCAGACTGTCGACCCAGGACCGGACTCTGACCATTCCTCACGGTAACCTCCCCCTGGGACCAGCACAGCTCCCCTCCCCCCCATCTTTCCCAACCTGAAGGGCAAAGGAGAAGTTAATATTAATTGTAAATCCACATTTCAAGTTGGATGAAAATCCAGCCCACATCTTTCTGGCGTTTGCTCCACTTTGAGCAACCCTGAAGAGGAAAAGATCAAAGATGTCTGTGAACATCTTTTAAATATCAGCATTTGGGGCATGTAAAAGCCTTGAGGGAAAATATCACCCTCAAAAATGCACTCTGGGATTTAGTGTTTATTAGTTCGCTAGGGTTTTTGAAAGAGCTCTTGCCTCTTTGAAGTTTCCTTGCAAGATTGCAACTTGGAGATAAAAAAAAATCAGATAGCATTCATTCATTCATTTTTTTAAAAATTAAATCTTTATTGGTTTAAAATACAAAGATACAAACATACAAACATACAAACAAGCATACAATGAAGGTAAGTATTTCAGATTTAAATACAAAAAAAAAAGAAAAGAAAAGAAGGGAGAAGGAAAATTTTGAAACAAAGACAAAAAAATGATAAAAAAAGAAAAAAAAGACCAAAGATTTATACGACATTATATCTATCAAATAATATTTTTTTGCAAAAAACTTCCAATCTTTCTCGTTATACTTTTTCTGTTGTCATGGTATTATCGCACAGTTTTGTTTTATATCCTTTTTCATAATTTCCACTATAATGTTTATATCATTTATCTATTATTCGGAAGTATCATTCCAATTCTGCTAAGATGGTATCATTTTTGCAATATAATCTTATATATTCCTTAAATATAATTCATTCGTTCATTCTATTTATAAACCACTTGTTGGGAGCTGCCCAGAGTGGCTGGGGAAACCCAGACAAATGGGCGGGGTATAAATTATTATTATTGTTGTTATTATTATTTGATCAAAACTCTATTCTAGCAGTTTGTCAAGTACCAGATTTTCCCAACCTCCATCAGTGCCCTCCACCATCCTTAGGATCACCACAAGAGTGTGTCACTCAAAGTTCAGAGGGTTTTTGTTGTTGCTGTTGTTTCTTTTTTTAAAAAAATATTTTTGCATTTTAAATTTTACAAACAAATACAAACACAAAATACAAACATCCTATCCCCATTGTCTTAAGTTAAAGGGGATTCGAGGAAGTCAGTTATCAATGTTATGAGAATTAGGTATTTGAAGAAATAATTTTCTTCTGTGTTTAATTTTATTGTATTGTTGTGTGTTTTTCTTTGTGGTGTTTTTTTTATGTCATTTTGTGATAAATGTGGAAAGTCAATAAAAAAAGTTTTTTTTGGGGGGTGGGGAAATAAGATGATGTGATACAAAATAAATGCAGCTGAAACTGATCATGAACAAATTGCACACTAGAAAATGCCTGATTGCTGAAGAGGGGGAAAGGTTTAGTGAGCAGGGAGAGGCTGTGGCAGAAAGCAGTTCAGACTCCGGGGCAGAAGCAGACACTGGAGAGGAGAGGAGTCAAGAGGCAGAGATGAGGAAGGCTGCTGAAGAAGCCAGGGAGTCTCCCCCTCCTGCTGTGACCAGCTCCCCTTCCTCCTGGTCTCCCAAAGAGGTATGAAGAGCGCAGAGCAAAGATAGACAAGGCAAAGAATGCTCAGGTTGCTTGGGGAGGACGAAGCTTGGAGAGCAGTGGGACAAGACCTACTGGGAAGATTTGCTGTGCCCACTAGACCCGAGCTGTTTTGTTTCTTTGAATAAAGAGTTAACTTCACTGGCACCTTGTGAGTTATTGCTGACCTGAGCCCGATTTTCGCCTTGACACAGCAGCACTAAGACCGCAGCAGGCGAAAGGCAACACTATTATGTACTGAAGTTCTCACTCTGGGCCAGCAGGGGGATACTGTAGATAGTTTTCACTCAGGTCCACATATGCAAATAAGGGATTGAAAGTGACATCCAGTGATTGGATAGTTACAGAAAGTGGGTACTGTTGCGTTCTAGTGGAGCTCTATATAAGCAGGCTGGCTGAACCCTTCAGTTCAGTTCTGTTCTGGCCTGTGAATAAACAAGAGCTGTTTGAAGAATCGCTGTGTCGTCTGATATGTTCACCCACAACTTAACAAACATCATTGCTAAGAATGCTTCATCGCTTAAGTCTTTGTTGCTAAGGCATCCCTTGCTGGACAGCTTTGTATTTCAAAGGCATGCAGGAAACATCTCTCATAATCTCCCCCCCATCAGCCAACCACATCGCATGATTCAGTTGCCATTTTATGCAAGAGAAGACTTTGTCCAGAATCAGAAGCCTCTTGGAATTCAAAATGCTCACCAAGAGGCCTGTCGTACTGCATAAATTTAAATATTCTTTCTTGCCCCCCCCTCCCACTTTCTGCATTAAATTTACTTCTGTCCTGGGGAAAGCAGATTAATCTGCAGAAATAAATCTGTTATGTATACTAAAATGAAATTGATTTGGCAGCCATTGCCAAAAGTCAACCAGTTCCCATTCTCTAAACGCAAGCAATCAGGTGTTGAAGAAGTTGTTTTGATACACCAAAGGCTGAAACATATATATATATATGGAGGGAAAATCAAAGAGCAATGCAGCAAACACAGCTCTGTGCCACAGGATATTTGTTTGCTGCCATGCTCTTTGATCCCCAAAATTACCCTTCAAATTCTGCTTTCAAGCAGCAGTGAAAACGGAAAAGCGTGTTCTCCTTCATGGGGAGCACGTGTTGCAGTGGGGGCCGCCAGGACACTCCAAAGTTGGGGGCGGGCTAACTGATCGTTGGCCACTGATGCGATTGGGGCTTCCCTTGTTGTTGGGAAGAAGTTAATGTTGCCATTTATTGATTGACAGCCAGAAATAGTAAAACTCCTTGCACGAGGCTAGGGCTTCCTCTTTTCGCCTGTGCATCGGATTGCCCGTCCCTCCCTCCTAGAATAGGGTTGTTCGCTTTGACCTTGCTATGCCTGTCATGGGGTCGTCTGCTTTGGAGCGGGGGCCTGGTAGGAATTTTGTCCATCTGGTTGATTGGCTGGGGCCATTTGGTTTTTGCCTACTGCGTAGCAAATCGTCACAACTTGTAAGGTTGCGGTTAGGCATTGGTTTATGGTATGGTTGGTTGAGGGGCATGGATTGGCTGTGCCTGCCCCTCTAATGCTGCTGCTGCAAGGGATTCCGTTAAAGGAATTGGGGGCTAACTATTGCTTCTCCACTCTGTCAAGGGGGCTCGGGCCATAGCAATGAGCTCCTGGTTGCATTTGGGGTGAGGGCAGGTTCCCTGCTCCGCGTAACCCCCAAGTGTATTCCCCCATTCTGACTTTCGCATCGTGCGGAATGTCAGTCTGTCCCCCATGGTGGGGGCAGATAGTCACAACCAATGCCTAAGCAACCACTCACAAATTTGTATTCTAATAAAGTTGTGGCCAAAATTATGCCAAAAATCTTAAACAAAAATTCTGTGTGAGTTATTGGGGTGGACCTGGGGACCTCGACACGCAACTTACATTTTAACAGAACATGATGAACTAGAATAATAGAATTGTAGAGTTGGAGGGGACCCTGTGGGTCATTTAGTCCAACCCCCTGCAACTGACACTACATACTGAATTTCCCAGGCCAAAGCAAAACATCTTTACCCGGTGCTGAAATGTCTACTCAGATTGGAAGTTGTCCTCCATGATCTCAGACCAGAGCCTTCCCCAGCCCTGAAACCTGAAATCCCTTAATGGAAGATGCTGGAAATGGGACCTGATATCCTCTGTCTATGTTATTCTAGTGCAGAGACTGCAATCTACTTTCAAAATTAAAATCTGGCGCAGCAAGAATATTATTGGCACAAAAATGGAAGCAAGAAGAATTACAGACGAAAGAAGAATGGCAGATGAAATTGATGGACTATGCAGAATTAGACAAATTAACAGGAAGGATTCAAAACCTGCGGGACCAGAGATGCTTAGAAGACTGGAGTAAACATATGAACTATTTGAAAAGTAACTGTAATGAACAGATTACGCTAGTAGGATTGCAAGAAGTTTTGTAAGGAGGACTATTTGGAATATTGCAAGAAAGACTATGAGGAGAACTATTAGTTAATGATAATTAAGAGTAATAGAGAAATTAAGAAATGCAGAATAAGTGATAAAGAACAAAAAAATCATCAGAGGTGTTGACGGAGGTCTAAAACACTGTATAAGATAAGAAGCTATGTTATATGATTGTTGGAATTGATATGTTATAAAAACCAATAAAAATGTATATATATGTGTGTCAGGGAACTGCCATCGGAGCCAGAGGCGGAGGGAAGGCTCCGGAGGGATGCCGGAGAGGGTCCCAGTAGGGAGAGAGGCAGCCCATCTACTGTGGAAGGAAATCAGTGTAACACCAGTGGAGAAGGGGGGCAGATGGGGGAATCGGAGAGGAGGCTCCAGGACTCCTCGCCGGAGACCAGCGGGGAGAGCACTGGTCCTCCGCTGCCCACACCCTCCCTGCGCAGAAGACTTCCGCGCAGGGAGAGTAGGAGGAGACTTGGCGTCAAAGAACTTCTTTGCTGGAAGAAGTTCAAGAAACACCCACTGACGGATTCTGCCAGCAATTGGGTGAAAGGCTGTCCAGACAGAAAGGGTTCAACCAGGCAACCTAGCCAGGAGTGGCAGCAACTTACGCACGAGCAACCCCTAGAACCATTACAATATAAAAAAACAAAATTAAAATCTGGCAGTGATCTACCTCCGTTTTTTAGGGGTTCAGGTCAAAATTGTTGGGAAGGGGAAATGTCCTATTTTTGGGGGGGACTATTTTGCAGCTCTTCTGGGGAGGGGGAACAGAAGCAGCCACTAATCACCTTACGATCGCTGGCCAGATAACAGCCTCCGTTTCTAAACTCCCGCTTCCCATCTGTAACAATGGAGGCCAGCACAGGGAGAGGGGGGCGGGGACGGAAGGGGGCCAGCAATCAACCACAATCTACCCAAACCTTGCAGGGATCAACCAGTAGATCACAATCAATATGTTGGACATCCCTGTTCTAGTGCATGGGTCAGCAAACTAAGGTCCGCGGGCCGCATCAGGCCCAATTGCCTTCTGGATCCGGCCCACGGACGGTCCGGGAATCGCCACGTGGATCGCCAGCATGCACATTCTTTCCCTCTCCCTCCCTCTCTCTCCCACACCTCCTCCCTCCCTCCTCTTGTCTTCTCCCTGCCCTGCCTAGAGGAGGAAGGGGTCTGGGCTCTGTTGGTGCCAGCAGCAGAAGCAGCACTTGAGCGGCCGCCATTTTAAGCAGCCCCTGTCCGGAGACCTTTCACACGCCGCCCATCATCCCTCCTCTGTCGCCACCATTATTATTATTATTATTATTATTATTACGAACTGTATTCTGGGATATGGTGGGAAAGTTTTAAAAGTCCTTGTCACCCCATCCTCAGGGTTCAAAATTCCTCTTTGAACCTGTTGCGCAATAAACTTTGGTCTACAGCTATTTACTCCAGCTGGTGGCTGGACTCCTTCCTTTATTCCGCAGGGACCCGGGGGCTCTGCCCAACAAACTGGGTGACTGAGCAGCCTCACACCTAGATTTTTCCATAACAGTTTCCAACAACTTGGGCAAGGATACCTAAAGTACAGACAGAGAAGGATTTAATCATGCACACCGGTGTGTGTGCATTTTGTAATTAACTACAGAAAACGCTGGTTGCTAATTAATAAGGCCAACTCTCTGTGTAATGGGAGAGGTTACAAGGGGCTATGCAGTTCAGCTCTTTTGTACTTATGCAAATAATACAGTTAGTTAATTACGTTTTGGCTTCCGGTCCCACCTCCCTTAATGGAGGCAGCTCCCATGACAGTGGAAACATTGCAGAGCAAAGCTACCCTGGAAGGAGCCACTGGGAGAGATCATCAGGAGGTTTGGACTGGGTGTTCATCAGTATGCGGATGATACCCAGCTCTACGTCTCTTTTAAATCAGAACCAGTGAAGGTGGTGAAGGTCCTGTGTGAGTGCCTGGAAGTGGTTGGAGGATGGATGGCGGCTAACAGATTGAGGTTGAATCCTGACAAGACAGAAGTACTGTTCTTGGGGAACAGGAGGCAGGCAGATGTGGAGGATTCCCTGGTCTTGAATCGGGTAACTGTGCCCCTGAAGGACCAGGTGCGCAGCCTGGGAGTGATTTTGGACTCACAGCTGTCCATGGAGCCACAGGTCAAATCTGTATCCAGGGCAGCTGTCTACCAACTCCACCTCGTACGCAGGCTAAGACCCTACCTGCCTGCGGACTGTCTCGCCAGAGTGGTGCATGCTCTGGTTATCTCCCGCTTAGACTACTGCAATGCGCTCTACGTGGGGCTACCTTTGAAGGTGACCCGGAAACTACAACTAATCCAGAATGCGGCAACTAGACTGGTGACTGGGGGGCGGCCGCTGAGACCATATAACACCGGTCTTGAAAGACCTACATTGGCTCCCAGTATGTTTACGAGCACAATTCAAAGTGTTGGTGCTGACCTTTAAAGCCCTAAACGGCCTCAGTCCAGTATATCTGAAGGAGCGTCTCCTCCCCCATCGTTCTTCCCAGACACTGAGGTCCAGCTCCGAGGGCCTTCTGGCGGTTCCCTCACTGCGAGAGGCCAAGTTACAGGGAACCAGGCAGAGGGCCTTCTCGGTAGTGGCGCCCGCCCTGTGGAACGCCTTCCCTTCAGATGTCAAAGAGATAAACAACTACCTGGCATTCAGAAGACATCTGAAGGCAGCCCTGTTCAGGGAAGTTTTTAATATGTGACATTTTAGTGTATCTTTCATCTTTGTTGGAAGCCGCCCAGAGTGGCTTGGGAAACCCAGCCAGATGGGTGGGGTACAAATAAATTATTATTATTATTATTATTATTATTATTATTATTATTATTATCCGCATGAATCTGTGGTATGTACAGGCCCTAAATATCATAAATAAAGCTGAGCATCTGTGTTTTTTCTCCAACACGGATATGCGGCGGAATGGCCAAACCCTTGGGGTCAGGCCGTTCACCTTCTTTTTCTCTTAATCCTCAAGGGAAGGTGATTATCTCTCTCAATCCGCTATGCATTTTGCCAAAGAAAATATGCTTGAAAAGGCAAGATTATAGGCTATTCAAAATGCGAGACAAATAGGCTCTACTAAAACCCTGGGAGGTGCTGGCTTTCATATAAAGCTCGCCATTTGATAATACACATGGAAGTACAGGAATCATGTTGCCACCCAGGATTTGTGCTTTGTTTGGTGGAGCTGAAAATTTAAAGAAGCAGCAGCAGCAGCTTGCTTTGGCCAAGTGTATCATGTATGCAGGGCCGGATTTAGGTTTGATGAGGCCCTAAGCTACTGAAGGTAATGGGGCCCTTTATATGTGCAGCTGCCCTTTGTCAACGACAAATTGTCACTGTTTTTTATGTTGAATAAATGCTATATGGTACCGTATTTTCCGCTGTATAAGACGGACCAGACCACAAGACGCACCTAGTTTTTGGAGGAGGAAAACAAGAAAAAAATATTCTGAATCTCAGAAGCCAGAACAGCAAGAGGGATCGCTGTGCAGTGAAAGCAGCGATCCCTCTTGCTGTTCTGGCTTCTGGGATAGCTGTGCAGCCTGCATTCGCTCCATAAGACGCACACAAATTTCCCCTTACTTTTTAGGAGGGAAAAAGTGAGTCTTATAGAGCAAAAATTACGGTAATTTATGGACCTAATAGGTATCTAAAGCTATTTGCACATAACAAAATATGTACTTTAATAAAGTAATTGATAGAGAAATGAGCAAACCAGTGATACTTTAGGGAGCAGGCTAGCAGGCGGGGCCCATTACTTACGTCACAGGAGCCTACACAACACAAACACTGTTGCTGTATGTAGGTTTTGTGTTTTTTTTTTTGCTTCTATTTTGGAAATGTACATCCAGGTTTTCTTTTCCTTTAAATTTTTTTGGGGCACCCAAGAGAGAGGGGCCCTAAGCTATAGCTTGTTTAGCTTATACGTCAATCCGGCAGTCCATGTATGTATGTGTTGAATGGTTTACCTATAAAATGTTGATTGTAGAAATGAATATCTATTAAGGTTGTGCATGCCCCTTTCCCGCAATGAGATTTGGGGCCCCAATTTGACTGGTCTTCTCCTTTTCTCCCAGTGGCCGACCAAAAACCCTCCCCACTTGGGGTTTCTAGCAAGAGGTATTCAGAGGCATAATGGCATGGGAACCTCTCCATCATGGCTTTGATAGCCAGATGATGGTGATGATGATGATGATAATCATTGCCACAGATTTCCAAGTGCTGGGTTGTTTTATTAGTTTCTCTTCAAGCACACGTAGCTGCCTAGAAAAAAATGGTCATTTGCACAGCAATAGTTACAAAGCACACTCATATCAACAGCAGACAATTAAGATAGTTCTGCAGATAATTAAGAAGACTGCATTTCAACCAGCCAGTCAGCCAATCACGGTCCATATAATTCCATAGGCACAGAGCAATAAAGCTATATTCTTAATTCTTCTTTAAATTAAAAGAGGATCTTCTTCAGGAATCATAATCTCTGTGAATAACAAGTGCTACTGAGGTTTGCTGAGGATGATGGGAGTTGTAGTCCAGAACATCTGGAAGGACGCCAGCTTGGCAAAGGTTTACAGACTGAGATTAAAATGGAATGCTTAAATGTTGGAGTGTCATAGTTAAACCCCCCCCAGATGCCCTCTGCCTTTGTTTAGTTTTGAATTTCAGCTTTCCTAAATGTGGTCCAGGGATACATATTGCCGCCACCTTGCTAAAGCTAAGCAGGTCTGGGTCTGGTCTGGAATCAAAATGTATGCCACCTTGAGTTCCATACTAAGTGCATTCAGCAAATATACATTAATGATGATTATTTTTCATTTGTACCAGATTTGCACCCTGTTCTTCTCAAAGGGCTCAGGGAAGAGCATGTGAGTTTATTTTCACAACACCCCCACAAAGTAGGTAAGGCTGAGAGATGGGGACCACTCCAAGCTCAACAAGTGAGTTTCACAGGCTGGAAGAAGAATCGGACAACCTGGATCTTCATTGTCCAAAAAAACCTAACATTGCATCTGGCCCAACCCTCTGAAAGCTTGAAACAACTATCTAAATGCTTGAAACAGAACAGAAACACAGAAGAAGAGAAGAGTTCGGATTTGATATCCCACTTTATCATTACCCAAAGGAGTCTCAAAGCAGCTAACATTCTCCTTTCCCCTCCTCCCCCACAACAAACACTCTGTGAGGTGAGTGGGGCTGAGAGACTTCAGAGAAGTGTGACTGGCCCACGGTCACCCAGCAGCTGCATGTGGAGGAGCGGAGACGCGAACCCGGTTCCCCAGATTACGAGTCTACTGTTCTTAACCACTACACTACACTGGCTCATAGAACAGGACACATTGTGGCTCCATTCCCATCAACACTCACCCCTGAGTTTGCTATTAGGAGGAGGGGTTTATTTAATCCTTGAGCTGATAATTCTGTGGCACAGAAGACTTCTGTGCAGTCTACCAGGAAAAATGAGACTGAAGGGATCAATGAATGTACATTCCCCAAGTTTTCCATTGGTTATTTCTGTTTGGGGAAGCAGTTCTTGAGGATATCTTGTAAGGGCTGGGTGGGACCTACTGCAGCCACCATTTTGATTATGTTGCCCCTCCAGAGTTAACATTAAACATTTCCCCTTTCAGCACCTAGCTAGCCCCTTTCATTGTGTTCATACATTACAGGTTTGCTTTGCTGCTAGAGACAGGTTGACCTTATGTCTAAGCCTCCGATCTCGATTCCTTTGACCTTCATACTGAAAATGAGAGTGCTAATTAGATCAGTGCACAGGAATCATATTGAAAATGAGAATGCTCAGAGTTACAGTACTTCCAGATGACCCTTTTACTGAGCTTTCATCTTGATTTATTTTCAGTTCCCCAACAACTACTGTTTATATTGAGCACTTGTTCTGATCCGTTTGCACCAAGCAATTATTCTACCACACTTTCCTTTGCCTCTCCCCATCACTTTCCTTCCTGCAAAAAGTGGACTTGTTGCGCAAACCCACCAAAGCCTATTTAATTGGCTGGTAGTGGACTGAATCCCACCTGCAAATTAGCAACATTCTGGAAGCAGCCTACATGGGAATTTAAAATTTGCATATTACTTTCTTCTGTTATAATCAGTGATTTATTTCAGCTTATCACTATGGGGCTATAGACATTTTGGCAATAAATAATGAAGAAAGGATATATATTTACATGTGTGCGCCTGTGAATGCTTATGTAGCCAAAACAGCCAGCACCCACATGCACAAGGGAGGTAGAAACAGATTTATCAGACTCCCCAAAGTGTAAAACGTCCGGTGGAAACAAAACTCTAAAAGGGGGGTGGGCATCCCAGTGGGAACAAGGGGGGCCCATAGAATACTGATGGATTGCTGGGTATATTAGAAAATGGAGGGGAGAAGGGGAATGGGTTTAAGTATCCTGGAGACCATGACTGGAACACCAAATTGGTACACTGTAAAATTCTGTTGCAGATCCTACTTACACTTAAAATTTCTCAAGACATTGCTAGGCTGGTGGGTAACAACCTGATTGATATAATAATAGTAATTTTTAAAATAATCTACCAAGTGTGCTCGTAGGTGGATAATTTTGATGGGTCTTTGCTCCGTCTGCTTGAAAGACAGTTAGAATTTGTTGCCATTGCTGTGAAATGGTGTTCTTAATGGAGCAAGATTAGATGCCCATCTTTCCGCCCACCAGCCCAGCAGAAAACTGTCAGGTTCTTAGGAAAATATCTCTAACCTTGGCTAGTGGGTGATTCTGCAAGCATTCATTATGTCTTCCTCTGACAGATCAAAACACTTAATGCAAACTTCAGTGTACAAGTCCAAAGAACTTTAAAGCAAATGAGGAGTTCCCAGTGAGCTGGAGAGGTTTTGCTATTTATTTTCAATGTTTTTATGGGATAACTAACCTCATATAACCAACATGCTTAAATCTAATTAACACATGAAGGGGTTAAGACCATAGAGAAAGCTGTCCTGCCAGGCTTATCTGGGTCTCTCCTCCTCACCTGAGGAAGAAGGGTTATCAAGCTTTTGTTCTTTTCATTCCAGCATGTGAACCCTACCAGGAAGGAAGTCTTTATAATTGTTCTTTCCTAATCTACTAGAGGAGCTCAACTTGTGAGGAGCCACATGGCTCTTAAAAAGCCACTCTTGAGTTTCTATACCAATAATTTGGAGAATTTCACCACTGTAATGGAGCCACATTTTACTGCCTGTGCAACTTTTTCTGAATGCTGCATGGAAAGGCACATGAATCTGACCTTTGGAGAGTTTGTAAGTAAACCATTTTAAACTTACAAAACATGGTCTTTTCTAAGGCAAGGGACAAGAGGAGTTTGGGAACTCACAGGGGCCTATATTTCCATGCTTTACATTGCCGTGATTTTAAATCTCTGATGGGCTTCTCTCACCCAAAGAGTACTTGCCCCAAACTTGGATCTTGGTATCCAGGAATTCTCCTTGTAATATACCCATTTTTTTTAAACTTGCACCAACAGTTTAAAGTATGCTAAAGGGGGTGTTTGACTTGAAGGAGTATACTTGTGAATTACTTGAATCAATGACCTGGTTCACATGGTTTTCAGGAAGATGAATGAGATAAAGTTAATATTAATAAGTCAATGTGGTGCAGCCCTGAAGCATAGGCCCGGGGAGATGAGCTCAAATGAAGGCTCAACCACAAAGCTAAATAAATGCCTGGGAGCTAGCCCCCATCTCTCAGCCAAACCTACCAGACAGGGTGGTTATGAAAGTCCAATCTCTGCTAAATGCTGATTAGACTGCAAAGCCAGTTTTGTTTTTTAAATCTCTGTAGAATGCTTAGTTGTTTTACGCACAGTAGCAGTAGAAGAAGGAGAAGAAGAAATTAATAATGTTGATTCTTTAGGTCCTTGGTGCAACAGTGATACACAAACATAATATTTTTTTTTAAAAAAAATACAGATATCAGGCTAGATTCAAATTCCAGACTAAGGTAGCTGAACTTCAGTCCCTTTGGAACTTTGAAACTCGTTGCCTGTTGACATCAGGCAGACGCCATCACTGTACCACTTTTCGGTGTCTGCTAAGAATGTTTCTGTTGAGACAAGCCAAACCAAGGCATGCAGAATGTTGACCTATGTTGTCTCAATCTGTTATTAATTTAGTGCTGATTTTTTTCCTATTTCCTTTTTTTAAAAAAAAAAATAATGCTTCAAATACTTGTTTTTTGTTAAACTGTCTTTACTGATCATTTCATTGCTTTCTTCTCTTTGTCAACTTCTTACAGGGTTTCGGGTTTTTGTTGTTTCTGTTTTACAGAAGCAAGCGGTGTGAAAATGTTATGAAACTAACTAACTAACTAACTAACTAACTAACTAACTAACTAAATAAATGGTGACTAATTGGTTTCAATAGGACCGAAATATCAACTAACTTAGTCGGGGTGGGGTGGGGTATTACGGCATGCATGGTTATAATTTGCGGCGTCTGCCCTCCGGTGGAGAATCAGAATCGGAATCGCTCTTCATGGCAACATGCTTGCTACGCCCGACTTTTGCTTTAAAACATTGACAAGAAATATGAGCAGCTTGCTGGCTGTTTGCCAAATGGTTGTTTCCAGCCATTCCCCCAAAAATGAGTTCCTGGAATCTCTTTGCCCTCCTGCTTCTCCAGTCATATTTCACAGGAATGTCAAGTAGTTACTCACCGGGTTTCTGAAACCCCACTGTGAGAGACAAACAGTGCAATCCTAAGCCATGTCTACTCTGAAGTAAGCTCTGTGGATTCCAGCAGGGCTTACTCCCGGGTAAGTGGGGTTAGAACGGCAGCCAGAATCTACAAAACATAGAAGCACAGCAGCATATAGAGCACACATTGGAAGCGTTCCAACATCTAGCGGACCAACACGTGAAAAAATACATCATCTCATCAAACCAGTTACAAAGAAGTATCTCCACAAGGAGTCTGTACAGTCAATGGTAAGAGGAAAATTATCACACATTTCCTTCTGTTCTGGTAAATTTCTGCAGGGTTCTGGTGGGGTTAGTGCTTGTCCAATGTCTCCTTTTTATGCTTTTGCAAAAATAAAAATAGAAATCGTTTTTCTCAGGCACAGCAAGGAAAGATTCCATTTCTTTCCCAACACATTACATGCGGTTAATGGTGCCTTGATGGGAAGTTTTGGTAAAGCAAAGCAGCAAGGAGAGGGGACAGCTCTGAGCAGAGAAGCGAGAGGGGAGAGCTTCACCCTTTCCCTACCTTCTGCTTTCCTCCTCAGTCTCCCCCTGAGCTGATTTCCCCTCCCCAAAGAATCCTACGTGTATTTCACATTGCAAAAAAAATGTGAAGCACCATGGGGTATTAACAGGTGGGGGGTGCTTTGGAGTGGAACAACAGGTGGTGGGGGAAGGATCAAGCACAGTGGAGATTGGATAGAACGCAGTAAATGTATCGGGCTGCTGAGCAGGGGCATCTTACCCATAGAGGCTAGTGGCGCAGGGCACCAGGGTGCCAAGTTCTGGAAGGCGCCAGGGAAGAGGCGGAGGCTGGACGCGGCGCCTCCCAGCATCAGCTCGTCATCCTCACCTGTCTCCGCCATGCCACGCCGAAGCAGCACCACGCCC
Organism: Podarcis melisellensis; assembly: GCF_964234715.1. Lineage (NCBI taxonomy): Eukaryota > Metazoa > Chordata > Lepidosauria > Squamata > Lacertidae > Podarcis > Podarcis melisellensis. The sequence continues at coordinate 6,884,781 of NC_138538.1, read as the reverse complement.
GGAGCCTCCGCCTGTCGTGGCCACCGTAGCACGAAGCATCCAGCTGAGCCGGGAGACACTGCGTCCAGCCTCTGCCTCTTCCCCGCCGGAGGAGCTGCCCTCCAGCCACTGCCCGCCTCCTCTAGCCCCGCAAAGCTGGGCGTGTCGCCGACAGCGCCGTCCTCCCTAAAAAAGGTGGGCAATTCTGGGAAACGGGAGGCCACGCCAGAGGGGATCTTTGCACCACGGTGCCAGATATGCTTCAGATGGCCTTGCTGCTAAGCAGGAATGCATGGGGATCTGCTGGGGTCAGCTAGGGCATGGGTTGGCTCAGAGGAGGCTGGTGCGATAGGGCTACTAGGAAAGATGAATTTCAAGCAAAAAATGCTAAATTTGTTCCCAAAACCACACAGCTACACCCATACCTATCTCTCCCCCCAATTCTCACATCCTGCAGACATTTCTGTCAATTCCCAATCTGAAGCCAACCAGCTCTCTGCATTGATCAGCCAATTCCAAGCCAAAAGTACTCCCATTATTATTATTTTTTAGCATTTCCCCAGGGCCTGCCATCTCACATCAGCAGGTAAAGGTGAGTTCCTGGAGGACATCATCAGCACCAGCCTACATCTGCACAGGTGAGGGTGGTGGGCTCTCCTCTCTCTTCCTGCTCAGCAGCTGTTTATCGCTTTCTGACAGCTCTCCCTCGTTCTGGCCTCTACAGAGTGGAACCCCACCTCCTCATGTCTCTGCTCAAAGCTTCCTCCTTCCGAACCTGCTTTTCTCCAGGCAAAAAAAACCCCAACAAAACTCCACCATGAGATTTTGCATGTAGCATGTAGCCTGCCCCAAAGGTCGAGGGAATAAAGAGGGTCAAATGAAACTCTTTTGTTTTCTAGTTCTAAACGATGTTCTTGAGGTTCTTTGGAGCCTCTGCAAATGCTAAATCGATCTATATCTGCAGAGTGTTTGTGGCTCTTTGACGGTCAGATTGTTCCCTGAGCATTTCAGGGGGAATGGAAACTCCTCCCCTCACTGTTCCTTTTGCAGAATGGGTCCTTTTTCTAACAGGAAGCCATGGAGATATTTGCATGGGGGGGGGGGGAGGAACCTCTAGGGTGGTATTCAACCTCAGCCATCACTCAGAGTAAATCCAGTTGGAATGAATGAACGTGACTAAATTAGGTCCATTAATTTCAATAGATCTACTCGGCGTAAAAGCTGGTTGATCAACCACCCATTATGTCTCTGACTACCAAATACTAGGAATAAATTACTGGGCAAGTCCACCACCAGCCATCTACTTGGGGGGAAATGAGAGCAGCATTATGGATCAGATCCAATATTCTTTTCCCACAGTGGCCAACTAGATGCCTATGGGAAGTCCACAAACAGGGCACAGGTGCAATGGCACTCTCCCTCCTGCGATCCCCAGCAAATGTTAGTTTGAAGCATGCTGCCTCTGCCACTGGCAATACAGCCATCATAGCATTCCAAGCCACCCAGCAGTTACTTGGCTGTGATCCACCAAGACAGCGGTCGCCACGAGTTCCTATGAGTCGACAACGCAGCACTTTGGATTCCCTGTTTTCACGCCCACAATGAACCTGAAACATTTGTTCTTTCCACATTAAGACACTTGAATTGGTTTAATTGACTAAATGCTTCATCTCGGGTTTCCATCAGGAAACCTGCCTGGAATCCACATTGCAATATGAAAGGATAATTAGATTTAAGCAGCCCTCGGCTGTATGCTTGTCCTTAGGTACTCGCTAGGCATAAGCACAGCAGCTGCTGCAGTTTATTGTACAGGGAGTACATGGAGCAGTCGTGGGGAGGGGAGTGAGCTCATCTCTTCATTTTTCCCTTCCCTTCAGTCGTCACTGATCAAACGGATGCTTTGCATCTCAATGATGTCCCTTGATTTCATTCTAGCCATGCCTGTCCGTGGCTTCTGTTACTGCTGCATTGCGAAAAAACCTCCCTGGGTACATTAATCAAAGTGATTAATATTTATCATCGCAGCCTCTCAGGTTGCTCACTAGAGAGATTTTGCAGATGAAGTGAGGGTGCACTTTATATATATATTAAAAACAAACAAACGCATTCTCCAACACCAAGTAGGTCTTTATCCTGTATCCATGCACCCATCCACTGAAGGCTGCATGAAGAGATCCTTCTGGATCTCCCTTGCTCGAGGCAGAAATGAAGGGTGCAAGGTGCACCATCGTGTTCTCATGAACATTTTGGGGAAATTGTTCCCTCTCAACGCCATTCTGGCCTGTAGCTCCAATGAAGCTTGATTTTTAGAGCACATAGGAAATCCCCAGGCAACACTTTCTCAATCGATTCCCTGCCTGATGATCTGTTGAAGTCACTCAAGCTGTACATAGTGGTGAAATGTTCCTTGCCCACGTTTTGGCATTGCCTCCTTCGTTTCAAAACAAATTGTCTCTCTCTGTGTGTGTGCGTGCAAGCAAGCGAAGTCTACAGGACCTGTAGCCTTACAGAATCCAAGAGGCATAACCAAATGCAGCCTTTAGAGGGAAGGAAGAGTGTCAATCTGAGGTCACTTTTCTATATCATGGTGAAATTGGTGCTCTCATACCTTCCTCCTCCTGGCTGCCTGTGGGCCAAAACACTTGGACTTCAAAGAGCTGTTATCTGAGTCAACTCCGACGTGGGGGTCGTCGGGCTTTGCTGGCTGACAGGTACCATGGGGATTTCCACGCCTAGTCATGCAGGGTTGTTAGTCCCATCCGAGTTCTTGCAGGCATAAGCCACATCCTTGGCAATACTGCACATGCGGTTGGACATCTGCAACTCCTTTCTGAAGGCAGACGGGAAGCAGAACTTCTTGAAGCACGTCTTAAAGTTCTCGTCCAAGAAAGCGTAGAGCACTGGGTTCAGGCAGCTGTTGGTGTAGCCCAGGGCGGTGCAAAAGTACAAGATGGCCAGCTTGAACTCGTTGTCAGCTTTGGCCCCAAGGCACCGGACCAGGACGAAGATGTGGACGGGGGTCCAGCAGATGATGAAAACAGCCACCACCACCAGGACCAGACGAGCGATGCGGCGGAGGTTCCTGTCCTTCTCCTTCGATCCGGAGAGAACGCGGACATTCTTCAGGCGCCTGATCATGAGGCTGTAGCAAATGGTGATCACCATGACGGGGATCATAAAGGAGAAGAGAAATATGCAGATCCCAAATATTGGATCCCAATAATTCACAGGTTCGGGGAGTCTGATCAGGCAGTCGATCTCTGCAGAGGCAAAAAAGGAAAGAAAGGGTTTGGCCATGAAAAGAAAGTTTGTTATAGGGAGAGAGATTCAAAGCACACTGTGACAATGGGGGCATTTATAATCTTGTGGTGGATGAGTATTACAATGTGCAATGATACCATCTGAGTGTAAAGAACTGAATCTACTAGGGATTCTTTGGGGTCTCAGCTTTCAGTGTGAGGATATCTGTCCAGATAAAGGGAAGTAATCTTACACCTCTCTTCTGCCTTGGTCAGACTATACATGGAGTCCTGTGGCCATTTTGTGGTATATTGACAATAATAATAATAATAATAATAATAATAATAATAATAATAATAATTTATTATTTATACCCCGCCCATCTGGCTGGGCCTCCCCAGCCACTCTGGGCGGCTTCCATAAAAACCAAAAATACAGTAAGCTACAATGTGTGCAGAGGAGGGTGACCAAGATGATCAAGCCTTATGAGGAATGGTTGAGGGAATTGGGTATGTTTGGCCTGGAAAAGAGGAGACTGAGAGGAGCTATGATAGCCATCTTCAAATACCTCAAGGGCTGTCACGTGGAAGATGGAGCAAGCTTGTTTCCTCCTGCTCTGGAGAATTCACCCAAATCAATAGATTTAGTGAGAAAGGAGATTCTGACTAAACATCAGGAAGAATTTTCTGACAGGAAGAACTATTCAACAGTGAAACGGACTCCCTCAGAAGGTAACGGACTCTCCTTCCTTGGAGGTTTTTAAGCAGAGGTTGGATGGGCATCACAGATGCTTTAGCTGAGATTCCCAGTACATTTCCGAGCACAATTCAAAGTGTTGGTGCTGACCTTTAAAGCCCCAAACGGCCTCGGTCCAGGATACCTGAAGGAGCGTCTCCACCCCCATGATTCTGCCCAGGCACTGAGGTCCAGCTCCGAGGGCCTTCTGGCAGTTCCCTCGCTGTGAGAAGCCAAGTTACAAGGAACCAGGCAGAGGGCCTTCTTGGTAGTGGCACCCGCCCTGTGGAACACCCTCCCACCAGATGTCAAAGAGAAAAACAACTACCAGCCTTTTAGAAGACATCTGAAGGCAGCCCTGTTTAGGGAAACTTTTAATGTTTAATAGGTTATTGTATTTTAATAGTCTGTTGGAAGCCGCCCCGAGTGGGCGGGGTATAAATAAATTATTATTATTATTATTATTATTATTATTATTATTATTATTATTCCTGCATTGCAGGAGGTTGGACTAGATGACCCTTGGCATGCCTTCCAACTCCACAATTCTATTATTCTAATGCCTGACAGACAGTGTTGTATAGTGGTTAGAGTGCTGGACCAGTACCTAGGAAACTAGTGTTGAAAGTCCCCAACTCTCCCTTGAAGTTCCCTTATACCAAGTTAAGCCACTGGTCCATCTAGCTCAGTATTCCTCACACCGACTGGTGACAATTCTCCATGGTTTCAGGCAGAAGTCTCTTCCAGTCCTACCTGAAGATGCCGGAGATTCAAACTGGGACCTTCTGCATGCAAGGCAGAACCTCTTCCTTTGAACTATTGTCTTCCCTCCAACCCCAAGTGACTCTCAACAGACCCATAATATGGCTGACATCCACCAAATCTGGAACATTTGCCGTAAAGATACTGGATTATCACTGTGTTGTAGTGGTTTTTGGCCAGCCACTTTCTCTCACTTTAACTTACTTCACAGGGTTGTTGAGAGAACAAAAGGGGAGAGGGAAAGAAAGCTACATATTCCATGCTGAGCTCCATGGAGGAGTGCTGGGATATAACAATAACAATAGCAATAATAACAAGAACAATAACAATAATAATACCACACCCATCCGACTGGGTTGCCCCAGTTACTCTGGGCAGCTTCCAACATAGTACAGTATGCAAAAACACAACAAAAACAACACAATTGAACGCCACACATTAAAATCATTCCGATGCAGGGCTGCCTTCAGATGTCTGTAGAAGGATATGAATGCTATCAATAATTTTTAGGGAGCTAGGTAGACACACAGGCACACCCAGGGATGAAATTTAGCCGGTGAGCAGAAAGAGGACTAATCCACAGGCAAGTGGAACATCTGATATTTTGGGCTTCGTAAGCGCTTGAACAAGTCTTCCCTTCCACCTTAATTCCCCAAATTGTTCTGGGAGCTCAGGCGATATGTCACGGGCGGCATTAAAACCCCAGCCAAGCCCATGTAAGCTCAAAATTACTCAGAGTTACTTCACACTTGGCAAGCAGTCAGGAAAGGAGCCATGGGCCCCTCGAGTCTTACTAGTGAGCCCGGAAGATTCTTTTGGTTTTGTAAATTCTTGTCATGCCCAGAATTAGGAGGGGGTGCTGGCTGGCTGGCTGGGAGTTATGTCTCTTTGCTAAATTTGCTGACAGGAGGACTAATAACTTCACGGCGCTCTGCTTCGGGGTTCTTCTGAAGATGCCGTGCTTTGCATAGAGATTTCCACTGCTGCATTGAGAGAGCGATTCCAGCTCCGTGCATCTGAAGCAAAGCTGAAATGGATTTTTACCATCTCCAAGCAACATGCCCTCCCAGACAATGCCAAGGTGTGGGGTGGCCATCCCCAACCTGATGCCCTCCAGAATTTCAGGACTACAGGTCCCAGCAGTTCCAGTCAGCTGCACTGACTGGAGATGATGGGAGTCCAAAACATCTGGAAGGGACCAGGTTGGAGGAGACTGATGTATGGAAATGTACGTGGGAAGTTGAGACGAAAGTACCAGGTGGGGGAGAAATTCAGTTTGGTTTGCCATGCCCCCTATTTTGCAGTTCCCGAAACAAACACATGAGCTGGAACACATTTATCTTTCAAAATTAGCCCTTTTTCGAAACAATGGGATTCAGTTCTCCAGCTGAATAACACGAACTGAAATGTGCCTATATTTATGGAAAATACGGAGAAAAATGCTTTCTAGGGAAACGTGTTTGCAAACAAAAGGTGTATATCCACAGAAATTCACATGGATTTTCATGATAACTCACCCTAGATGCAAGCTAAAATGGAATTGTTTAAGACTGGGAAAATGATAAACTGAGAGAAAATGATTCATCCATCATCCTAGATGAACAGGTGGTTGTTGCTCATCCCTAGACATCCATAGTCTTTCCTGACCTTTCCCTTCCAGCCTGTTAGACATTGCTTTTAAGCATCGCCATTTAAAACAAAGCACAACATTAATTATACGGTGGGGGAATTGATCCAAAATTCAATTGAGGCAAACAAAAACAAACAAAAACCCTAACACTGCATGAGAACATCGGAAGACTGTGGAAGTTCTCTGCTAAGACATTTCAGCTTGAAAAATTGGAAGGTGCCAAGGCTTCCCCCAAGTTTACCTGACGCTGCTTTCATTCCCTGATTTGCAGTTCTATAGTTATCATTCTGTTGTGGCCATTGGGTCTATTGTCAGTCTCTGCCTCCGATTCTTTAATCTCTTTCAATGTCTGGCTCATAAGATCAAGCCTCTTTATGACTGTTTGTTGGTCTTCCTGAGGGAGATTCCTAAAGGAGCTGAGAAAATCCTCTTCCAAAGGATTTACAGAGTGCTCAGATTCCTGAAGATGATTGTCTAGAGGAATCGGCTGTTCCTTTTGGCTCACCTGTTATTTTGATGCTGGGCATGATCCTGAGAATTCAACTCAGGCATGTCTGTTTCCTCCCCACCTGTCAAGTTTTTTTGCGATGTAATTACTTCCATTGGGGATCCAGGCTTTGGTTTTGTGGGCCCCTCTGAAGCACCAGTCCTCATCTTACATAAGGGTGCAATAAGAGAACTGCAAAATACCCAGGTTGGAAAAACTCCTCTGCTTGACAATCTGAATTTCAGCTTGTGAATCAGTGAGGGCAGTCTAGTAGAGGAAAAAGTTAACATAATTTTTTGGATTTGGTTCGTGCTATTCAAGGGTTCAGTCCCAACTAAGTCGATCTCTGTAAATCCAGTGTGATTTGCAGTTGTGCCAGCACTCTTGCCAAAGGCTGGCAGCTGAGATTTTTATTTTCCCCAAATGCCCCTTAGATCGAGGCCATGATATTTATGTATGGCAGTGGGGTGGCAGGAGTTGGCCCTCAAAAAATTGCCCAAACGCCCCACTACCTTCACACACACCTTTGAAGATTGTAAAATGGGGGAGGAGCATTTGATCCAAATGCACACATACACATACCTTCTGAGTGATACGCATCGCAAAATTGGATGGAGGCATTTTGCTGTGTGTGTGTGTGTGTGTGTGTGTGTGTGTGTCTATAGTGAGTGGTATATATATTGGCAGCAGCTGATTCTACATAGTGTATCACTACAAAAATATATTGCTGCACCTAAGTTTACCAGACAACCCCATCAGAACCATTGTACAACAAAGTAATATTTATCCACAGATAGATGAATTTGAATTGTTTGAATAGTCTGAAAAGCAAAGCTGAAAGTCACAGAAGGTTGGGGAAACAATGAAAGAAAGAAATGCCCTTTCTTGTGACTTTCTTATCTTCAAAGCACTCCAGAAAGTACCTATATCCCTATGAGTGCATCATCTTTTATTATTCCTGGTAGATGTCTCATTCCTTGGGTAGAAAGTCATTCATTTGGCTCAATCACCAATAAATTAAGGTCATGATAATTAGTCTTTGAACCACAGCTGAAGGCCTTGCTGCCAACTGTTTTTGGCTATTTGGTGCCTTCTGGATGTTCTGGATTTTAATTCCCATCAGCCTAGTCAACATGGCCAATGGTCAAGGATGATGGGTATTGTAGCCCAGATCATCTGGAAATGATGTTCTAGTCTTTTCCCCCCAAGCCCAATATTGAGTGGTTTGTACCATCTTGCATTTCCTAATGACCCCAACATGAAAACGTACCTTTTTCAAACCTGCTGCACGCTGGGTCTATATTTTTACCAGGTTGGCAAAGGCTGGCATAAGTTAAAGGTCCATGCGGCAGTTATGCATTTTAGGAAAACATTGGGGAGCATTCAACTGCATTATACTCAGAGTAGAGCTGTTGAAACTGATGAACCAAATTTGGATTGAATCCAACTCGTTTGCTACCAGTGCAGTCCTAGCCATGTCTACTCATGCGTAAGTCCCCTTGAATCCAATGAGGCTCACTCCTAGGGAAAGTGGTGTTTTGGTTGCAGCCTGAATGAAGAAACAAGTTTATAGATTTTAATAAAAAGGTAATGGTAAAGGACTCCTGAAGTCCAGCCGCAGACGACTCAGGGGTTGCGGTGCTCATCTCGCTTTACAGGCCAAGGGAGCCAGCGTTTGTCCGCAGACAGGTTTCTGGGTCATGCGGCCAGCATGACTAAGCCACCTCTGGCACAATGGAACACCGAAACCAGAGCAGCACACGGAAACGCTGTTTACCTTCCCGCCAGAGTGGTACCTATTTATCTACTTGAACTTTTTGGCGTGCTTTCGAACTGCTAGGCTGGCAGGAACTGGGACAGAGCAACAGGAGCTCACCCCATCGCGGTTATTCGAACCACCAACCTTCCGATCGGCAAGCCCAAGAGGCTCGGCGGTTTAGACCACAGCGCCACCCGCCACCCCATAGATTTTAATAATTACCTTTTGAAACAGACATCCCATCTTGCATTCTTAACATATTTCATTTCACTCACCGTCGTTTTCATTCTCGGTCGATCCCATCACCATCACAGGAATACCAAAGACAGAAGCCAAAGCCCAGATGCAGACGTTGACGACTTTCGCCTTGTGGGGTGTGCGGATATCCAGGGCCTTGATGGGGTGGCAGATGGCAATATATCGGTCCACACTCATCATCGTCAGCGTGAAGGTACTGGTAAACATGTTGTAGTAGTCGATGGAGATGGCAATCTTGCAGAGAGCGTTTCCAAACGGCCAGGAACCTAGGAAGGTATCGGTGCCTTGAAAAGGTAAAGTTATCAGGCACAAGGTATCAGCCAGGGCCAGGTTAAAGATGTAGATGTTGGTTGCCGTCTTCATCTTGGTGAACCTAGTGCAAGGAAGACGCAAAAATGAACAGCTGCACGGGTCTGATTTTCAGTGCGACATTTTAAAAGTCTACTTTTAAAAAAAAAAATCTTGTTTTGAGGAATTGTAAAACCATTGCATTATGTATTGGCCAAGTTCAATACATAGAATCATGGAATTGTAGAGTTGGGAGGGACCCCATGAGTCATCTAGTCCAACCCCCTTCGATGCAGGAATCCTGGCCCAAGGCTTTGAACCACTGACCTTCTGGTTAACAGCCAGATACACTGACCCACTGCACCACCTGGAGAGTAATTTGCTAAGCTCCCACCTTTCAAAATCCAACAGCCTCCACAATTAGGAATGTTGGAAGCAAAATCCGTTTCAGATTGTGGCAAACAGATTCCAACTAGGATGGGTTGGGAGAGCAGCAGAGACACATTCTCAGTTCATTATCAGCCTATTAGACACCCAGAGAGATCTTACTTAGCTCCAGTGGAAATTTCCATGTTCCTTTCACACACGCAGAGCCATTTTCCATTTCAATGTACAATTAAATAATTATACTTAACCATGTCCACGTCCTGATTTTAAAGTATTATACTTTCCTTTTAGGTATTCTCCACAACTGTGCTAATCTGCCATTGTTCGACGATACCTGAAAAATGCCTTTCAAGCTTCAGTATTTAAAGATTTATTTATTTATTTTAAGATGCAGGGATTTCAGGATTACATCGTCCTGTCTACGGTCGCAAATGCTCTCATTCCTCTTCAGCTTCCTGATGGCAGTTTATGCGTGCAGCTACCAGATGGATCTAGGTGTGCATGTTGCTAAAATAATACAAGCACACAGCCAGTTATTTACTATTAAGTTAATCTTTACCATTGTTGGGGGAAAGAGCTAAAAATATTTCCAGGTGTGGGTGTGCGTGTGTGAAGGGAAAGGACTCATTGATTCCAGAATAAGGGCCGATCACTGCATCCATATATTTAAGCACAGAGGACTGCATGAGTCATCAGGCAAAAAAACTCACTCGGTAGATGCGTTGGTCCAGAGAAAAGAGCATGTATATAGTTCAGTGACAGAGGACATGTTTTGCACGTAGAAGGTTCCAAATACAATCCCCAGCAACTCCAATTAAGAAGATTTCGTGTGGCAGGGTTGAGCCAACTGGGCTGAGTCACCACGGTAGGTCTGCCGCCACCGCATGACGTACAGAGACTGCGGAAAGTGCCCCCCTGCTGCCAGAACCAAATCCTCCACCATTGGGTCCCATTGCTGCTGCTAAAGCAACAGCCAACAGGGACTGGAGTTGCGGACTCCATGCCTAAACCAGCTGGCTTTGCCATTTTAATTCAGGGGAAAGCCATAGCTCAGTGGCGCAGCATCTGCTTTGCATGCAGCAGGTCCCGGGTTCAGTCCCCAGCACCCCCAGGTCAAGTGAGGAACAAGCTCTGCCAGAAACCCTGGAGAGCTTCTGCCAATCAGGGTAGGCAATACTGATGTTAGGGACTGGCTGGATGAGGAAGAGTACTGGGTAACATCGTCCCAAGAGCCCCCCACAGATGACACAGAAGACGATGGCTTAGACCCCGAGTTGTGGTGGTGGGTGTCAGGGGTCCAGGTTCCCAGCTTCATAACACAGTAAGCGTAGGTAATTAAAAAGGCGGATTTATTGCAAAAACAAACAGATGGCTCCAGATGGCTCTGACAAAGCCTCCAGCATCATTACTCAAGATGACCCTTCTGAAGACTCCTTCCGGTGTCCACAGAAGATATTGAATTTACGACTCTTACGTCTCTTGTTTTGCTTTCTATCTAGCAGCCCTCCCATTCACCGATTCTTCAGACTTAGTGGGTCAGCTCCAACCTCTTCCTGTTCTGAGAGGCTGAGTCTATTTGTGCCTTTTTGTGCTTCCTGTGAGCTTCTTCTGTGTTCTAGCCTGCTCTCAGCTCCTGCCTTATCAGTCTGCCCGTCAAGGTTAGGAAGAGCCAAAGTCTGCAGCTGGCGGCTCTCCCTTGCCTGACTAACATCTAAGTCTCTCTGTTCCTGGCTGCTTTCTGCAGTTGGCTTCAAACCTTCGCTTGCAACTGGCTCATTCCTGACAGTGGGACACTGGGGAGCAGTCTGGGGAAAGGATGAGCAGGGGGGTAATAGAAGCTGGGGGGTTGAGTGATCAAGGTGGGTCAGATGAAGGAGGCCCTTCCAGGACAGGTGTAGAGGCAAAGAGTCACAGTGGGAGTGCAGACTCAGACAGAGAGGAGTCAGAGGTTGTCATTGCTACCCAGCAGAAGAAGAGGAGGAGGAGGAGGAGGAGTTTGGATTTGATATCCCGCTTTATCACTACCCAAAGAGTCTCAAAGCAGCTAACATTCTCCTTTCCCTTCCTCCCCCACAACAAACACTCTGTGAGGTGAGTGGGGCTGAGAGACTTCAGAGAAGTGTGACTAGCCCAAGGTCACCCAGCAGCTGCATGTGGAGGAGCAGGGAAGCGAACCCGGTTCACCAGATTACGAGACTCTTAACCACTACACCACGCTGGCTCTCAGAGTCCCAGTCCTGCTGGTTTTCGTCGCCCTTTGACACTTTGCTCAAGGAGAGTCCTGCATGTTGCTGAGCAATAAGTCAGACAGGCCCAAAGGAGGAGCTCCCACCCCCTTGAGGCAGCATTTTCTGCTTGGGATGGATCCAGAGTGAGAGCCTAGAAGGGGAAGACAGGCCCAGTGGTCAGTCTCAGCAATGTCTCCAGTTGAATAAGATGAGCCAGAGGAACCCTGCTGTGTCGTTACTTTCTGTGAATAGAAGCTAATTGCTTTTTGTGCCTTGTGTTCTTTCCTGCCCTGTGGATGGCCTGTGCTTGCCTGACAGCTCCTTGACGACTGAGCTAGGTGTACCCCATGTTCCTAATGGACCCCTAGGTTGATAATTACTCCAGTCCTGTGTATATCAGGTCCAGCATATTTGAAGCAGTTGGGCCAGTAAGGTCAGGCACGCTCCCTGGTGCTGGAATCAGTGGTATTGCCAAACTACCACATCACCGCTGCCAGGTGAGCAGGCACACAGACTGCCTGCCCGCAGCAGAAAGTGGCTCAGTGGGGTGACCCATTGATGGCATGGCTCACTGGCGATCCAGGCCATGCACCTGAACTCCCCACCACTGCTCTCTTAATGATGAGGATGCATAATTATCCTTGATTATCCTGACATTTGCATAGCCTGACACAAATCCAGAGTAGGTGTGAAAAAGACAGCATTGTGTGGAAGAAAAGGATTTCAGCTGGTGTTGCTTTCATGACAACCTGCACCTGGTGAAATGCCATTTTCTACATCTTCTTTTGCATGTAAGCCCTGTGACCGGACAGCAAAATAAAAAAAATGAGAATCACTGCACCAACACTGAATCTTGTTGCAGCAAAATCCCAGAGGCCAAGAACTGAGAAGTCCAACTTTATCCAGCATCTGTCACCCTATCCATGTAACTGATATACAAATTGTGTTGATTACATGCAACTAAAATATGCCAATTAGCACAGGCTCGCTTGCTTCTGATATTCTTTAGATGTGCTGCTCATTGCAGAAAATGTTGTCTGTGCTTGATCTAAATAAACAAGCGAGGCTTTTGCGCCAGTCCGTCCAGATATGGGCAAGCTAATCTAGGATTCTCTCGCTTTATCACTAGCCATCAACACATATTTGAAAGCTGAATAGGCTGACCTGTCATGGCTCACAGAGCTAAGTGGTTTGACCATGTCTCAACATCGTTGGGTGTCATATGGCAGCTCTCTCTTAATTGCAGGATGGAAAGGTTTTTTTCCCCCAATGGTGAAGGAGATTGTGAAGTTTTAGGACAATTGGTGGGTAGTTTTATTATTTTTCACTAAATGTATGTACAGCCCTTCATCTGAAGACCACAGGGTGGTTTAAGGTATAGAAACAAAAAATACATAACACCACCGCCAACAACAAAAAGTGGCTCATGTAGTAGAAATTATAGTATATGCTTTGATAGCTGAAGAGATGTAAAAACTGAATAGAAATGTGAAAGGATATTGTTAGAAGAAGTGCTTTTTCTGGGGGGGATACAGGGGTACACATACCCTCAAATATTTTGTGAATCTTTGTACTTTTTTCCAGTTACTGTATTTATTTTTCCCGATTTGAACTATAAAATGGTGAATTTCTTGAGTCAAAATGAGAGTACCCCTAAACATTTTTTTGGGAAAAAAAAGCACTGGTTAGAAGAATCTGCTTAGGCTGCATTAAGAATGTTCCAACACATGTTGTGTGTTTGAGAGCTGATCTGCTCAATTTTGCACCCCCTTGGCTTGGCACCCTGAGTGGGGGAACTGCCCGTACCACCCTAAATCTGGCGTTCCCACCTGAATCCACCGTTGGACGTCTTTTGCAGAAGGAGTTTGCCTCTTCCCTGACTTGTGGATGTCTGCTTCACTGCCCTGTCGATACTCCTATATATAGCATAGCTTTTGATTACTCTGCACGAAGACATCGACTCAGCGCTAATTACATTTGCATTTGACTTGCTCCAGTTGCCTGTTGCAACTATGTGTCTGTGCATAAAGAGTGAGATCCAAAGAAAAATGAAAGGCATGGGAGCGCTTTGATGGGCTTCTGATAATGTATTTGCCTTGCCTTGCACTCAAATTTAATTTAATTTTATCCCTCCTATGTGCAGCGAATTTCTTTTTGGTCATCATTAGAGATCAGATTATTGGAAGAATATTAACTTCATTTGTCTCTGTTTTCCTGCTGCCCACTTCCCTGCTCTGCTGTTTTCCTTGGAGTTCAGTTAATATGGAGGGAAGAAGACCATTCTTCATAAAGAGGAACGAAGCCATGGCCCAGTGTTCTCTGTTACCTTGGTGGGGCATGAACACAATCATGATTACACTAAACATTTTGTAGACCAGAAAACCCACACCAGGGGCAGCACGTCCCAGTTTGCCACCTGAGATGAAATAGAAAGGTGGGTTAAACTACAGAGCCTAGGACTTGCCGATCAGAAGGTCGGCGGTTCGAATCCCTGCGACGGGGTGAGCTCCCGTTGCTCGGTCCCTGAACCTGCCCACCTAACAGTTCGAAAGCATGTCAAAGAGCAAGTAGATAAATAGGTACCACTCCGGCGGGAAGGTAAATGGCGTTACCATGCGCTGCTCTAGTTTGCCAGAAGCGGCTTAGTCATGCTGGCTACAGGACCCGGAAGCTGTACGCCGGCTCCCTCAGCCAATAAAGCGAGACGAGCGCCACAACCCCAGAGTCGGCCACAAGTGGACCTAATGGTCAGGGGTCCCTTTACCTTTACCTTTACCTTTACCCTCATCCCAATAGATGCTGCCCTTGCCTGTGTCATGTGGTGGGGCCCATGAAGCAGTGGAGACAGTGGTTCTGGTGAGATTTCAGTTAGATACCCCAGTAGGGTAGATACATATTTATAGGACCCACCCTGCTTTTGTGATTGTTAGGTTGTTTTCAACTGTTTCAATACAGTGGTGCCTTGGTTCTCAAACTTAATCTGTTCCAGAAGTCCATTCCAAAACCAAAGCGTTCCAAAACCAAGGCGCGCTTTCCCATAGAAAGTAATGCAAAGGGGATTAATCCATTCCAGCAATTTAACATGAATTTTACTATCTAACGAGAACATCGATCCATAAAATGAAAGCAATAAACAATGTACTGCAGTCACACAATCAATCAGTACCTAAACTGGGTTCCACACAATCACAAAAACAAAACAAAAAGAGTCGCAAGAAAAGCAAAGTAAATAGCAAAAACTGACAGACCTCAGTGTAACACTCAAAACGAAAGTGTGGCACTCAAATCAGAAGCGTAACACTCAAAACGGAGCATGTTCAGCTTCTGAAAAAAGTTCGCAAACCGGAACACTTACTTCCGGGTTTGCAGTGTTTGGGTTCCAAGTTGTTTGAGTACCAAGACGTTTGAGAACCAAGGTATTGTGTTCTAATGTTGTAATCCATCTTGGGACCTTCGGGTGAAGGGCAGGCAAAAAATAAATGAATGAATGTTGCAATGAAAGGGTTGGGAACAGGGGAGGACTTTGGCCTTTCAAATTTCCGTGGCACCCTGGCCAGAATCTGATCACTGTCACCCCGGCTCTCGCCTTCTATTCAATTCAATTCACTATGTCATAGTTACGACACCCTGCAGCACCCCCAAAGAATCGATGCCCAGTGCGACGGATCCAGACGTGCTGCCCTAAATCCGCCTCTGTTGAGAGCATAGATGTCAACTTTTCCCTTTTCTTGCGAAGAATCCTATTTGAAATAAGGGAGTTTCCCTTAAAAAAAGGGGAAAGTTGACAGCTATGGTTGGGAGGCATGGGAAACTCCATTTCTCACACTTCCCGTTGCACCCAGGTGCTAAAGATGGGGGTCATTGCTCTCTTTTTCAATCCTCCCTGCTGCCGTCCCTCTTCTTTGCCCTGGCAAATTCAGGGAAATTAGTGCGGAGGGTTAGCACAGAGGTCCAACAAGCCTTGGTGGTACTGCCATTCTCTGAAGAAACCTCAGAGAGAACCCCACTGGATATTTAGGTAAAGGTAAAGGGACCCCTGACCATTAGGTCCAGTCGAGGACAACTCTGGGGTTGCGGTGCTCATCTCGCTTTACTGGCCGTGGGAGCCGGCGTACAGCTTCCGGGTCATGTGGCCAGCATGACTAAGCCGCTTCTGGCGAACCAGAGCAGCGCACGGAAACGCCGTTTACCTTCCCACCAGAGCAGTACCTATTTATCTACTTGCACTTTGACGTGCTTTTGAACTGCTAGGTTGGCAGGAGCACTGGATATTTAAAGATACCCTATTGTTTTTCAGTCTGGTGTGCTTTGAGTCGGACCAGGAGTACATGAGCCTAAGTATCTCCACGGAGGGCAAAGCGAGAAAACCTTTCACGAATGTGTTCCGTTTGATTCTAAACGCACGCAGGGCTGAGAAAGGCGAGTGGCGAGAGAGACGCAAACAATCACACAGCTACCCAGCACGTCATTGCGGAATAATTTTGAGCAATGCTTCTCAGCAGGAGCATTCATCAGCCGGCGAGCTGCTTTTATTGCTGCTCTCAAATAAGGATATTAAATGGAAGGCAGGGAGAGGAGAACGAAGCCAACAGATTTGGAAATGCAGACGAATGGATGGACGGGTTGATTTGGAGATAAAATGCACACACATACACACATCTGAAATCTACCCTCTCGGTTTAAGAAAGCGTGTAAGGTTCCTGGAGAATGTACCCCCCCCACACACACAGTGCATAACTACAGACGTCTCAGGATTTTTTTATTTTTAAGAACCCCCCAGGAGGCTAAATGATGAGAAGAAGGAAAGACAGAAGACTGGAAGAACCACCTGCTACCAAAGGAAGATTAACAGGTAGCGAGTAGGGATCAAGACTCCCTGAGTGCTTCCATTTAATTACTTCTCAGAAGTATGAGTTGTGTGGATGATTGACTGGGCTATTAAAAATAGACATCTTCTTAGCCAAAGAAGAAGAAGAAGAAGAAGAAGAAGAACTAATATGAAGGAATGGTCAGAACCGTCAGTTTCAATTTCACATTGTCTCCATCTTAAATTCAGTTTCCCACATCTCTGCATCAGTTTGAGATTGGAAGGGGGGGGGGGGGAAATCATCTCAAAAATCTGCCAGCATTTGAATGCACTTTTCTCTTGCAGCCAATTTGCCTTCAGATACATTTTGCTATGTCTCCTTCACTCGTCCTGATTGTATGTTTATTTTATTTTAATAATAATAATAACAATAACAATAATAGTAATAAACTTTTATTTGTATCCTGCCAAAACCGGGTTCAGGGCGACTAACATCAAATATATAACATTGGTATAAAATGAAACAATCATTAACTTACCTCCTAAAAACAAGTCAGGATCAAATTAAAATCTAATTAGATGGCTTTCTGCAGGATTTGGGTTCCACATGGATTTTATTTTATTTTATTTTATTTATTTTTTAAAAACTCTAAAATACCCCCCTCCCAAATTGCTTTGGGGCTGAATCTGGGGTGGGTCAGGGGGTCCCTGGGTGGGCCCAGAGAAAGTTAGCCTGATTCAGGAGCACCATATTGAGGCTATGGGATGGATGGAAAGGAGCTGTGCACAGACCTAGTAATCACTCATTCAACTGATTGCACCAAAGGTTGCTTTTCTTGCAGTGTTTTGTCAGTGCACGCAAGCACGGTGGTAAGATAAGAGAGGAGGAAAGACACAAATGAACTGATGGAACCCAACGCTGCAGTGAACTGGTTTAGCATAGATAGGGGTTAGAGAGTCGGACGACAACATGGGAGATCAGAGTTCAAAACCCGATTTGGCCGTGAAGCTCATTGGGTGACCTCAGGACACCAAACTGGGAGTGGTAGCTAATGCCACAGAAGATAGAATTGGGATTTAAGACGAGTTTAACAGATTGGAGAACTGGGCCCAAGCTAACAAAATTAATTTCATTAGGGACAAGTGTAAGGTTCTGCACAAATATAAGACACCAGGCTTACTAGCAGTACATGTGAAAAGGATCATGGGGTCTTGGTGGACCACAAGCTGAACATGAGTCAACAATGTGATGCAGGAGCAAAAAGAAGCTACAGTGGTACCTTGGGTTAAGTACTTAATTCGTTCCGGAGGTCTGTACTTAACCTGAAACTGTTCTTAACCTGAAGCACCACTTTAGCTAATGGGGCCTCCTGCTGTTGCCGCGCCGCCGGAGCACGATTTCTGTTCTCATCCTGAAGCAGAGTTCTTAACCTGAAGCACTATTTCTGGGTTAGCGGAGTCTGTAACCTGAAGCATATGTAACCAGAAGCGTATGTAACCCGAGGTACCACTGTAATGCTATTCTAGGCTGCATCAACAGGGAAGTTTTTAATGTGTAATATTTTAGTGTATTTTTGGTTTCTATGGAAGCCGCCCAGAGTGGCTGGGGAATGGTTGAAGGAAATGGGTATGTTTAGGCTGGAAAAGAGGAGACTGAGAGGAGATCTGATAACTACTGTGGAAGAATGGTTCTTGAAATTTATGGATTTGGCTGAGATAGCAAAATTGATGTGTTTAATTAGAGAAAAATCACTGTTGACTTTTATTAATGATTGGAAACCGCTTATGGACTTTTTGTGCAAAAAAAAAAAGATAATGAGCTTGTGATATCTGGGTTTGAAGACTGAAAAAAGGAGCAAGGAGTTTGCATAAGTCCAGAAAGCTGATAGACAGACAATAGGAAGTATTTTCTTTTTCTTTTTTTCCTTTTTTTCATTCTTTTCTTCGGTTTTTATGTTAACTCTTGTATATCACTTTTTGTTACATTTTTTTAAAGCTTTAATTTTTAAAAAATAACATTCGAAAAGATGAGATGGAGAAGAGATATGACAGCCATCTTCCAATATGTAGAAGGCTGTCACATGGAAGATGGAGCAAGCTAGTTTCTCCTGCTCCAAAGGTTAGAACCCAAACCAATGGCTTCAAGCTACAAGAAAGGTGTTTCCAACTAAACATCTGGAGGAATTTTCTGACGGTAAGAGTCATTTGACAGTGGAACACTGTCTTAAGTGCTAATCCTCTTTCTATAAATCACTTCTCAACTGTCCTCTCCAATGCCTATAGAACCAGCCCCACCCCCTGCCTTAGAAGACAATTCCAGCTACATCAGGCCAATGGGCCACCTGGTCCAGCATCCTGTTCTCACAGTGGCCAACCAGGTATGTGTGGGAAGCACACAAGAAAGACCTGAACACAACCGCTTTCTCCCCAGCAGCACTGTCCAGCAACGGGTATTCAGAGGATGACTCCGCCATTCGTTGGCCATCATAAAACAGCAATGAGAATTTCAACAAGTAAATACAGTGGTACCTCGAGTTACATACGCTTCAGGTTACAGATTCCGCTAACCCAGAAATAATACCTTGGATTAAGAACTTTGCTTCAGGATGAGAACAGAAATCATGCAGCAGTGGCGCGGCGGCAGCAGTAGGCCCCATTAGCTAAAGTGGTGCTTCAGGTTAAGAACAGTTTCAGGTTAAGAATGGACCTTCGGAACGAATTAAGTACTTAACCCAAGGTACCACTGTAAATACATGATAAATTATCAATAACCTAATCAGCCCCTTTGCAAGAAAAGCGTTTGAAAAATAATGATCACAAACTGATGCAGAAATGTGGAGAACCGAATTTAATTGGAAAAAGGAGAAACTGAGAGAAGTAAAGGTAAAGGTAAAAGAACCCTGGATGGTTAAGTCCAGTCAAAGGCGACTCTGGGGTTGCGGCGCTCATCTCACTTTCAGGCCAAAGGAGCCGGCGTTTGTCCATAGACAGTTTTCCGGGTCATGTGGCCAGGAGGACTAAACCACTACTGGCGCACGGAGGACCGTGACGAGTGCCAGAGTGCACAGAAACACCGTTTACCTTCCCACCACAGCGGTATCTATTTATCTACTTGTACTTTGACATGCTTTAGAACTGCTAGGTTAGCAGGAGCTGGGACAGAGCAATGGGAGCTCACCCTGTCATGGGGATTCGAACCGCCGACCTTCTGATCGGCAAGCCCAAGAGGCTCAGTGGTTTAGACCACAGCGCCACCCACATCCCAGAGAGGAAACCAATGTTGACAGACATACCCGTCCCTAGGATGGCCTGGGCAGCTCATGACGCCCGCTGATACGTTCCTGTTACCCAGCCCCACCAGCATCCACACAACTGAGGAGAATATCTGCTCTAGCTAAGGAGAGTCCATGCATGTTTATTGCGCCTGGTTCCAAACCATGAAGAAGATGGAGCAAGTATGTTTTCCTGCTGCTCCAGAGGGCAGGACCCAAACTAATGGATTCAAATTGCAAGAAAGGAGATTCCAACTAAACATTAGGAATAACGTTTTTCTGGTAAGAACCAATGGAATAGATTCCCTTGGTGGACTCTCCTTCACTGATGGTTGGGTGGCCTTCTGTTAAGGATTCTTCAGCTGTGATTCTCGCATTGCAGGGGGTTAGACCAGATTATTATTATTATTATTATTTATTATTTGTAACCCGCCCATCTGGCTGGATTTTCCCAGCCATTCTGGGCGGCTTCCACAGAGACCAAAAATACACTAAAAAGTCACACATTAAAAACTTCCTTGAACAGGGCTGCCTTCAGATGTCTTCTGAATGTCAGGTAGACATTTATCGCTTTGACATCTGATGGGAGGGCGTTCCACAGGGCAGGCGCCACTACCAAGAAGGCCCTCTGCCTGGTTCCCTGTAGCTTTGCTTCTCGCAATGAGGGAACCGCCAGAAGTCCCTCGGCGCTGGACCTCAGCATCTGGGCAGAACGATGGGGTTGGAGACGCTCCTTCAGGTATACTGGGCCAAGGCCGTTTAGGACTTTAAAGGTCAGCACCAACACTTTGAATTGTGCTTGGAAACATACCTGGAGCCAATGTATGTCTTTCAAGATGACATTTGAGTTCTCTTCCAACTCTAAAATTCTATGATTCTATGATTTTAATCATCTAACTTAACTGCCCAATGGTTGTGGCCCTAGTGGACTGAATTTAAGTTAGAGTTGAGTCCATTTGCAGGTGACCTAGGATCTCTCAGTAGAGTTGCCATATATATTTCAAAAAATTGTTGAGCTCCCCCTCCCCCAGGAATACCTCAAAACTCCAAAAAAAAATCTAGACATATGGCAGCCCTACCACTCAGAGACTGTGCTTCTACTTCCTACTTCTTCTCTGTCAGATGGGCAGCAGTGGGGTAGATGAGGCTTCCTTTCCTACTCGTGAAATTCTAATTCCACAAGGTGTAAAAAACCTGAATACTGAATTGGAAAATCCAGTTGGCCTAAAACAGAATGGGAAAAACTGTAAATGAGGTATGGATGACATGATCGTATTATTATTTTACAGAATTTATATACTACTTGATTGTAATGAAACTCCTAAGCAGGTTACCAAAATGAAAAAATGAAATGATCAATAAAACACAGTTTAAAAACAGGTATTTTAAATACATGTAGGTAGCCATGTTGGTCTGCTGTGGTCGAAACAAAATAAAACAAATTCCTTCCAGTAGCACCTTAGAGACCAACTAAGTTTGTTATTGGTATGAGCTTTCGTGTGCACATGAAAGCTCATACCAATAACAAACTTAGTTGGTCTCTAAGGTGCTACTGGAAGGAATTTGTTTTATTAGGTATTTTTAAATCATCCAAAAGATAATTAAAGTCAACAACAGGTATTTCTTATTTTTTAAGAATCTCAACTTCTACATGATTGTATAGGCTTACCCAGGGGTCATCAAACTTTTTCAGCAGGGGGCCAGTCCACTGTCCCTCAGACCTTGTGGGGGGCCGGACTATATTTTTTTTGGGGGGGGGAATGAACAAATTCCTATGGCCCACAAATAACCCAGAGATGCATTTTAAATAAAAGCACATATTCTACTCATGTAAAAACACGCTGATTCCTGGGCCGTCTGCAGGCCGGATTTAGAAGGCGATTGGGCCAGATCCGCCCCCCGGGCCTTAGTTTGCCTACCCATGGGCTTACCTAAACAAAAACCTTTTCAGCAGGTGCTGAAAAGTGTATGATGAGTAGACACACCTGATTCAATAAGCAGGGAGTTCTAAAGTAAACCTGAAACAGTGCCACTTCCATAGATAAAAGTGGTTGAGATCCTTCAAACAAGCTGGTCTGAAGTGGTTATGCACTTTCTTTGCTAAGAGTAACACTTTGAACTTGTCTTCGTAACTCTGTTGAGAAAGCTCAGTCAGCAGACCATGAGACTCTTTATCTCAGGGTCGTGGGGTTGGGCAAAAGATCCCTGCATTGCAGGAGGTCAAACTCGAAGACCCTCATGGTCCCTTCCAACTCTTCAGTTCTTTGATTCTATGACTTACATACACACTGATGTCCAGCACACTTCTGGGCCTAATTCAAAGGAAAGCCCTAAATGACTTGGGACCAGGTGACCTGAAGGGTCATCTCCTCCCACAAGTAGCTGTCTGGATTAACTTCAAAGGCCCTTTTCCAGGCTCCCCACCAAGTGAGGTACAACAGGTGTCTACAGGAGAAAGGGCTCCTAAGTGGTGGCCCCCTCGGTTATAGGATGCCCTCCCCAAAAAGTATCTCCTGCCACCTTCTTTGTGGCCTTTTTGGACTGTGAACCTGTAATTCCACAGACGTTTAGATCTGGTGCCTGCTTTCGAAGATGCTGTGCATTTCTCTATACCGTCTTATGCCTTGCTGTAAAATGTTTACGTTTAATGTTTCCCCTGGATTTGCGTACTATTTTATTGTACTGGGGTTATCTAGAATTGTAATGTTTTATGGTTTGCAAGCTGCCCAGAGACCATTTTTTAATCAGATGGCATATAAACAGTGATTAAAAAAACTCAAATAAAGAATGCATTTTCAGTTCCTTCGGTACATTTATGCTTCCCCTGTCCCCAACATGGAAAAAAAACCCACTGTCAACCACCAACACCCCACAGAAACCCAGTCTTGAACTGACTGTGTATATATATCTTTGCATCATGTTCCATTTTGCACTCTGTGTTTTACCCATGCACAGGACATCATTGTATATATATCAAACACCCCACAGCAAGAATTTTGAGGCAACGGTGTGAATAGTTGCATCAAGAGTTCCTTTTCTTTTCTTTTTTGCAGTGTTTTATGACTGCATCAGTAATGAAAATTTGATGCAATTGAAATGATGGAATGGACACCTGCAGCAAACTCCAGTTCTGGAATTAATTTAAGAATTCTCTTCCTAAAGGTTTTTGTAACGGGCTGTGCACTGTTGTGGCAACATAACATTATTAAGGGGAAAAAACTAACCTGTTACATGAGGGTGACCATATGTTGATAGTACTTAAAAATACATAATTGAAAATAGCAACAAGAGTGTTTGAAAATGAAGCCGTGTACATGGAATAAGAAAGCAAATCCAAGTTCATTCTCTTGTATATGATTGTAGCAGTGATGGCAATGTGAAAACATGGGTCCAAGCAGTTTCCCACTTGTCTTGGGTTTTCTAGGCATGAGTCCGAGTGGTTTTCCCTTTGCCCCATTGTGTCCCCCACCCACCCCCTAGAAATCCCACTCTTTAGTATTAAATGAGAGCAAGCATCAATTCAGAGAAAACCTGATGGGTATTTGCTCTGATCCAGCAGTAAACAGGGAGTTTTCCTGGGGGGCAGGTTCTGGAGCAAGCGGAAGTGTGGCTGAGCCCTGAGACAACACTATCATATCCAGGGCCAGCCTATGACGCGCAGGCCTAAGCAGGGATTGGTACCCGAGTTTCCCATGTTCAAACAAAGCACCCCATCTCCCCACAATGATCTCACCATTGGGGACCCCACATTGGATCATTCCAAGCCATTCCAATGCAGACAAATTGGCCTTCCAGAAAGTTACTCCAACCTGCCTCGACCTTCTGCCCTGTTTTGCAGATCTAAGCCACTTGTGACTTAGTCCTCAGTTCAAAACCCTGGCAAGCATCCTAATAAATGAAGAACCCATTTGCTTACGAGAAGGGCTTCAGCTAGGCTATGGATTATGGATTTAATAACGCTGGCCTACTTTGCAGGGTTGCTGTAAGGATTAGATGCTACTGGGTAGGTTCTGAACAGTCTGCACACACCTCATAAAAGCAACTGCTTCAAGTTGGTGGCCGAGAAACACCTCCATTCTCTGCTACGAGACAGCGAGGGAAAGAAATCTAGCACATGCTCAGAGAAACCCTTGCCTTTATTGCCCTTTCTCGAAGGCCAGAGAAGAGAGGTAAGCAGCGATGATCTCTCCGTCAAAGAGAGCCCTTCTCTGCACAGAAGGCTGCGCATTCCTGGGTTAACCCACCTGCATGCTCGGCTTACCTGATGATCACATACATGACGGAGCAGTTCCCCACCAGCCCCACAATGCAGACGATGGAGTAGACGATGACAATTGTGACCTTGATGCCCATGGGCAAGAAGCCATCTGCTGTGCCATTGTGGAACCACTCGCCCAAGCTGAGGTTCCAGAGGGACGAGTCGTTGACCAGCTTCCTCATATAGTAGACATCCTCTGCTTGGATGTGCAGGAGGGGGTCCATGCTGGATGCAGCAAGGTGGGAGCAGAGAAGCTCTGGAGATGCAGAGAGGGGGGGGAGAGGACACAGGCTTAATCGCGATAACCCAGATTTCTGGCACAGGGGGCAAGATTATTTTGGCGTGAGGAGGGATTGCCGCATCCCTGCAAAAGCGCTGCATGCGTGCTAATCACATCACGCCTTTCTAACCCGCTTGAAGAAGGAGGTCTGCCAGGGAGACTTTGAAAGGGACTTGCAGCTGGATTTAAGACAGCCGCTGCTGCCGCCGCCGCCGCACGCCCCTTTGCACAAAGAAAGAGGCTGCAGATGGGCAAGACACCCGCCCCCCCCCCTTTTCCGTGCATGCAGGGAATAATCCATCGCCTGCACTTGCTTTCTGCTGCAGAGAGACCTTCCCTTCAAAGTGCACCTCGCAACGCTGGCAGGTGAATGATCGCAGAATGCAAGGCTGTAGGCTGAAAAGGGGGCGGCTTTTCTTAAAAGCAATTATCTGGGAGAAAGCATCATGCACGGTTTTGTTGCGAAAGCTGCATCAAGTCCGGTCCCCCGAACCCCAAGAAAAAAGAACCCAGGTTAACTTCAAAGGACACCTTCCCGCTTACCTTGGGGAACACGTCTTCTTTTCTGGAACGCAGGTCTTCGGGGATGGGTGGTCTTTGCTTTTCAGCAGCGCCGTGGCCCAGGCATGACGTCCCCGAGAAGGGAGTTGAGGGAGACAAAGCCGACCTAAAAGAGAGAACTCCCTCTCTCTCTCTCCTTCCTCTCTTTTTCGCAGGCTGCTTCCCCCCCCCCCCCCACGGCTCTGAGGAGCTGAGGCTTCAGCAGCGATCTGGATGTGATGCGGAAGAAAAATCCAACTTGGAGAGGGGGTGGGGAAAGGGAGCGGGTTATGCCAAGAAGCGCAACACACACACACACACACTCAGAGGTTTCTAACCTAAGTGGGAGTGGAGGAAGGGAGCTGGCGAGGCGGGGAGAGAGCAGACTTGCTTTTGCTAGTCATCAGGAGGGACGGCTGGTCCAGCCACTGGGGCGGGCGAGAAGCTCGTTCCAACGCAGATCTGTCTGGCTTGCTGTTGGAGAGAGGATAATCGGAGAGGCTTCGATCAAAGCGTGAAACACCTGTGGAGGGTGGCGGGGAAGGGGAGCGGGGCGCGCGGGGGGGGGTGCGGGGGTGCATTTGTCTGCTGCTTCCTCCTTCCCCTCTTCTCTCCCGGCTGCTGTGGCATCACCCGTCGTATCTCTGGACCAGTCCCGCCCAGCAAAGTTGGGGGAGCAGCGATGGTGGAGGCAGAGGACGTGATCTCCTTTTGCCAAGTCGTGCAGGTAACCTGCTGCACACCTGCTTGGCAGTGCCTCAGGGCAGGGCTGGATAATGGAGACCTTTAGAGGCCCTAAGCACACACACACTTCCCCCCCCCCAAAAAAAATTATGTATTTTTTAAAAAAGAACAATGCTAAACCACAAACTATTTTTTAAAATGAGAAATATAAAATAGATAGATTGCAACACATGTCAAGATCTGATTCCCTTGCATTATTTTGATCTGCGTCAGCAGGATTAGCCCCTGGTTTTGGTGGGGTTAAGTAATAGAAAGAGAAGAGAAATATGCCATTTTATTACATTTCTATCCCAGGAGCTCAGGTTGGTCGCATTGTTCTGCCCCTGGGAGGTAGGGTAGGTTGAGAGGCAGTGACTGGTCCAAGCTCTCCCAGCCAGCTTCATGGCTGAGTGAGGATTTGAACCCTGGTCTCCTAGGTTGTTGCACAACACTCTAACCACTGCTCCACATTACCTGGGGAATCAGGGAAGAGTATGTAGCGGAGTGTAAGAAGCCTAACAAAGTCCTGATTTCCCCCATGATTACTTTGTTGTTGTTGTTTAGTCGTTTAGTCGTGTCCGACTCTTCGTGACCCCCTGGACCAGAGCACGCCAGGCACTTCTGTCTTCCACTGCCTCCCGCAGTTTGGTAGCTTCGAAGACACTATCCAACCATCTCGTCCTCTGTCGTCCCCTTCTCCTTGTGCCCTCCATCTTTCCCAACATCAGGGTCTTTTCCAGGGAGTCTTCTCTTCTCATGAGGTGGCCAAAGTATTGGAGCCTCAGCTTCAGGATCTGTCCTTCCAGTGAGCACTCAGGGCTGATTTCCTTCAGAATGGAGAGGTTGGATCTTCTTGCAGTCCATGGGGGTCTCAAGAGTCTCCTCCAGCACCATAATTCAAAAGCATCCATTCTTCGGCGATCAGCCTTCTTTACGGTCCAGCTCTCGCTTCCATACATCACTACTGGGAAAACCATAGCTTATACTATACGGACCTTTGTTGGCAAGGTGATGTCTCTACTCCATGATTACTACTTTGATGCTTTCCCTGAAATGTCAAATTCTTTCCAAAAAAACCCCCAAACCCCTCTCTCTTTTGGTGGTGCCCCTTCTTTTCTGGAGCCTTAAGCATGTCTGCCCATTGTGTAATCCAGTATTCAGCTGAGTTTCCCAGGAAGGCACAGATCTCCAAGCTACAGTTGTCTGGACCAGACAAGAAGAAGAAGAAGAAGAAGAGTTTGGATTTGATATCCCGCCTTTCACTCCCTTTAAGGAGTCTCAAAGCGGCTAACATTCTCCTTTCCCTTCCTCCCCCACAACAAACACTCTGTGAAATGAGTGGGGCTGAGAGACTTCAAAGAAGTGTGACTGGCCCAAGGTCACCCAGCAGCTGCATGTGGAGGAGCGGAGACGCGAACCCGGTTCCCCGGATTACAAGACTACCGCTCTTAACCACTACACCACACTGGCTCTTCCAAATACACAATCGCCTGCATTATGGGATGACAGGAAATGAGGATACAAAAAGGTGCAAGAAAATGCATAGCAAAGAAGTGAAAATATCTACACATTCCAATATTGGAAGTGTTAGTTAGATGCACCGAAAACTAGGAACCTCTAAAAAAACAAAAACGTATTTTCTTTCTTTTGACACATAAAGGCAGCCCTGCCGAAGCAGAACAGAGTAAAGTCACCACTTTAGAAGAACTACAGCAGAATTTGAGCCTTCTGAATACAGTCCGGCAAAATAAAAGAGGCAGCTGCCTGGTGCCACACTGCCCAATTTAGCACAGAATGACTGGAAGCAGGGTTTTTTTTGGGGGGGGGGTCTGTCCATCTTTCTCAGGTCTACCTGGAGAACCTGGGAATGCTCTTCAGGTGCCGTCCCACTGAGCTCTCTCCCCTCCCCTATCACAAGGGTCACTCTAAGCATAACAAAACTCTGCGTGCGGGAGGCTATGCACCAGCCGCACGCTGATCATTAGGCGTGGGTGTCTTCTGAGTGTACGCGCATGCCTCAGTCCACCAGGTGGAAATGCACATACGAAGGAGAGTTGTCTATGCGCATAGGTAGCTGCCTCCCACTGAGTCATGCCATGGACCTGGCAATTTCACTGTGGCCTGTACACTGCCAGACTCTCTGGGGTATCTTTCCCAGCCATACCTGGAGATGCTCTGTCAGTGAGCTATAGCTTTTCCCAGGGCTCAAACCCATGATGCAAGAGGGCAACCTCCACTGTCTTCAGTGACATTACCTGCTTGGCTCAGTAAGCTCTTTCTATAGAACCATAGAATTTTACAGAAGGGACCCCGGGGGTGAAGAACCTTACATTTGTCCCCATTGAAATTCACCCTGTTAGTTTGGGCCCAGTTCTCCAATCTCTTAAGGTCAACCCAGATCCTGATTCTGTCTTACGTGGCCTTGGCTGCCTCTCCCAACTTGGTGCCATCTGCAAATTATGATGAGCATCCCCTCAGTACCTTCATCCAAGTTGTTTATAAAGGCATTGAGCAACCAGGACAGAACTCTGAAGCACCCCTACATTTCTCTAGGATGATGAGAAACCATTAGTGAGCACTCTTTAGGCTTGGTTAGTCAAACAGCTACAAATCCACCTAACAGTTACCTTGGGGCCATGGAAGCTCCAGCCCCTGCAATAAACTATTAGAGGGGGCCATGTCCCTGCAAAGTTGACAGGCAATGGTTTGGGTGCACTGTGTCATGTGATTGATTTATAGGGACAGGGCTTACTTGAGCACCCACCATATTTCATTCAAGTTGGCACCCGTGGTCTGCCTATTGGGTAACCCTACCTTGGCTCCACCCATGTGTTTGTACTGTACCAACTTCCCTGCCATCTTGCTCCTCCCCTTCCTGGTGGTGCTGTGGTCTAAACCACAGAGCCTAGGGCTTGCCGATCAGAAGGTTGGTGGTTCGAATCCCCGCGATGGGGTGAGCTCCCGTTGTTCAGTCCCAGCTCATGCCCACCTAGCAGATCAAAAGCACATCAAAGTGCAAGTAGATAAATAGGTACCGCTCCAGCGGGAAGGTAAACAGCATTTCCGTGTGCTGCTCTGGTTTTGCCAGAAGCGGCTTAGTCATGCTGGCCATATGACCCGGAAGCTGTCTGCAGACAAAAGCCAGCTCCCTTGGCCGATAGAGTGAGATGAACTCACAACCCCAGAGTCGTCCACGACTGGTCAGGAGTACCTTTACCTTTACCACCTGCTGAGGGGCTAGCACTCCATCTTCAACTCATCCCACCAGCCACCTCCAATGGTGTCTTCTTGATTCCATGCCTCTTCAGTATACCTGAAGGAGGGTCTCCACCCCCATCATTCAGCCCGGACACTGAGGTCCAGCTACGAGGGCCTTCTGGCGGTTCCCTCACTGAAAGAAGCGAGGTTACAGGGAACCAGGCAGAGGGCCTTCTCAGTAGCACTCTGTGGAACGCCCTCCCTTCAGATGTCAAGGAAATAAACAATGATCTGACTTTTAGAAGACATCTGAAGGCAGCCCTGTTTAGCGAAGTTTTTAATGTTTGATGTTTTATCATGCTTTTAATATTCTGTTGGGAGCCACCCAGAGTGGCTGGGGAAACCCAGCCAGATGGGTGGGGTATAAATAATAAATTAGTATTATAAATTATTATTATTATTCTGTATCCCACCTGATACGTTTGCTGCTGGACTGCTTGTTTCCACTCCACTCCCCCCCCCTTCCCCAGCTGGAACATCAGAATGCCCTGGCCTGCCCCTGATATCCAGTGGCAGTGGTCCAACTTTTTATAATGCCAGAACTCCCCTCTCCCTTTTACTGGTCCCTGCTCCAGTGCCTTCAGACAAAGACATTAGCAGATAATGCCTACTTGATTTCGGCTGTACATCAACTGGCATTAAAGGACAAGAGCAGATGAAATAGGTTTTCCTGGTCGGTTGGCATCCCTACAACTCATTAACTAGGCTAAGTGTATGTTATTTTGACCAGGGATGGCCAGGTGTGCTTCCTACATACATAACAGAAATCTGCTATGGAAATAATCAGGAGTAGCGAGATCGAGTTAAGCGAAATCAGCTTCCCATGATTCTCAACTCATGCAGGTGCTCTGCACCTGTACAGCAGCTTCCAAGGCCTGATAAACCTTCTGTGGCCTTCAAG
Source organism: Podarcis melisellensis (assembly GCF_964234715.1). NCBI lineage: Eukaryota > Metazoa > Chordata > Lepidosauria > Squamata > Lacertidae > Podarcis > Podarcis melisellensis. The sequence continues at coordinate 6,854,989 of NC_138538.1, read as the reverse complement.
ACAAATGAAACACTGTCTTTGATGTCCAAAGTATGGGGAGACCCCACATACTTTGACCCTAGAACTTGTTGTTGTTCAGTCGTTTAGTCATGTCCGACTCTTCATGACCCTATGGACCAGAGTACGCCAGGCCCTGTGGAGTTTGAAACAGACAGGGTTAAAACTCCGTGGTGTCCTGCATCTGGGAGGGGCCGGAAGCAGGGCCCTACGTCACAGGCTTTGTCTGTGAGAGTTACTTTCAGTTCTACCGAGAGACGCTGAGAGACACAGCTCAACGGAGAGGCTGTGAATCTGTGTGCTTTTGGGAAGCACGGAGAATTCAGGAAAACTCTGATGGAAGAGACTGATTTATGGCTTGTAAATAAATGCTTCTAAAGATAAGAACCGATCTGTCTTTTGGACTTGATTTATCCCTTTCTCACATGGACTCAGGACCGCTGCATTACTCTGCTAGGCCAGCTCAGAGCTTCCAGGGATACGGAGCTGAACCTGGAAGCTTGCCGGACCCAGGATTTATATCCAATATCAGCAAACTCCTGTTTTCCACTGCCTCCCACAGTTTGGTCAAACTCATGCTGGTAGCTTCGAGAACACTGTCCAACCATCTCATCCTCTCCCGTCCCCTTCGCCTTGTGCCATCTATCTTTCCCAGCATTAGGGTCTTTTCCAGGGAGTCTTCTCTTCTCATGAGGTGGCCAAAGTACTGGAGCCTCAGCTTCAGGATCTGTCCTTCCAGTGAGCACTCAGGGCTGATTTCCTTCAGAATGGAGAGGTTTGATCTTCTTGCAGTCCATGGGACTCTCAAGAGTCTCCTCCAGCACCATAATTCAAAAGCATCAATTCTTCGGCCATCAGCCTTCTTTATGGTCCACCTCTCACTCCCATACATCACTACTGGGAAAACCATGGCTCTAACTATATGGATCTTTGTTGGCAAGGTGATGTCTCTGCTTTTTCCCTAGATCTTAGATGCACCCATAAGGGGTAGACACCCTATATTTAGGGTGGGGAGAGACTGCTCCCATCTCAAGTTCCTTTTCCTTCCTTATCTGGTTGGCATCCCTCGGTTTTGGGAGTCAATTGAAGAATGTGCTTTCGGGGGTGAATTCCCCCCATCACCCATGATGCATGAATGACATCATACTTCAGGAGAAGCTCCCTGCAAAAAGGAGCAGACACTTGAAGGATACACAGAGAGAGAGAGATTCTGGGCTCATCCACACTTACCTTTTGCTCCATTGCTTTCCGTAGGAAAACTCACTCTTTCACCCTGAATCGGAACAAATGGCACTTTAGGTTTTCTGTGGATTGCTGTCTGCTCCAATTTGGCACTAAAGAGCAAGTTTTCATGGGGAAAGCACTGGGGCGAGGGAAACAGTTCTTGGAAATGGAGCTTTAAAGTGCATTCCTGGGCCTAGAAACACAGCTCAAAATTAAGTCTGGATGGTGTTAAGATCAGCAGAGGGGACCCTTTTAGTATGTCCACACACCCCAGTGCCAACCTGCAGTTTGCCGCAAGCGGTCTTGAGATTGCCCCCCACCAAATAATAACCATGCAAAGCCAAGAAATGTTTCATGATGCTAAAGCACACACCACCTGCCCTATTTTGACTGCACTCAGCTTGGAGTTGTGTCACAAAGCTCTGCGTAAGCCGATGTGTCAAGTAACAAGCAGGTCGGCTAAGGCTTTCTTTATCGGCAGGCTGCATCTCCAAGAAGGATGAGGACAGGAATTGGCAGGGCAGAGAAAGGAGCATTGCAGGATGGGGGAACCAATAATGGTGACAGGCTGAGTGGAGAAGATGAAAAATGCTAACTGATAGTTATTTCTGTACTTCTTGGCCACTTCCTGATCTGACATACACCACCAGCTTTTTGGATATTCATTGCATGCAAATTTATGCAGCAGAGTCACTGCTGCAGAGGCTATTTGTTTTGTGGCACTTGTCTGTTCTGACTTGCGCTGATACACGAGGTTGCAAATGGGTCGTGGAAAAGAAGGGGCTGGGTGCAAGGTGCAACTAGCTGGGATCTGCAAGAGGTTCCCCCAGATTCGAAGAGCTTCCTGACCCAAAGGAGAGGGACGACGGATGAAAAATTGCTTCGTTTTAATGCAAAACTACCTAATGCACCTTTCCCAAAGGAAGACACAAACTTGAAGCAAACAAAACCTTTAAAGCGGAGTTTGACTTGCACAGCCCTTTTGGTCAGCGTAAATTCTGCCCGGTCCCCAGGTGACATGACTGACCAGAAATTGGTTTGGAACAGGTGTACAGCACTCCTTGTCCTGTCCAGCCCCTGGCCCGCCCCTGAAACAACCATTTTTGGGGGGGATTAAAGGGTATAGAGGACCCCTGACCATTAGGTCCAGTTGTGATCAACTCTGGGGTTGCAGCACTCATCTCGCTTTATTGGCTGAGGGAGCCGGTATACAGCTTCCGGGTCATGTGGCCAGCATGACTAAGCCGCTTCTGGCGAACCAGAGCAGCGCACGGAAACACCGTTTACCTTCCTGCTGGAGTGGTACTTATTCATCTACTTGCACTTTCAAACTGCTAGGTTGGCAGGAGCAGGGACCGAGCAACAGGAGCTCACCCCGTCGCGGGGATTCAAACCACCGACCTTCTGATCGGCAAGTCCTAGGCTCTGTGGTTTAACCCACAGTGCCACCCGCATCCCGGGGGGGGGGGGGAATTAGGACAGCATAAATTCTGCCAGCTTAAATTCCGCTTGGAACAGCGAAAGATCCACCTCTTCCACACCCATACCCTCCAATATTCCTCTGATGAAAATCGGGACACATGTATTTTAGTGCTGTGTTGTTCCTTGAGTTAGCTGACTCACAAGAGAGCATGGCAGCACTGCAAGAGCCAGCTCATCTTCTTCCCTGAGCTTTGCAGCACTGGAGCGAGGAAACAGGACATTCCAGGATTAAATCAGAAACCGGGATGGCTTCTGCAATTCCGGGAACGTCCTGGGAAAATCAGAGTATGTGAGCTCCCTTTTCTCAGCAGATCTTGGATCTGAATTGTGCTGTCAATCCATCAGACTCATTTACTGGATGCAGAAGAGGTAGGAAAGAAATCAAAGCAGCTAACAATATGAATTGTTTAGATATATTTTTCATTCCTGCAATAAAGCTCTTGGGTCAGCTGGAGCAAATTGAATTATGCTTTGTAGTTATTAAATATATGGATGGATGGCTGAATGCATTATACAGTGGTACATCGGGTTACAGATGCTTCAGGTTACAGACACTTCAGGTTACAGACTCTGTTAACCCACAAATAGTACCTCGGGTTAAGAACCTTGCTTCAGGATGAGAACAGAAATCGTGCAGTGGCGGCATGGTGGCCCCATTAGCTAAAGTGGTGCTTCAGGTTAAGAACAGTTTCAGGTTAAGAATGGACCTCCAGAACAAATTAAGTTCTAAACCCGAGGTACCACTGTACAATATTGCTAGTTGGACGTGGATTAATTCTGACAATATTGAAAGATACTGTGCATTGTTTTTTCACTTTTAAATGTTTTCAATTGTTTCTGGGCACCTGTCCTATCTCTACCCAATGGCTATTCCTCAGAACAGAGGCAGCCACACTAAACACCCTTCTCTGAGCTACTGCGTAGCACATTTCTGGGACCTTTGTTTCACACTCCAGGTGCTCAGAACAGCAGAAAGTCCCAAATTCCTGCCATCCCTACAATCAGGGCTTTTTTTCCAGCCGGCAGTCAGTTCCAGCTGCTCTCAGGTTGGCGCCATTGCCATTCTAAGAGAACGAGGGAGGCATTCGTGGTGAGTTCGGGCTCCTCTTTTAATCTAGATGAATAGCACTGCCCGCAACCAACAACCAAAAGCCTCAAAGAGAGCACTTGTGTAACAGAACAGGATTGTTCGCAACAGTGCACTTCTAATGATCTGCCTATTTCCAAGGTGCTTTGGGAAAGAATGAAGGCATAAGGAACAGCTGCCTGCAAGGACAATGATTGCAGAAGCGGAATCGTTGCCTGCTGCGGAGTCCAACCAGCTTAGATTGCAGCAGGTGATTTCTCTTTCTTATGCCAACGTAAAATGTGCTTTTAACTAGAATTGCTGCAGCTCAAGTTCAAGGTTAATTCAGAGCAGGTCCAGAGTCAATGGTGACCTGCCAAGGCCCATGATCAAGTAGGGGGCCCAAAGCAAGCGCCAAGGCTCAGCACCACTGGGATCTGCTGAGGGCCCAAACCCCAGCAAAGCCTACACTGACTGGCAGCAGAGCTCCAGGGTCCTGGAGAGAAATCCTTCCTGGCCTGCCTGCAGATACTGGAGACTGATATAATAATAATAATAATAATAATAATAATAATAATAATAATAATAATAATAATATTTATACCCCACATCTGGCTGGGTTTCCCCAGCCACTCTGGGCGGCTTCCAACAGAATATTAAAATACAATACTCTATTAAACATTAAAAGCTTCCTAAACAGGGCTGCCTTCAGATGTCTTCTAAAAGTCTGGTAGTTGTTTTTCTCTTTGACATCTGGTGGGAGGGCATTCCACAGGGTGGGTGCCACGACCGAGAAGGCCCTCTACCTGGTTCCCTGTAACTTGGCTTCTCACAGCAAGGGAAGCACCAGAAGGCCCTCGGTGCTGGACCTCAGTGTCCAGGCTGAACGATGGGAGTGGAGATTCTCCTTCAGATATACAGGACCGAAGCCATTTAGGGCTTTAAAGGTCAGCACCAACAATTTGAATTGTGCTTGGAAACATACTGGGAGCCAGTGTAGGTCTTTCAAGACCGGTGTTATGTGGTCTCGGCAGCCGCCCCCAGTCACCAGTCTGGCTGCCGCATTCTGGATTAGTTGTAGTTTCTGGGTCACCTTCATTGCAGTAGTCCAAGCGAGAGATAACTAGAGCATGCACCACTCTGGCGAGACACAGTTAGGGTCTCATCCTGCATACCAGATGGAGCTGATAAACAGCTGCCCTGGACATAGAATTGACCTGTGCCTCCATGGACAGCTCTGAGTCCAGAATGACTCCCAGGCTGCGCACCTGGTCCTTCAGGGGCACAGTTACCCCATTCAGGACCAGGGAGTCCTCCACACCCGCCCTTCTCCTGTCCCCCCAAAACAGTACTTCTGTCTTGTCCAGGATTCAACCTCAGTCTGTTAGCTGCCATCCATCCTCCAGCCGCCTCCAGGTACTTGCACAGGACCTTCACCACCTTCACTGGTTCTGATTTGAAAGAGAGGTAGAGCCCTTTTGCATGGAGCAACAAGAAGAACTTTCTGGCAGTAAGAGCTGTTCAACAGTGGAACTGTCTCCCTAGGGAGGTGGTAGACTCTCCCTCCTTGGATGGCCATCAGTCACAGATTCTTTTGCTGAGATTCCTGCATTGCAGAGGGTTGGAGTAGATGACCTTTGGTGGTACCTTCCAACTCTGTTGTTGTTGTTTAGTCATGTCCAACTCTTTGTGACCCCATGGACCAGAGCACGCCAGGCACTTCTGTCTTCCACTGCCTCCCTCAGTTTGGTCAAACTCATGCTGGTAGCTTCGAGAACACTATCCAACCATCTTGTCCTCTGTCGTCCCCTTCTCCTTGTGCCCTCCATCTTTCCCAACATCAGGGTCTTTTCCAGGGAGTCTTCTCTTCTCATGAGGTGGCCAAAGTATTGGAGCCTCAGCTTCAGGATCCGTCCTTCCAGTGAGCACTCAGGGCTGATTTCCTTAAGAATGGATAGGTTTGATCTTCTTGCAGTCCATGGGACTCTCAAGAGTCTCCTCCAGCACTATAATTCAAAAGCATCCATTCTTCGGCGATCAGCCTTCTTTATGGTCCAGCTCTCACTTCCATACATCACTACTGGGAAAACCATGGCTTTAACTATACGGACCTTTGTTGGCAAGGTGATGTCACTGCTTTTTAAGATGCTGTCTAGGTTTGCCATCGCCTTTCTCCCAAGAAGCAGGCGTCTTTTAATTTTGTGACCTTTCCAACTCTACGATTCTATAATTCTATGAAAGCAGATGCTCTACTGCTGAGCTACATATTTCGCTTATCACGTTGGAGACAGCTGGCGTGGAAAGCGGTCTACAAATGATGAGAAATAAATAAGGAGAATAAAAATGGACAGCCTAACTCAATGTGGCTTCATATTGACATTTATCTCTTTTTATCCTCACACACACCCCCATTGCATCCCTCTCTGTTCTCCGCCATCAAGCTTTAGGGCTGGATTTTTGCTGGTGGGGTTTCTTCTCTTTTGATGGCACAGTATAAATAATAAGCCATATTAGCAGCTGGATATTGCTTGCGCCCTATAAGGAATAAATATTTCATTCCAAATGAAAGGCATTTCTTGCCCTGTGGGACGAACGTGGCTAATAATTGGGCATATTGCACATTTCTGTGTTGAGCTGACGAGCATTTTTTACAGGCTTGCGTCTGGTTTTTCTTCCACAGAGGCAAAGATGTCACCAGAGCACAGCCTTCCTCGTCATATTTAGTATCCTTTGCTGAGATGTTTAATCAAGGGGATCATGAGGGGAGAATTAATCTCCAATAGGTCATTTCCCCCCCCCCCAAGCTGGTCTTGCAGAAGAGCAATCCAATCAGCTCCTCACCCACCGAAGTCATTTCAAGGAAAAGGTCAGGACGTAAAGGCAGCGCCTGCACGATGACAGCCAGACGCAATCCCTTTTCAGGCATGCAATTAAAGAATCCTGCACTCCTGTAATAGCCTCTTGATAAAGGGTGTTATTAATCATCATTATTATTATCACCCATTCAGAGCTTTTGCAGGTGAGAAATATTTCAGCAACACGCTCCATTTCCTCCTGCAAGAGCTTGCGGTAGCAATGTGAGCTTTTTTTTTTTTACTCTGGCGAGACAGCGGACACATAGGGTCTCATCCCGTGTACCAGGTGGAGCTGGTAGACAGCTGCCCTGGACACAGATTTGACCTGTGCCTCCACGGACAGCTGTGAGTCCAGAATGACTCCCAGGCTGTGCACCTGGTCCTTCAGGGGCACAGTTACCCCATTCAGGACCAGGGAGTCCTCCACACCTGCCCTCTTTGTATCCCCAAAACATTACTTCTGTAGACCCATGAATGGCCCTGACGCTAGGTCCACTAATTTCATTAGTCTTACCCTGACTAAAATAACCATATAGAGATGGAATGCTCTGTCTCATGAGACCAGGGCCCTGCAGGATCTGATTTCTTTCCGCAGGGCCTGTAAGACAGAGTTGTTCCACCTGGCCTTTGGCTTGGAATCAATTTGATTCCCTCCCCCTCTTTCCTTTTTCCTTTCTCCTTCTGTGTTGGAACTCCTATTTGGGGACTTCCCTGGCTTTTTTCTGGCCCACGTAGGACCAGTCTGGATAGTTGGCCTTGGTGAAGATTTGACGTTTTCACCCCAAAAAAGTTTTTGATTTGAGTTTCTACTGAAATGAAGCTGCATTTTAATGTTTTAATGTTGTATTTTAATCTTGTTTTTAAAGCTGTATTTCAACCAATTGTTTTTAAATTTGGTGTTAGCGGCCCTGAGCACGGTCTTGGCTGGGGAGGGCAGGGTATAAATTATTATTATTATTATTATTATTATTATTATTATTATTATTATTATTCTCTTGAATGGGAATGAATCTATGGGCAAAGGTTGCTTTTTGGGGCTGGAAATGTGAAGTGGGGCTCTTGCCACCTGCCCAGAAGGAACAGGGAAGAGCGTAAGAAAAGGAGCCTGGAAAAAAACAGAGCTGCTAAATTAATTATCCACACTCCCCCTCCAACCCACTGCCTCTCCAACACCTTTATAAGCTTTTTCTCACACCTGCTCTCCTGAGGTTGAGAACGCAATAATCTGATGGATGTTCAGATGTCCCTGCCAGATGGGTGCCCATCTCCACCCGCCCTGCTTCCTTGCTCCCCTTGTGCAAACATCTTGCGGGTTTGCAGAAGCAGCCACGGTTATTAGACAATCAAACAATTTATTACAGAGACCCAGCTGGTAGCAAGGCAGGACTTGACAGCAGCGCTCAACCTCAATTGATTCTTGGTTCTGCCCCCTTTGCAGGGCAGTAAATCAACCTGGCCATTTGCACATGTCTTGCCTGCAATTTTGGCTTTACTTTTTTTCCCTTCTCCTTTGAGGAAAAAAATAAATAAATCTGCAGATGCAGGCTAGAAAAAAACATGTCTAGACCAGCCGAGCGAGAGTCGCAAGGAATGGAATGAGAACTTCCAATACTTTGCTGTTGTTGTTTAGTTGTTTAGTCGTGTCCGACGCTTCGTGACCCCCTGGACCAGAGCACGCCAGGCACTCCTGTCTTCCACTGCCTCCCGCAGTTTGGTCAGACTCATGTTTGTAGCTTTGAGAACACTGTCCAACCATCTCGTCCTCTGTCGTCCCCTTCTCCTTGGGCCCTCCATCTTTCCCAACATCAGGGTCTTTTCCAGGGAGTCTTCTCTTACTCCTGCTAAATGATCTGATGCATAGTTTGTGGGAAGTTTGGTATCTACCGCTGTCAATGGCAGCCCAGCTGAGACCATCCTATAACTAGGGATCCTGGGTGTTGATTTTGCAAAGCGCACACTGAACCAAGGCTAAGGCAGTGTGGTGCAATGGTTAGAGTGTTGGATTTGGACCTGGGAGACCAGGTTCAAATTCCTGCTTAGCTGTACAGCTCATGGGGTGACCTTGGGCCAGCCACTTGCTCTCAGCCTGACCTACCTCACAGGGTTAGTGTGAGAAGGGAGAACTCCACATGCCACCTCAAAGCCCCTTGGAGGACAGGTGAGCTGATAAGGCAATAACTAAATAAAATATAAGCAATACAAACCTCCCCTTACACAAGACCCAAAATGGCGTGTTCAGAGGGCAGAGAGGGAGTGAGGCTGAGCTGGCCTGAGATCTGCTTGAACCCGAGCTCGTCTCACAGTCATTGTGTGGTTGTGTCAGGCCGAATCCGGACCTGATCATCCTGTCCCCCAGCAATGGCTGCACTGCTCTGCAAGGACACACTGGCAGGGGGCAGGAGTTAGGATTGCCCCCTAAATCATGGCCCCATGCAAATCACCCCACCTTCGTCTAAACCAGACTTTACTTTGATTTATTTTATAAGGGAGAATTTGTAAAGATCCTCAATTTATCTGTCTGTATATTACCAATAAAGGTTTTGTGAATGTTTCTTCAAAACCTGCCAAAGAGTCCAGTTCTTTTGTTGTTTCTTCACATATTTTGAAAAAAGATTCCCATTCATATTTAAAGTCACAGTTATCCTTGTCATGTAGTTTGTGTGTCAGTTTTGCCAGTTCCGCATAGTCCATCAGTTTTTCTTGCAACAGTTCTTTTATCAGGGTTTCTTCGTTCTTCCATCCTTGTGCTATTAAGACTCTTGCTGCCATTGTCGCATACATAAAAATGTTTTTTTATTTCTTTGGCAGGTCTTTCCCCATAGTCCCTAACAAGAAAGCTTTGGGGTTTTTCACAAATGTTAAACAAAAATTTTTCTTTAACTCATTATATATCATTTCCCAAAACATTTTAATTTTACTGCAATCCCACCACATATGATAAAAAGTCCCTTCTTTTCCCTTGCAATTCCAACATAGGTTTGAACATGTTTTGAACATTTTCCCTAACTATACTGGTGTTATATACCATCTGTACATCATTTTCATGTAGTTTTCTTTCAGTAAAGAACAGGCTGTAAATTTTAAGTCAATTTTCCATAACCTTTCCCAATCTTCCAACATAATATTGTGGCCTATATCTTGTGCCCATTTAATCATAACTGCTTTCACCTCTTCATCTTTAGTCTCCCATTCTAACAAAACATTGTAAGCACCTTTCAGCAGTTTTACCTTCCCTTCTATCACTTCTTATTCAGGAGAATTTGTCACCTGATAGCATCCATCTGTCTCTAGAGACAATGGAGTGCGCCTCTGGGGGTGAAGCTAAACTGCTGTGTTAGCAGCAGTGAAGTGACCTCTCCGAGGCTCAAGTCTGGGCTGTGTGTATGGATCTGCTGGGCTGGCCAGACGTCAAGACCCCCCTCCTGATCTCACTGATGTGGTCCAAAGGAAGAGCAATATGTCTGGCATCAGCTTAGCTGCAGGAGTTGCCAGAAGGAGTCATACAAGACTCCACTCAACCGACTTAGTGACTCCACTCCAGATTTGTGTAGGGCTTACTCTGCAAAGCAGCGGAGGTTTAGGACCAGAGTTTTCCTTCTCCTTGTTTGGCTACCTTCACAGGTGGGTGAGCCCCATCTACCCCTCACTTTCCTCTACAGAATGTGCAGGAACTGCCTTTTTGACTGCTAGACCCACTTTTGGGACTCAGCTACATTAGTAAAGTGCCTTATAACACTGTGACACCAGATGGCACTGTGGAGTCCCTTCTTTCGCCAATGTGATTTCCCAATATGAGGTTTACAGAACGTTTTCCTGAAAGGCTTTTTTGATCTGTGTAGATCCAGCCTTGGTCTTATCTGCTTAATCGGTCAGAACCTGTTTTTTCATGCAGTCCAAAATTCATTGAGGGTTTGAGACCCGTCAGTGACCTTCACATGGTTTTTCCAGCAGTTGAAGCTGTTCTTGGGGTATGGCCGCTGTTGCTGTCAAAACCCCCTAAGTGGTATACCTAAGACGTTTCAGACTGCAACTAGTGAACCAGTGAGGGCGGTGAAGGTCCTGTGTGAGTGCCTGGAGGCGGTTGGAGGATGGCTAACAGATTGAGCTTGAATCCTTACAAGACAGAAGTACTGTTTTGGGGGGACAGGGGGCGGGCAGGTGTGAGGGACTCCCTGGTCCTGAATGGGGCAACTGTGCCCCTGAAGGACCAGGTGCGCAGCCTGGGAGTCATTTTGGACTCACAGCTGTCCATGGAGGTGCAGGTTAATTCTGTGTCCAGGGCGGCTGTCTACCAGCTCCACCTGGTACGCAGGCTGAGACCCTCCCTGCCCGCGGACTGTCTCACCAGAGTGGTGCATGCTCTAGTTATCTCCCGCTTGGACTACTGCAATGCGCTCTACGTGGGACTACATTTGAAGGTGACCCGGAAACTGCAATTAATCCAGAATGTGGCAGCTAGATTGGTGACTGGGAGTAGCCGCCAGGACCACATAACACCAGTCCTGAGAGATCTGCACTGGTTCCAGTACATTTCCAAGCACAATGCTGACCTTTAAAGCCCTAAATGGCCTCAGTCCTGTATACCTGAAGGAGCATCTCCACCCCCATCATTCAGCCCGGACACTGAGATCCAGTGCCGAGGGCCATCTGGCAGTTCCCTCATTGTGAGAAGTGAGGCTACAGGGAACCATACAGAGGTCCTTCTCAGTAGTGGTGCCCGCCCTGTGGAATGCCCTCCCTTCAGATGTGAAGGAAATAAGCAGCTATCTTTTCTTTAGAAGACATCTGAAGGTAGCCCTGTTTAGGGAAGTTTTTTAATATTTAATGCTGTATTGTTTTTAACACTCAATTGGAGGCCACCCAGAGTGGCTGGGGAAACTCAGCCAGATGGGCGGGGTATAATAAATTATTATTATTATATTATTATTATTATAACTATGGGAAAGGGCTGTAGCTCTGTGGCAGAACATCCACTTTCCATGCAGAAGATCCCAGGTTCAGCTCAGTAGAAGGCGGCTTCCTATGTTGCTACAACACCCATCATCCTTGATGGTTGACCATGTTGACTGCAGCTGATGGAAATGGTAGCTTCACATCTGGGTTTTTCTTGACTGCAGAAATCTGGCTCCTCAGACTCTGTGCTCATGTTGCTATGGGAAAGGAAAGCATTCTGTTTATGGATTGTTTGTTTTCAGTTTTAATTGAAATGATCTGAACTACGGAAGCTAGACAGAAACCCTTGCTTGCCGTACCTCCTAAATGGGAACAAAATAATTCAGTAAGAAATCATTTGGATTTTATTTCTTAGGAAGCTTGTAATATACATTAATTATGATGTCTGGGCCCTTAACAATATCCAGAGAGGATTGGGTAATGGATAAAATGTGTCTGCTGCTTATGACACCAGAGCCAATTATATTTAAATGCTGGCATCTTGCTCAGTTTTAATGACCAACATGCCTCTGTTCATTGGTGCTATTAGTTTTCATCTATAAATCAAGCTCCCAATAACTGTAAGGAAACAAAATATCAATCGCATCTTCTTTTTCATCTTTTTTTAAATAGGACTAGTTGTCATTTCGAATTTTGTAAACTGGTGATTTTTCACCTGGAATTGAAGGAAGAGTGAAATGTTTTTCAGACCATCAGTAAAACTTGCCAATTCCACTCCAGGGTTTGTTTGTCATTTCTTAGAATGTATAAATGGCAGAATTTAACCATTTGCCTGCCCATCAAGAATTCAAAATGCAGTTGTACCTTGGTTTTCAAATAGAATGTGTTCCGAAGTCCGTGCGACATCCGAAACGTTTGGCTTCTGAGGCAAAGTTCACAAACCGGAACACCTACTTCCGGGTTTGCGCCGTTGGAGTTCTGAATTGTTTGTGAACTAAGCTGTTCAAAAACCAAGGTACGACTGTACTAGCATTTCATCATCTGTCCCTCCCATTTTTTTAAGGCTCCAAAATTATCAAGCGCTGTTTTATTGATTAAAATATTTCCATACCACCTTTCATAAAGAGTAATGAGGCAGTACACCACCCCAATCCCCAAAACGCAATAAAATTGCAATCCGTAATAAAATGTTAGCCACTAGTTCTGGCCATGAGATTTTTGTGAAAACTTTTTCACTTGCAGTTCTCCTTGGCAGGGCAATGAGCAATTTCTCCTACTAAATGAGCTTCCACAGAGTACTTAACAACACAGGGAGGAGCATTTGCGGCAGCGGTTGTGAAGCACCCTCCCCAAAGAGACCTGTCTGGTGCCAAGGTAAAGGTAAAGGGACCCCTGACCATTAGGTTCAGTCGTGGCCGACTCTGGGGTTGCGGTGCTCATCTCGCTTTGCTGGCCGAGGAAGCCGGCGTACAGCTTCCGGGTCATGTGGCCAGCATGACTAGGTCACTTCTGGCGATCCAGAGCAGCGCACGGAAACGCCATTTACCTTCCCGCCGGAGCGGTACCTATTTATCTACTTGCACTTTGAAGTGCTTTCAAACTGCTAGATTGGCAGGGGCAGGTACTGAGGTCATGCTAACTTATCCAGGAATTCTAAAAGGCTGTGAGTTGGAGGTTTTTTATCTGATATTTCTGCTTCTGTTTTTGGTTTTGTGTTTTTGATGTCCCTGGCTCTGTGCTGCCCTGAAATCCTAAAACAGGGGCAGGGAACCTGAAATATACTCAGAGTCGCAAAGTGATTTCATGCTCTTTATTCAGCTCATAGTGGTGAGGAGGAATGAATGAAAGTCCCCTCAAAGTATCTGCTTTATATACATTATTTACACAATGGGCTGCACATGATTGGCTAATTCCGGAATTCTACTGTAAGCCAATCAGGTTGTGGATTCACTTCTATCTGGAGCATGATTGGTTGGTTCCTGCCAACCAATCATACTACTGCATTGTTCTAGGACCAATCAGACTGCTGCATTCTGAATCCTATTGTTCTAGGACCAATCAGACTGCTGCCTTTTGGATCCTATTGTTCTAGGACCGATCAGACTGCTGCAGTTTGGATCCTATTCAACTCAGTACATAACAGAACCCAGCTGGCCATACAGACATTGCTGGCCTCCAACTCCCCTCAGCCCCCGCCAGCATGGCTGATGTTGAGTTGATGGGTGTTGTAGTCTGAGAACAACTGCAAGACTGTGGCTTCCCCATCTCTGTGCCAAAATGGAAAGATGCAATGGAAATGAATGCCGTAAATAAATCACCAGGTTCTGTGTTTCTTTTTTTGCAGTTAAACATAGAATACCAGTCAGCCCAATGCCTGCTTGAAGAGAAAAGTTTTCATCTGGCACCTAAGATCTCTTCTCTCTGATGATCATTCGTAGCCGAGTAAGATTGTCTTCCATAAACATGGTTCTAATAGTGAGTCCGTAAGTGACTGTGGAGGCCAATTCGGGACCCAGACATCCTTCCACAGTGGGGACATTGGTTTCCGCGCAGGAGTTGAACATGGTGTGGATTTACCAATCGTGCCTTCCTCTTAGCACGTTTCTCCCTTGTGTTCTAAGTTTGAGTGCCTTCTCAGTAGTGGTACCCACCCTCTGGAACGCCCTCCCACCACATGTCAAAGAGAAAAACAACTACCAGATTTTTAGAAGACATCTGAAGGCAGCCCCGTTTCGGGAAGCTTTCAATGTTTAATAGATTATTGTATTTTAATATTCTGTAGGAAGCCACCCAGAATGACTGGGGAAACCCAGCCAGGCGGGCAGGGTATAAATAATAATTATTATTATTATTATTATTATTATTATTATTATTATTATTATTATTATTATTATTATCATTATTATTCAAAGCTCATGACACCTTTGGTAAAGGCTGTTCTCCAATTGGAGCACTCGCAGGCAAGTGTTTCCCAATTGTTGGTGTTTATACTACATTTTTCAAAGATTTGCCTTGAGAGAGTCTTTAAACCTCTTTTGTTGACCACCAGCATTACGCTTTCCATTGTTAAGTTCGGAATAGAGTAGTTGCTTTGGAAGACTGGGCACAACATGCCCAGTTCAACAAAGTTGATGTTGAAGAATCATTGCTTCGACCCTGCTTCAATGAAGGCAAGCTTCTTTAAGGAGAGCCAATCAGCTTGGGGTGGGGGGAGGGACAAGAGCACCCCCAGAACAGAGTGTGGGGTGAGGAGAGGTACAAAGCCCCATTCCTTGCAGTGAGAGAATGATCATATTAGTGTGCCTTTGCATTCCACTCCTTGTCTTCGTAGCATTTCTGACAGATTTCTTAGCTGTGATTTCTGCATTGCAGGGGGTTGGACTAGATGACTCGTGGGGTCCCTTGCAACTTGACAATTCTGTGGTTCTGTAACCAGGCTCCCTGGCCACTTGGTGGTATGATTTGACACTTCCTTGCTTTTCTAAATGCATTTTTCAAGCTCTCTCATTGATCAAATCATTTGACTTCTTTCTTTCTCTCTCTGTCTCCCTGTGCCAGAAAGAGATGGTTTCTGCAGGTGCAGCATTCCATTTAACAGCCCTATAAACTGAAATCAATTACAAGCCTGAGTGGGATGTCTGCTTTAGGGTGTGATGAGGGCCAGAAAAGAAAGGGGATGTGGTACTATGCAGAACTGGTTTTGCTAGCACTTTAGGGCCTTTGCTGGGCTGCAAAGATACAGGGCGGGATCTGAGAGCCTGTGGATCCCTGTCCCCTGATGAGAAAGGTAGAAGCTCAGCTGAGGAACATCTGCTTTGCATGCAGAAGGCTCCAGGTTCAAGACCTGGTCTCTCCAGGTAGAGCTGGGATTGTCCCCGCATCTGAAATCCCGGTGTAGACATCGCTGAGTTACATGGACCTCTGGTCTGACTCTGTATAAGGCCGTTCCCTCTGCTCCAAAGGCAGGCCAAGTACACAGAAACAGGTGAGGTGGTAAAATTGGGGTTACTGAATACTATCAAAAGGTAATCTAGCCTAGCCTGTCTCTGTATGCTAAGCTTAAAATACGTAATGACTTTGTTTCTTCTTCATGCGAGAGTGGTGCAGGCCTGGAAAGAGGTTCCCTTTGCAAGATCCAAAGAACAAGGTTCGAGACCTCATTGTGGCAGAGAGAACACTGTTTCCTGCAAAGTTCATTTCCATTAGGACACACACTACATAGGCAAATATACATCATCTTAGCCGTTCATCCTCTACCCATCCGCCTGCTGCTGCAATCAGTGCTTCATCATCTCTCATCCAACCACAGTCCTTTAAAACCCTTTTGTTGTTGTTGTTTAGTCGTTTAGTCATGTCTGACTCTTCATGACCCCCTGGACCAGAGCACGCCAGGCACTCCTGTCTTCCACTGCCTCCCGCAGTTTGGTCAAACTCATGCTGGTAGCTTCGAGAACACTGTGCAACCATCTTGTCCTCTGTCGTCCCCTTCTCCTTGTGCCCTCCATCTTTCCCAACATCAGGGTCTTTTCCAGGGAGTCTTCTCTTCTCATGAGGTGGCCAAAGTATTGGAGCCTCAGCTTCATGATCTGTCCTTCCAGAGAGCACTCAGGGCTGATTTCCTTCAGAATGGAGAGGTTTGATCTGCTTGCAATCCATGGGACTCTCAAGAGTCTCCTCCAGCACCAGAATTCAAAAGCATAAATTCTTCGGCGATCAGCCTTCTTTATGGTCCAGTTAAAACCCTTTTTACTGTATGTGTCATAACCCTCCTTGTACCTTACATGGAGTCAGCCATTGATTTCCTCTTTAATGGCTACTTCCCAGCCTTGCGTAAAGTCACATTCTTGCATACATGACACAGGCCACAATAATAATGGGCCTGACAGTAATCCCACCTCAGTTATTCAAAGCAGGTTATAAACTACTGAGAGATTCCTTTGTTCCTGCAGCACCCTGAAAATGGCACACGCATGCGTGATCACACACAACTTGAACACACACAAGTGGAGAGTTGCTTGTTGTCTCCCTCGAGAGGTTGTGGACTCTTTCCTTAGAAGATTCTAAGCAGAGGTTAGATGACCACCTGTCACATTATATAGGCAAATATACTATGGTTACCAGATTTTTTTCAATGAATCCGAGGACACTTTTTTTTTTTTTTAAGCTGAGTAGGGAGTCAGTAGTGGGGATGGTGAGGCAAAAGACCCTGGGCCCAAGCACACATGCATATTGTATAAAGGTGCAAAGTCCTTCTTTCACACCCTGTGAAACATAAATGCACAGAGTTTTTTTAAAAAACTGGGCAACGGCCGGCCAGCACGATTCCCGAGGCTCCCCCAATCTGTCAAAACAAAGGGGGAAGGGGGCAAGAGATTGCACAAGACACATCATATGGGGACTTCCAGCGAGGAAAAATGGCAGGTGCCATGGCAGCGAACAACTCCTGAAGCCAACCAGAGCAAACTGCGCTACCAGGCTGGTTCCAGGCTGCTAAGGCTGCCACTGGCACATTTTCCAGGGACAGATTTGCAAATCTGGGGACATTCCGGGGACGGAATTTGTCCAGGGACAGATTTGCAAATCCAGGAATTGTCCCCGGGAACCAGGTACGTCTGGTAACCCTAAAATAGACATCATCTCACCCAATCACCTTCTGCCATCCCATCATCTCTCATCCAACCTAGCTTTACTTTGTGTGTTGGAGCCCTCCTTCTGCCCTATATGGAGCTGTTTTTCACTTTAACATTTAGCTGTTTGGTTCCTCCATAACAGCTCCATATACAGTGGTACCTCGGGTTACAGATGTTTCAGGTTACAGACTCTGCTAACCCAGAAATAGTACCTCAGGTTAAGAACTTTGCTTCAGGATGAGAACAGAAATCATGCAGCGGCGGCACAGTGGCAGCGGGAGGCCCCATTAGCTAAAGTGGTACCTCAGGTTAAGAACAGTTTCAGGTTAAGAATGGACATCCAGAATGAATTAAGTTCTTAACCCGAGGTACCACTGTAACAGTTTTTTTTTTTATAATAATTTTTAATGATTTTTCAGAACACACAACATACAACAAACAAAACAAAAGAAAA
This sequence comes from Podarcis melisellensis, assembly GCF_964234715.1. Taxonomy (NCBI): domain Eukaryota; kingdom Metazoa; phylum Chordata; class Lepidosauria; order Squamata; family Lacertidae; genus Podarcis; species Podarcis melisellensis. The sequence continues at coordinate 6,837,388 of NC_138538.1, read as the reverse complement.
CACATATATCTCAAAAAACAAATACATACAAATAAAATTTGACTTCCCCATACCTCCCTTTCACCGCATCCTTGTTTTACCATTTTTTAGCAACCCTTAAATCAATTTTTCTAATTAACTCTCTTTTGAATTTTCTTAAGATTAACATTTACAGCTGTAATTCTCTGTTTCTTACCCCTTAACATCTTATCAATCCACAATTTTGCAACAGTTTTTAAGATATACTTTAAATTTTCCCCAGTCCTCCTCCACTGTCTCTTTCCTCTGGTCACGGATTCTGCCGGTCATCTCTGCCAGTCCCATGTATTCCGTCACCTTCGTCTGCCATTCTTCCAGAGTAGGTAGTTATTGCATCTTCCAATACTTTGCCAACAGGATTCTTGCTGCTGTGGTTGCATACATAAAAAATGTCCTGTCCTTCTTTGGTACCAGTTGGCCGACCATGCCCGGGAGAAAAGCCTCCGGTTTCTTTACAAATGTCCACTTAAGGACTTTCTTAATTTCATTATAGATCATTTCCCAGTAGGCCTTAACCTTTGGGCAGGTCCACCAAAGATGGTAAAAAGTTCCTTCAGATTCCTTACATTTCCAACAGTTATTATTGGGCAAATGATAGATCTTCGTCTGGTCCTGGTGATTTCCCTAATTGCATATTCTGAATGGCACCCTCTATTTCTTGTTCTGTAATTTTCTCATTCAAAATCCTTTTATTTTGTTCTGAGATCTTTGATAGTCCATATTTTTTGATGAATTCCTCTATTTCTTGTTCATTTGTTGGCCCTTGTGCATACAGTTTCTTGAAAAAACTTTGAAAACAATTACTTATCTCATTTGGTTTATTAATAAGTTTCCCATCTACTTCCAAGGATGTCACAGTATTCAACTTTTGTCTCTTTTTCAGTTGCCATGCCAGCAGTTTCCCACATTTATCTGCCGATTCAAATGTCTTTTGTCTCATTTGCTTTATCTTCCATTCTATTTCTTGGTTCATCAGTTCCATATATTGCGTCTGATAATACTTTATTTCTCTTAGAATCTCTTGAGACTTTGGTTTAGATCTCAATTTCTTCTCTCCCTCTTTCATCTGTTTCAAGATTTTTTCCTTCCTTTCATTTTGTTTTTTCCTCTTTATAGAATTCTGCTGGATTAGGAAACCGTGCATCACGGCCTTGCTTGCGTCCCATATTATTCTTTTCTCCACTTCTGTTCTCATATTTATCTCAAAGTAATCTTTCACTGTTTTTTGGGCCTTTTTATAAATTTCTTCATCTCTAAATAGGGTGTCATTCATTCTCCATCTAAAGGTTCCAGCTGTTGTTAGTTTCATCTCCATCTGTACTGCATTATGGTCGGAGCAGGTTTTTGGGCAGATTTCTGTTTTTTTAACTCTTGGTGCCAGGTTGCTAGAAATCCATATTTGATCAATTCTGGTCCATGTCATTTTTGCTTCAGAGAAGAAGGTTCCCTCTCTTTCCAGAGGGTTCCTCGTTCTCCAAATGTCAATCAAGTCCATGGTGTCAGTCATCTCGAAAAAAGTCTTTGGTAGTCTCCCTTCCTTAGAAATTACAAGCCTCTGTGCCTTATCCATATTTGTGGAGACGACTCCATTCATGTCTCCCATCATTACAATTTTATAGTCCATAAAGTCCATTAAAGTCTCATGCAACTTCTTGAAGAATTCAGCCTTCCCTTCATTGGGTGCATAAACTCCTACTATCAAAATTTTTTCTCCTTGAATTTGAATTTCCACTGCCAGGTATCTTCCTTGTTCATCTTTGAATATCATTTTTGGTGCCAGTTTTTCCTTTGCATAAATCACCACCCCTCTTTTCTTAACCTTATCTGATGAAATAAATTCCAGTCCCAATCTCTTGTTTGTCAAAAGCTTCCTGTGTGTCCTGGCAATATGGGTTTCTTGCAAACATATTAAATCTAATTGTTCTTTCCTTAATATGTGAAAAACTTGGTTTCTTTTTCTGGGAAGGTTAAGGCCATTACAATTCCAACTCAGAAGTTTCAGAGACATTTTTGTTACTGGGTGTCTTTTCCACCGACTGCTCCAAGTTCTTGTTCCTCGTCAGTCGGTGCTGGGTTTAATCCAAATGATAGGTTTGCAATGTCAGTTGGTTCTCTCCCGCTCACAGTTCCTTTTTGTAAATCCTCAAAATATCTCTCCAAAAAGTGTTCTTTATCCTGAATTGTTTTTATTTTAATCTTCTTCCCTTTGAAGTTAAAGGACAGTCCTTGTGGGAATTCCCACCTGAATGGGATGTTGTTTTCTTTCAGCAGGTCCACTAAATTTTTAAAGTAGGTTCTTACCTCCAAAATATATCTAGGAATATCTTTAAAGATCTGTATCTGAGAGTTTTTAATAACCAGTGCCTTCTGAAAATGTAGGTTCAATATTTTATCTCTCTCTTCCTTGGATCTCAAAGTAATTAAACAATCCCTTGGTTTTTTTCCCTTGTCTCCTGCCAAGCCGGAAGGCTGTAGTTATTACAAATTCCTCTTCCTCTCCTTCCAAATCTTCCTGCCAAAATTCTTGAAACTTCTCTGTGAGAAATTCCCCGAGGTTGTCCCCTTCTTCTTCTGGTACCAATCTTAGCTTCAGATTTTTACCTTTTCTCTCCAGTTCCATTAGGGCCAAAGTTGCATCATGTTCATTTACCTTTTTCACAATTGGCACGAATTTTTCCCTTGTCTCCTCAGCAGTACTCTTGGCACTCTCAGCAATTTTCCTTGTTTCTGTACTTTCTTGTATTAATCTATTTATAGAATCTGTATTAGATGATATTGTCGTCGTGTTCAAATCCAACCTTGCTGTCAAATCTGTCAATTTCTTAGAGTTCTCTGTAGACTGCTTTGTCAGAGCCTCCAAAGATTGATTTATTTTAATCAGTGCCTGTGTCATAGATTCCATTGATGCTGATGTTGCTTTTTCCTGTGCAGCTGGTACTCCTGAAGTGGAGCCTCTTTTCTTTTGTGCTAGCTTTGTTTTTGATCTCGTTGATATTTCCTCCACTGGAGTGCTCATAGCCAAGGTCGTTCTCACAGGAAAAATTTATAAGTGGAAAATCCCACTCCTTCCTTAATAGAACTGTATCCCTTCTTGTCCCCTAGAGGGGGTAAATTGTATCCATAGGAAATAAATAGAAGAAAACTTAGCATGCAGCAAAACAAAGTTCCAAAAGTCTCACTTTGGACCCTTACGTTGTCTCAATCCAAGATGTAGAAAAGAAGTAGCAATTTATATCCACTAGAATTTGTGTCCACTAAAGTCCCGTTACTTTATATCCGATAAAAGTCTTACTTTGTGTCTTCAGTCTGTTTGACAGCTCACTTTCCAGGCGCTCGCTGTTCAGGCAGCCTGGCCAGAGGATTCGGCAGTGCGAGGTTCCCTTTACGAACTAATTTAAAGCAGATTTATAGTCCAATTTTTCTCCCCCCTTCTCCTGCCCGATGGGGGGGAAGCCCACTTCCGATGTCAGGTTTAGCAAAGTAAAAGGTATTTTCTTTTAAGAACAGCTTGCTTTCTCGTTGCTTAATTTGTCATGCAGTTCCGGGAGGCAGACTTCCTTAATTTTTGCCTTTCCCGCTTTCAGCCAAATGTTCCAATTTAAAGTCCCAACAAATCTTTGTTCCCTTGTTCTTACTCACGGGTGTTGTTGTCAACCTGTAATTTTCAGGAAGGAATCGGCGCTCTCCGTCAATGGCGACGCGGCTTCGCTCCGCGGGCTGGGTAGCGATTCTCAGCACCGCGCTCACACCCGATGCCGCTCCGGAGCCTTTAAAAAGGCTCTTTCGCAGTACCGGGGGGCGCAAAGGTGCCCACCGAATCTCCTTGTTCACAGGCTTCAGCGCCTGTGATTTTAGGGGTCCCCCGCTCGCCGTAGCGGGTAAGACCCGAACTCGCGGAGCAGTCCTGCTTCGGAGCTCGAAGCAAGGATCGCCATTAGACGCTGGCGCCGACCGGAAGTCCACTGTAACAGTTTTGTGGTCAGGTCACATACATAACACTGGCCTTGCTGCTGGTGAAATTCCATGTCACCTTGTAGCTCTCCCACAGGTGCAAAGCTTGGGTACATCATAACCAGAGGAGAAATAGCTGGCTTCATTTGCATATTATTAATCCTGGCCACAACAATTATCTACCAATCATCCCTTTGTTCCTTCCTCATTGTTCCGGTACTCCAGAGTTAGCTTGAGAGAGAGGGAAATTTTCCTGGCAATCTCTGGCTGCTGGCAAAATTACCTACAGATCCCTCCAAACTCTCACGATCTCCATCGGCTTTGATTGTTAGGAGAAGCAAAATTCTCTCCTGGCAGGTACTGCCTATTCATACAGAAGAAGGCGGAGAGAGGGGAACAATAGCTGAGCAAACAGTTGAAACAATGGGGACATAGCAAAACACCAATCAGCTGTTTTTTAAAAAAATATATATATACTATTTTTACATATCAGGTCATGGCTATGAGTCATACTGAGACTGACTGGAAGCTATGAATCTTTCTTTGGCAGCACTGAAAAATATATCCCTTAATGAGTGAGTTTTCAGAAGAAGTGGAATTATGTCTTTAAAATGGTCTCAGTTGCCCTTATTCTCAATTGGCTTCCTTTGCCAGCTGATATAACCAAATACGTTCCAGAGCACCAATTTACTGAATACCAATTTGAAGAATCAAAAGCAGGGAAAGTGCTGTTATGCTCGGGTCCTGCTGAGAATAATAGAATCATAGAAAGGTAGAGTTGGAAGGGATAATAATAATAATAATAATTTATTTATACCCTGCCCATCAGGCTGGGTTTTCCCAGCCACTCTGGGCGGCTTCCAACAAAATATTACAGTACAATACTGTAGTCTGTTAAACATTAAAAGCTTTCCTAAACAGGGCTGCCTTCAGATGTCTCCTAAAAGTCTGGTAGTTGTTTTTCTCTTTGACATCTGGTGGGAGGGCGTTCCACAGGGCAGGTGCCACTAGGCCCATCTAGTCCACAGAAACACCAGGTGATGCAGGAATCCTTTGCGCAAGGTGGGGTTCAAACCCACAACCCTGAGATTAAGGATCTCATTCTCTACCAACTCAGCTATCCCAGGAACGTTTGCGGGCATCTGGTTGACCACTGTAAGAGCAAGATGGGCCATTGTCTTGATCCAGCAAGACTCTTCTTAGCTTTCAGTTTATTTACTGATGATGTCATGGCAAAGGAGGCAGTGTTGGCTACCAAACACGGATGGCTTTGAAAGAGGATTAGAAAAATTCAAGGAGAACAAAGCTATCCACGACTGCTAGCTGCAGTGGCTATGTTCTACCTCCATTGCAATTTCCCCCCAAACTAATGCAATTTTTCATCTGTTATCTTTGACTAATACATGTGTTTCTGTACAAATATTTCAGCTAGGGAACTGCAAGTTTCAGAAACGTGGAAATTCTGAAGGGCAACAGAATTGTGGTTAGCATATGGTTCAGGGAAAGGCACCATGGGTACTTTTGCATTAACTACATCCTCAAAACATACATACCTGCTTCTGAGTGAAATAAAAAAATTAAGGTCATATATATATATATATATATATATATATATATGCTTTCGTAGATTTTCACGGGTACAGGAATGCAGGTTTTGGTGTCCTCGGGTGTCTTCCCGTGTAAAAGTTGGGGTGTCTAGGCGACGTTTCGACGAGGTCTCACTCGTCATCTTCAAAATAAATGTTCAAAAATAAATGTTCATAAATGTACCAACCAAGGGCATACATAGATGTGTGGACCACATGTCTGGAGCAGCACAGGAGGACCGCCCTGAAACCATTTTCACTTCCAAACTGATCAAATGTTTTATCTACAAGGAGGGAGGAGGTGCGGGAGCCTCCCCATTATCTTTTCATTCATAAATCCTGTATTAAGGGTATGTCTGTGTATGAATAGGGTGAGCCTATGACCTGGCTCAGGAAGTATTTGTCATTGCAAAAGACTGGCCAAGCTCCCCAGGGTATCCAATCAAGTAAACATTAACAGGTAACCTGCCAGACAGGAGATAAACAACGCACTCAGATTTCTGTTGTAGACCGTCCTTTCTGTGATGTAGGTATGATGTGTCTGGGGGGTGGTCTTGAGCTACACCCCTTCTGTGATGTATGTATGATGTTTCTGGGGGTGGCCTTGGACTCCAGGGCAGGCAATTTAAAATGTCTATATAAGGGCGGACACACCTTGGTTCTGGGTCCTCCTCCTTTCCTGCGTGTGAGGGGAGCACCCTGTTGCAACAGTTCAATAAAGATCAGGCTTACTAGCTGCTTTGCTTCTCAGTATTCTCTGGTTGGCCTCTGTTATTTTCTCCAACCGATGGAGAACCTGCAAAGGACTCTATTAGGGGTTGTGTCCCCCATAAGGGAATAAGGGCATACGTTTATTACATGAGTAAACACACATGTTTACTTGTTTCTCAATAAAGTTCCTGGCCCCGAGTCTCCAGGAAGAATGTGGGCCTTGGAATCCAAACGAAAATCCACATCTGAACTTACATTCCCACCTGATGCCAACAGGCTGCTCTGCCACTGAGGGAGCAATTGCCAAATATAAAAACAAATCCAGCACACCTCCTGGTGTAGCAAATTGGGCTCCCGCCAAGGTAAGATTCATGTGTTTGCCTCCTGCGGCGGGAAGAAGAAGCCATACGATCTCTGGGTGGCTGTGGTGGTGGTAAACATAACCAAGCAAACACCACTTCACACCTGTTATGTTCTGCCCAGAGGCCGGTCTGCTACTGTGAGCTGAGCTTTTAATGGACTTTTTCTCTCCAGGTGTTTCACCCCACCTTTTCAGTGTGCTGGATTCTAACGGCTCTGCGCTTGAGGATATCTGCTAATGGGCAGACGGTGTCCGTCCAATTAAATCCCTGCAGGAGACGGTCTGAAAAGGCCAGCTCCACAATGCCAGCTTCCTTGTCGTAGAATGACCCGCACCCACACTGGAGAACTGCCAATGAAATCATAGGGCAAATTCGTCAATTTTGGTTTCACTTTCTCCTTTTAAAGTCATCCATTCACTACCTTTCCAGATCAGTTTGCAGTTTTCATTTTTTACAGCCCTCGTGAAGATCCACCAGCGTTTTAGTGTGAATTCTTCCTAGTATACACTTTGCATGCAATTTTAACTAACAGGCATGTTTTGGGGAAGCAAATTGCCCTGGCATAATGCATTTTGGTGCCATTTTCATTTGTATGTTTTCTTGGGCACATTTACCACAATATATTGTGTTTAGGGAAGTTTTTAGTGTTTGATATTTTATTGTGCTTTTAATATCCTGTTGGAAGCTGCCCACAATGGCTAGGGAGGCCTGATCAGCTAGGTGGGGTATAAGTAATAAATTAGTAGTAGTAGTAGTAGCAGTAGTAGTAGTAGTAGTAATTCGTGCACAATACATGGCTAGAGAACTGGGTTGCCAGATTAATGAAAGTGTGAATGTTTGGGGGGAAGCAAAGAAAGACAGCTCTGCTAGTCCAGGAACTAGCCCAGTACAGTGGTACCTCTGGTTAAGAGCTTAATTTGTTCTGGAGGTCCGTTCTTAACCTGAAACTGTTCTTAACCTGAAGCACCACCTTAGCTAATGGGGTCTCCCCCTGCCACCGCAGCAAGATTTCTGTTCTCATCCTGAAGCAAAGTTCTTAACCTGAGGTACTATTTCTCTGTTAGCAGAGTCTGTAACCTGAAGCATCTGTAACCCAAGGTGCCACTGTACAGTCAAACCTTGGTTTTTGAACATCTCGGCTGCTGAACGTTTCAGAAGCTGAATGCCAAAAACCTGGAAGTAAATGCTTCTGTTTTCAAACGCGTCTCAGAAATCAAATGGCTTTTGAGGCGCCTTTCTCAATTTTCCCCATTGAACTTGCTGACAGCCCTTTGATCCTTGGTTTTTGAATGTTTTGGAAGTCAAATAGACTACTGGAAAGGATTACATTTGAAAACCGAGGTTCCACTGTATTCTGTTCTCACAGTGCCCGACCAAATGCCTCAGGGAAGCCCATAAGGATGACTTGTCCCCGACTCTCCCTGCTTGCATTTCTCCCTCCTCATAGAATCATAGCATCATAGAATTGTAGAGTTGGGACACCACGGGTCATCTAGTCTGACCCCCTTCAATGCAAAAATCTCAGCACACGGTTGCCCATCCAATTTGAAACTATACCAAAGCAGGGAAGAGGAAGAAGCTTCTGTTCCCAGTACGGTTGCTCTGTCAGCTTGGTTCTTCCAACACTTCATTTAAAAAAACCCAAAACCCAGTGAACCTCCCTTGATCCCTGCTTACATCTGTGGTTCTGTACTATCCATCCCATTGCTCACTCTGATCTTGACAGATCTGCCAGTCTTGCACCTGCAGCCTTCTCAGGTCCAATAGGTAATAACTAGCAAGCGTGAATCATCTTCTTCTTTCTTCTTCTTCCTTGGCAATCTCTCGTAGCTGAGTAAGATTGTCTTCCATACACAAGGTTTTAACAATGAGTCCATAGGCAGGACTTGAGCTCAGACACAACATTTTGCAAAGGGTTCTGGAATGTCCTCATCCCCTGACCCCAGAAGTAGCATGGCGGGTTGCATCGGCTTCAGAATCATGGCTTGTCACATCCATCCCTTACCCTCAGTACCCCTTGGTGCAAAATTGTTGGCGTCTGTTTGTCTCGGGAGACAATGGAGGAATGCACCTTCAAAGGTGAAGTCATACTTTGGAGAGTTACGGCACCTGCTGTGGCTGTAGAAACCAATACGAGAGAGACATGCCTTTATTGCACCTGGGGCAGAATGTGACAGCCAGATTTCTGATGGCAATGTGACACCATTGTTAAAGCATCTTGTGTTAATTAACAAAGTCCTGAACAATTTTGTTCCAGGATACCTGGGGGACTCTGAACCATTATATCCCAGCTTGATCACTGAGATCATCTGCAGGAGCATCATTGGTGAGGCTCACTTGACAACAACAAGGAACCAAGCCTTTAGTGCCATCCGCCCAGTCCTGTGGAACTCTCTGCCACTAGAGATTCAGCAGGCAACTTCTGTGCCAACATTTAAACACCTGCCAAAAACTTTTCTATCTCACCATACCTATGCCAGCAATTAAGAATACTCCTTTCCACAATGGTTAATTGATGTCTGCTGGTAACTTTTAAAACGTGGCTTGCATTGCAATGTTTTAGCCGCAAATTGCAGTAAACTGCTCTGATCTTTTTTTTTTTTAATGAGCCAGCAGTATATAAAGATTTTTTCTAGATAAATAAAAATAAATAGCCCAGACACAGGTGAGAACTTGGCCTAGTCGTGTCATTTTCTCTCTGCTGACGAACCTCAAAAACATCATTTAGATACTGATATGCTCTGTGTGATTTGTTGCATGGCTTTCAGCTGCTAGGATTAGAAAGAGCTCAGCAAGGGATGCCATTAGCTCTGTGGCTGGGGCAGTTTCCAATGATGGCTTCCGAAGTTAGAAGCCTTCTAAAACCACATAATAGAATGTGCATCAAATATACTCTCTCTCTCTCTCTCTCTCTCTCTCTCACACACACACACACACACACACACACACATATATATATATATATATATATATATATATATATATATATATAGGAGGGGAAACTACCCAGACCTTCCAAAACAAGTCTAAGATGTCCTGTTTGTTTGAAGCTCAATGCGAGTGGAGAGTGTTTGCATACCCTCCAACATTCCTCAAATGAAAATATACCTCGCCCATCTGGCTAGGTTGCCCAAACCACTCTGGGTGGCTTCCAAGACATGAAGGTAAAGGTAAAGGACCTTTGACAGTTAAGTCCCATCGCGAACGACTCTGGGGTTGCAGTGCTCATCTCACTTTACAGGCCGATGGAGCCAGCGTTTGCCCGCAGACAGCTTTTCCGGGTCATGTGGCCAGCATGACTAAGCCGCTTCTGGCAAACCAGGACAGTGCACGGAAACACCATTTACCTTCCCGCCGGAGTGGTACCTATTTATCTACTTGGACTTTGACATGCTTTCTAACCTGCTAGGTTGGCAGGAGCTTGGATGGAGGGACGGGAGCCCACCCCATCGTGGGGATTCAAACTGCAGACCTTCTGATCGGCAAGCCCCAGGCTCTGTGGTTTAGACCACAGTGCCACCTGTGTCCCTCCTTGCTTTCCCTTAGGACGTCCCTGTTTTCATCAGAGAAATGTTGGAGGGCATGGATGATGTGTCAGTTCCAGAGCCTCCTTTTCCACCAGCAACAACCGACTAGCCAGGCACCCTTTAACAAAGCCACTCTCCCCTCTCGCACAGGTAATTATTTCATGGTATTTTTCATTAAAGGTAAAGGGACCCCTGACTGTTAGGTCCAGTTGTGACCGACTCTGGGGTTGCAGCGCTCATCTCGCTTTATTGGCCAAGGGAGCTGGGATACAGCTTCCAGGTCATGTGGCCAGCATGACTAAGCCGCTTCTGGCGAACCAGAGCAGCGTACAGAAACGCCGTTTACCTTCCTGTCGGAGCAATTCCTATTTATCTACTTGCACTTTTTGGCATGCTTCTAGCGAAACCAGAGCAGCGCACGGAAACGCTGTTTACCTTCCCGCCAGAGCAGTACCTATTTATCTACTTGCACTTTGATGTGCTTTCGAACTGCTAGGTTGGCAGGAGCTGGGACAGAGCAACGGGAGTTCACCCCGCCATGGGGATTCGAACCGCCAACCTTCCGGTCGGCAAGCCCTAACCTCAGTGGTTTAGTCCAAGAAATAAAAACATAATAAAACACCAAACATTAATAGTAACAATCTGATCCAATGGAAAAGTCACAATAACTTTAAAATAAACAACTTACATGTTTAAGGGGGCATCATGTTCAATGTTAAAGAGTGCAGGAGAATTGCAGGTAACTAAGCTGGAAGGAGGGCAAAATGTTTCCCATGCACTGTGGGTTTATGAGGTAGTGGCACTGTGGGTTAAACCACAGAGCCTAGTGCTTGCCGATCGGAAGGTCGGAGGTTCGAATCCCCGCGACGGGGTGAGCTCCCGTTGCTCGGTCCCTGCTCCTGCCAACCTAGCAGTTTGAAAGCACCTCAAAGTGCAAGTAGATAAATAGGTACCACTCTGGTGGGAAGGTAAACAGCGTTTCTGTGCGCTGCTCTGGTTCACCAGAAGCAGCTTAGTCATGCTGGCCACATGACCCGGAAGCTGTACGCCGGCTCCCTCGGCCAATAAAGCGAGATGAGCACCGCAACCCCAAAATCGGACACGACTGGACCTCATGGTCAGGGGTCCCTTTAGCCTTTACCTTTTTATTTGTTAAGACCTTTTTGAAGGCACTGTAGGACTTGAGGGTGGACATGCCACGAGTGCTCCCTGCTCTGTACGCCACCATATTGTCTGCAGTCATATGTACTGAATAGTCTCTTAAATCCACAAGTGATTTCTCATTTCACAGCAACAAAAAGGAAAAAGATAAGAGTATTCCCGTCTTGTTGTCTGGCACCTCCTGTGCTTGGTGTAGCCAGCCAATCCATTTCATTTGCTGCTGGAGAAATTTAGGAAATTTGACAAGGCAAATTAGGCCTGCTCACAACCGATCACTTAAGAGCCCATTCATCAAAGTGTATAATTATTTTTTCAACCCTTCACTGAAACGACATCGGACTATGGTTGAGATGACTCACTTCCAATATCGCATTTAAATATATTTTGCATATATTTCACAGGTCAAGCTAGTCTTCAGATAAAGGATTCTGTCACAAATGTGCCTACCAGTTTATTGAGAGATCTCAAAATTCACAGAATTGCTTTACAGAGATTTTTACTTGTTCCCTATCCTACTCCATCCCTCCTGGGTTGCCATATGTCCTCTTTTTCCAGGTCATGTCCTCTTTTTCATGGGTGTGTAAAACAAGAGTCGTCATAGCGATCCATGGGTAAAAGCAGAAGTCGGCAAATGTGTCCTCTCTTTTGCTCTTCAAAATATGGCAACCCTAGAGTTGGTTGACTTTCAGACTTGTAATATTGAAATGCATCTGGGATAGGCACATCACGTTTTATACCGCCTGTAATAGAACCAGGCTGGTTTTCAAATCTGAAATAAGGAATTATGCCCTGAACATGGAAACTAAATTACCGTATTTTTCGCTCTATAAGATGCACTTTTCCCCTCCTAAAATGTAAGGGGAAATGTGTGTTCGTCTTATGGAGTGAATGCAGGCTGTGAGGCTACCCCAGAAGACAGAACAGCGAGAGGGAGCACTGCACAGCTTTCCCTCTCACTGTTCTAGCTTCTGCCTTTGTCGTGTGAAGCCTCTGCAGGGCAGCAGGGAGCCTTCATCCCACTGCCCTGTGGCAGCTTCGTGAGGCTATCCCTGGTTTTTGCAGGAGGTGGGGGAAGGGACAGAGCGTGCAGCTCCGTCCCTTCCCCCACCTCCCAGAAAAGCCCCAAGAGCCGCGCTCCCTTTAAAGAGTGCACGGCTCTTGCGGGAGATGGGGGGGGGGCCAGGAGGCTTGCTTTCGCTGAAGCCAGGAGGGCAAGAGGGATCGGTGCGCACCAATCCTGCTTGCTCTCCTGGCTTCAGGGATAGCCCCGCAAAGCCTCCTCTTCGCTCAGGAGGCTTTGCATTGCTTTCTTATTTCTTGTTTTCCTCCCAAAAAAACTAGGTGCGCCTTATGGTCTGGTGCGTCTAATAGAGCGAAAAATACGGTACATTCTGATATTTCATTGCTCAAGAGAGAGTGGGGTCATTGATAACAAGCACAAGGGTTGAAATGGGGAGTTAAAGGAAGGATTCACATAATTTGATGAATTTAAAGCAATTCTTCTAATGTGTTTCCATGCAGTTTTTGCTAATGTAATTCGTTTTTGTATCTTGTATTCCTTTGTAAATTTTGGGGTATTTTTTCAGATTGGAGAACAGCATTGCAAAACCCGAAGAGGTAAGAATTTCTAAGGACACCTGCATTTCAGGAAATACATATTAGGTAGACTTTCATTAAAATGTGAACCAAAGAAATTTCTAGCCCATCCCTGGTAGGGAATGGAATGAATAATCAAACTGGCTCATCAAAGCACTGTACATTTGTGAACTGAGGAAGTAAAGTGAGACATGTGCCTTGTACATTTATGAACTACATTTTCATTAGAAAAAAAGTAGCCAGCAAGATCATTTTCCTCCCAGAAGGCAAAAACACCCTTCTGTAAAAGCTGATATGCTTCACCGTTTAGCCTCGTAGTGTTGCTTTACTGTAAGTTGCTCAAAATTAATGGAACTGAACTGGTAAGTGTTCTTCGGGGGAAGTCGAAATTACTTGGCACTTTGCTCCTGATGAGTCACAAACGCAATTGGGACACGTCACGTGTCCCAGACACCTGTTCACACTGGTCTGTCAACGCTGCTTCCCTATTACTGAACATTGTAAGACTTCCTTTGGGCGACAGGCAACCCAGTTCGCAGAAGAAGAAAGAGCTGGTGGAAACTTAATCCAGACAAAATGGAGGCGACAAGAGGCTCCCCCCCCCCCGGCTGCATTTTAAACGGTTGCCAAATTTTCTGCCGGGCAGGAAATTTCATTTTAAACGGCTGCCAGCTCCCCGCAATACTGCTTTTGTTGCTTTCAGTTTGCAAACCATACACAATTGGCAACTCCTCTGCCCCCAATTTGCATTGCATTCTCTTTGCTTTGAAAATGAATGGGATGGAATAAGGTAATGACAACGTAAGTGTGTCATTCATGTCATTTCATCATAGCAAGACAGCAAGACGAATAATATAGCTTTTGCCAGAAGAAGAGCTGCAGTGGAATAGAAACAGAGCTGCGTGCAATGAAAAATGATGCTGTCTTACATCCCTATGTCCAAGCCGCCTTAACCACAGTTAAAATGCAGCATCAGCCTTTCCCTTGGGCCAGGTTTTTTGGTTTCATGGGGCACAGCAGCCAAAATCCTCATAAAATTGAAATGAAGGAATGGGTTTCCCATTCTAAAATCTGACTGTGCAGGCAGTCTGAAACGGGCCCCAAAATCTCATTTTTCCTTCTCCAAGGGTGCATTAGCTAAAAACCATTAACTTGAGCTCTTGAGCAAATGTATAACAAGAACACAGCTGTATAAACAAAGCTTTCTCCTTTATCTGTCCGTGACGCCTAATGAATGGCCTTGCCAGTTCCAAAATGGAGCAGGGATGACACATCTGGGTCTTATCTTACATCCTGACCACAATGACGCACAGACCTTGTCAGCCCCCCCGGGAACGGCACCAGGAGTACTCTTAGAGTTGGTGACCTTCTTACCCCAAGATAAGGAATACAGGAACAGGAATACCCTTTTATGGTCAAGAGCACAGGAACACCCTTTTATGGTTAAGAGTACAGGAGCAGGAACATCTGTGATGTCAACTTACGTGTATAAGCTTACGTGTCAGGATTCCTGGGGAAGTGGGAAGAGGGTGCCTGGAGGATATATATACTGTATGCAATTTTTCTTGCTTTTGTGCTTGCTGTGAACCGATTCATGCAGTGCCTTCTACTCTCCGGAGACCAGAATAAACTCTTTCTCTGAACCAACCTCGGTGTCATTTGACTCCTTCCTCCCTGTTCTGGGAGCAACGCTCACCCTACCAATCGGTAAAGTCTAATAAGGCTGCAAAAGAAGTTGCAACATTTGACCTGGACCCCTCTTCCCTCTGTGAAAGGTCACCTCCTGCCCTTGGGGCATGGGGAACCATTTGAAGTTAAAATAAGCCAGCTAGCGATTCGAACAGCAGCACCTGGAAAATGAAACAGCCATAAAGCAGGAGAAATTTCAACAGGGAGACAGAAAAGTAGTGAGGCTAAATCATATCTGGATTACCAGACGCCGCCAAAAGGGTTCTCCTTTAAATGCACAGCCATACTTCCAATTGCTCAGCTTCTCTCCTGAATAGGTCAATCTATAAAGCCATTACAGGAGCCTGTGCAGAAAAGGGAGCGAGCTTTAAAAGTGAATGAGCATTAATTACATTGCAGTCCCAGAAGCTGAGCGGTTTCCCACCTGCAGATCACCAAGCCTGCCTACTCCATTTCTTTCTCTCACCCTCTCCAACCTCAACAGCAACAGACTGCTCCACTTCTTGCCAAGGAAATAATGGACAGTCCTGATTCATGGAGGACCCTTGAGATGGCGTAGGTATTAGGAGCGTCCTACTCTCGTGTAGGACCCTGGCGGAGACACATGCCTGACTGGCATGTTTTCTTCCTCCTGGTCGATCGTTTGGGAGCTTCAAAAGCTTTCTCCAACCCGAACATCACAACAATTGATGCCTTGGAGACATCAGCACACTTAGGGATCTGCAGAGTATTCGCAGTTTGCGTAACAGACCTCAGTAGCTCAGCATTTTGGCTACTCTACTTTTATTTACATATAACACACTCGGAGCATTCTGCTTTAGCTCTTTCTCATCAGACAGCAGGGACGTGGGTGGCGCTGTGGGTAAAACCTCAGCGCCTAGGACTTGCCGATCGCATGGTCGGCGGTTCGAATCCCCACAGCGGGATGAGCTCCCATCGTTCGGTCCCAGCTCCTGCTCACCTAGCAGTTCGAAAGCACCCCTAAGTGCAAGTAGATAAATAGGTACCGCTTTCTAGCGGGAAGGTAAACGGCGTTTCCGTGTGCTGCGCTGGTGCCAGCTCGCCAGAGCAGCTTCGTCACGCTGGCCACGTGACCCGGAAGTGTCTCCGGACAGCGCTGGCCCCCGGCCTCTTAAGTGAGATGGGCGCACAACCCTAGAGTCGGACACGACTGGCCCGTACGGGCAGGGGTACCTTTACCTTTACATCAGACAGCAGAGAGAGAAAGAACAAAGGACAATAGTCCCACTTCACGGAACACAGAAACATAAACATCCTGTCCCCGTCATTTCCCACACTGTGGAATGAAAACACACACCATCATGTGATAGACAACAATCCCATGACTGCAGACACAGGGAATGAGTCTCCAACATCAGGTGCATCATATGGGTTGGCTAGCTCCATTTGTCAGTCTTTCACCTTTTTCTAGAACAGAATTCATGCACAGATGTTCAAAACCTAGCAGACTCTCTGACCTTGCCCATTCATATTTTGCATGGGAAATTTTCAAATTTTGCCATTTGAATGTGAGATTTTCCCCTTTTGGGGTCGCATGCGTATAAATATGAGAGAATCCCCATTGCAGGGATTGGCTCCTATAGGCTAGCTGATGCTAAAAAGATGGTAGAGGGACGTGGGTGGCACTGTGGTCTAAACCACTGAGCCTCTTGGGCTTGCCAATCAGAAGGTCACTGGTTCAAATCCTTGTGATGGGGGAAACTCCCGTTGCTCTGCCCCAGCTCCTGCCAACCTAGCAGTTCGAAAGCACTCCAGTGCAAGTAGATAGATAGGTACCAAACAGAGGAACCAGACAGAGGGCCTTCTCGGTAGTGGCGCCCACCCTGTGGAACGCCCTCCTTTCAGATGTGAAGGAAATAAGCAGCTATCTTCTCTTTAAAAGACATCTGAAGGCAGCCCTGTTTAGGGAAGTTTTTAATATTTAATGCTGTATTGTTTTTAACACTCGATTGGAAGCCGCCCAGAGTGGCTGGGGAAACTCAGCCAGATGGGCGGGGTATAAATAATATATTATTATTATTATTATTATTATTATTATTATTATTATTATTATTATTATTATTATTGCTGTGGCAGGAAGGTAAATGGCATTTCCATGTGCTCTGGCTTCCGTCACAATGTTCTGTTGTTTAGTCATGCCCTGTCTGTGGACAAACACTGGCTCCCTCGGCCTGAAAGTGAGATGAGTGCCGCAACCCCATAGTCGCCTTTGACTGGACATTAACTGCCCAGGGGTCCTTTGCCTTTTACCTTTTTAGAAAGATGGTGCAAGGTCAAGCAGGGAGGAAGTGCACCCCCAGATGAATCTGCCTTCTCATTTTTGGCAAGCACCAAGTCCTCCAATTAATCATTGCCCCCAGTCTTCCAGCCGACGAACAGCATGAGATTCAGCAAGCTGCATTCTGTTCCGAGAAAGCTTTGATCCTACCTTTGAACTCAGCACATACTTCATCTCAAATACCAACTGGAATCTTTCCTATGTTGCTCGAAAGCCAGGGGCAAGTTATTTTTAACCAATGTAGAAACTCGGAAAAGATTTGCTCGGTAGCCAGAGAGATTAGGCAGAGAGATAAATTAAGTGAGGAAGGAGTGTGACGAATTTATGACAACACAGAGATGCACTATTGAAAACAGGGCCAAGCAGTGGTGTAGCGTGGGGGGTACAGGGGGGGCCGGCAGCACCGGGTGCAACATCTGGGGGTTAGGGTTAGGGGGCGCAAATCCACAGGTTAGGGGGCGCAAATCCACGGGTTAGGGGGCACAAATTACTTGCCTTGCCCTGGGTGCTGACAACCCATGCTACACCACTGGGGCCAAGGGGTCAATCACAACCTGTAAGGACTGGTATTGACTGAATGGCGGAAGCCTATAATAGTTGGCTCTGTGCAATTTGTGAACCGCCAAGCTGAGAAGGGTCCACCTGGACTGGCTGGATCCAGAGGAATGGTGGGAGGAACCAACTGGGCAACCACCAAGGGAAGAAGGCTCAGAGAGTGGAAAGGGGTGGTGGGACAATGATGAGTGGTGAGAGAGAGAAGATGGGGAAGAGGAGGTGTTGGAAGATAAAGCAGTAACAGGACTTAGTGAGCTTGGAGAGTCTGTAGCAAAATCCAGAGTCAGAGGCAGAACCTGAAGCAAGAGACTCGGGTGAGGGAGGCCAAAAGGCAGAGATGAGTCAGGCTGATGAAGAGCCATGGGTGTCTCCCCCTTCTGCTGTGACAAGCTCCCCTTTCCTCTTGTCTCCCAGAACCAGAAGAGGCATGAAAAGGGTGGAGGAGACTTTTGGCTGCATGCAGGTGCAGTCTCTGATTGCTTAGAAAAAGCCCTGGAAATGAGGGAGATATGGGTGGCTCTGAGGAGGTGGGGACTTTCAGTCACGGCAATTGATTTTCTTTTTTTTTAATAAATATTTATTAAGAATTTTTTCAATAGATTATAAAGAACAAACAAAATAAGATATATTTTTACAAAAACATATTTTCTTCACTTCTTTGGACTTCCTCACATCTCTCGTTTCTGCGTTCCAAATTTCTCAAGCTTTACCCAGCAAATTGTTAGCTTGTATCAACTCTTATATTAAAGTTTCCCAATGTTATATCCCTAATTTCAGATAATTTTACCCAAACCTTAATAACTTAGACTTTAACTTCATGTTTATCCAAAATTTATCTTATCCAATTTTTCCATTTATCTTCATATTCCCTTATCTAG
Organism: Podarcis melisellensis; assembly: GCF_964234715.1. Lineage (NCBI taxonomy): Eukaryota > Metazoa > Chordata > Lepidosauria > Squamata > Lacertidae > Podarcis > Podarcis melisellensis. The sequence continues at coordinate 6,819,055 of NC_138538.1, read as the reverse complement.
TTTAATGGAATCATATTATTATTAATCTTACATCTTTCTTAACATTCATACAGTTTACAATACTTTTGTAAATAGTCCTTAAATTTTTTCCAGTCCTCCTCCACGGCCTCTTCTCCCAGGTCTCGGATTCTGCCAGTCATTTCTGCCAGTTCCATATAGTCTATCAGTTGCATCTGCCATTCTTCCAGTGTGGGCAAATCTTGAGTTTTCCAATGCTTAGCGACAAGTATCCTTGCTGCTGTAGTTGCATACATGAAAAATATCCTTCTTTAGCACCCTCTGGCTGGCAATACCCAGAAGGAAGGCCTCTGGTTTCTTAGGGAAGGTATACTTAAATACCTTTTTCAACTCATTATATATCATTTCCCAGAAAGCCTTGACCCTAGGGCAAGTCCACCAGAGGTGAAAGAACGTTCCTTCAACTTCTTTACACTTCCAACATTTATTGTCAGACAAATGGTATATTTTTGCAAGCTTGACTGGGGTCATGTACCACCTATATATCATTTTCATAACATTTTCTTTCAAAGCATTACATGCCGTAAATTTCAACCCAGTGGTCCATAACCATTCCCAGTCAGCAAACATAATATTGTACCCAATGTCTTGTGCCCATTTTATCATAGCTGATTTGACCGTTTCATCTTGTGTATTCCATTTAAGCAGCAAATTGTACATTCTTGAAAGTACCTTGGTTTTCGGTTCTAACAATTCCGTTTCTAACTTTGACTTTTCCACCTGGAATCCTATCTTTTTGTCCAACTTAAAAACTTCTTTAATCTGGGCATAATGTAGCCAATCTCGCACTTTGTCTTTTATTTTCTCCATACTCTGCAACCTCCAGTTATCTCCATCTTTTTCTATTATTTCCCAATATTTCGGCCATTCGGCCTCCATATTGAGTCTTTTCCGAGCCTTAGCTTCCATTGGTGATAGCCACCTTGGGGTCTTATTTTCCAATAAGTCTTTATATTTTGTCCAGACATTAAACACTGCTTTCCTGACAATATGGTTCTTAAAAGCCTTATGAATTTTAACCTTGTCATACCATAAATATGCATCAGTGTTTTCAAGAAGCAGCCAATCTTTCAGCCAGCAGAAAGCTGCTGATTCATAGTACAACTTTAAGTCTGGCAGGGCAAAGCCCCCTCTTTCTTTCGCATCAGTTAATATCTTAAACTTAATTCTGGGCTTTTTGCCCTGCCAGACAAATTTAGAAATATCTCTTTGCCACCTCCCAAAACACTCCATTTTATCCACAATCTGTAGAGTCTGAAACAAAAACAGCATCCTTGGCAAAACATTCATCTTTATAGCAGCAATTCGTCCTGACAAGGAAAGTTTCAATCTTGACCAAATTTCTAAATCCCTTTTAATTTCAGACCAGCACTTTTCATAATTATCTTTAAATAAGCTCATATTCTTCACTGTTATGTTTACCCCTAGGTATCTTACTTTTTTAACCACATTTAGCTCTGTCTCTTTCTGAAACCCTTCTGATTCTATAGGTGTCAATTTTTTTCCTAACACTTTAGTTTTCTGCTTATTAAGTTTAAATCCCGCCACCCGACCAAACTCCTGAATCAGTTGTAATGCCCTTTTCGTACTAGATTCTGGCTCCTGTAAAGTCAAAACTAGGTCATCTGCAAATGCTTTGAGTTTATACTGTTTCGCTCCGACCTGAATTCCTTCCACCAACCGGTCTCCTCTAATCATATTCAAGAGCATCTCCATGACCGAAATAAATAATAAAGGGGAAATAGGGCAACCTTGTCGTGTTCCTTTTTCAATTTTAAACTCTTCCGTCACCACATTGTTCACTATCAGTTTAGCTTTTTGTTCTGAATAAATTGCTTCTATCCCATTCTCAAATCCCTGTCCCACTTCCATCCCTTCTAAATTTTTCTTCATAAACTTCCATGAGATGATATCAAAGGCCTTCTCCGCATCTATGAATATTAACACTGCTTTTGTATTTATATTTGTTTGCAAAAGTTCCAAAATGTCTATAATGTTCCTTGTGTTAGCAAACAAATGTCTACCTGGGAGAAAGCCTGCCTGGTCCTTGTGAATCACTTCATTTAAAACTTTTTTAAATCTACTTGCCAAAATATCTGCAAATATTTTGTAATCCACATTCAGAAGGGAAATGGGGCGGTAATTCTTAAGTTGTGTCTTTTCAGTTTCCAGTTTTGGAATCAATGTGATGAAAGCTTCTTTCCACAACTCTGGTGCCTTCTTCCCCTCCATAATTTCATTGCAAACCTCAATTAGTGGGTGTATCAAATAGTCTTTCAATGTCTTATAATATTTGGAGGTCAGCCCATCTGGCTCTGGAGATTTGCCCAATTGCAAATTCTGAATGGCTTCGTTAATCTCTTGATGTGTTATTTTATGATTCAGGATTATTCTGTTTTCTTGTGACAACTTTGGTAGGCCATTTCTTGTTAAAAATTGTTCTATCTCCACCTCATTTTGCGGCCCTTGAGTGTAAAGTTGTTTGAAATATCTCTGGAAACACTTTCTAATCTCCATTGGATTCTGAATATTTCTTCCTTCAATCTCCAGATTTGTGATCGTGTTCATTTTTTGTCTCTTTTTCAACTGCCATGCTAACAATTTTCCACATTTATTTGCCGATTCAAATGATCTTTGTCTCATTAATTTAATTCTCCATTCCACTTCCTGATTAATCAATTTAGAATATTGTGCTTGATAGAGTTTAATTTCTCTCAGAATCTCCTTTGACTTCGGTCTTGATCTTAATTTCTTCTCACATTCTTAAATTCTCTCCAAAATTTTATCTTTTTTCTCATTCTGTGTTCTGTTGTATCAAGAATCCCCTCATAACGGCTTTGCTTGCGTCCCAGATAATTCTTTTTTCCACTGTAGTGTTCAAGTTTATCTCAAAATAGTCCTTCAAAGCTTTTTTGGGCCTTTTTAGTAATCTCCTGATCTCTAAACAGGTTGTCATTCATCTTCCATCTAAAGGAGCCGGTTGGAGTTAATCTCATATCCATCTTTACCGCATTATGGTCGGAGCAGGTCTTTGGGCAGATTTCCACTTTTCTAGTCTTGGGTGCCAGACCTCTAGTTATCCAAATTTGGTCGATTCTTGTCCACGTCAGTTGGGCTTCAGAAGAATGTTCCTTCTCTACCCAGGGGGTTCTTTGTTCTCCAAATGTCAATCAGGTCCAAATTGTCAGTCAGTTCGAAAAATGTTTTAGGTAGTCTGCCATCTTTTGTCACACTTTGACTATGCGACTTATCCATGTTGGTTGATGCCACCCCATTCATATCTCCCATCATGATGATGTTATCATAGTGCAGATAGTCCAGCATTGTCTCATGCAGCTTCTTATAAAATTCCGATTTCCCCTCATCGGCAATTGATTTTCATGGAGGAAACCAGCAGGAATGAGCTGCTCTGCTCATTAGGCCTGACGTTCAACCCAGTCTGTAAAGTAAAGGTAAAGGGACCCCTGACCATTAGGTCCAGTCGTGACCGACTCTGGGGTTGCGGCGCTCATCTCGCTTTATTGGCCGAGGAAGCCAGCATACAGCTTCTGGGTCATGTGGCCAGCATGACTAAGCCGCTTCTGGTGAACCAGAGCAGCGTACAGAAATGCCGTTTACCTTACTGTCGGAGCAATACCTATTTATCTACTTGCACTTTTTGGCATGCTTTCGAACTGCTAGGTTGGCAGGAGCAGGGACCAAGCAACGGGAGCTCACCCCATCGTGAGGATTCGAACCACTGACCTTCTGATTGGCAATCCCAAGAGGCTCAGTGGTTTAACCCACAGCGCCACCCACATCCCCATGTATTAGATGACCCCTATTTTTTTTAACCCAAAATTAAGAAATTAAGTTATTTAGCTTGGGGTGGGGGGAGGTCACTTCCACCAATTGCTCACCTGCCTGCCCACCATTGCCGATCTCACACCTTGCCGCAGCTGCCTATTGTCTTCCCGCTCACCGCCACCAACAGCCCAGCCGGCCACTTGCCACATCCACCAAACGCCTGCCTGTCTCACCACAGCTGCCAATCACCTGCCCTATTGTCACAGTCACAGCCAATTGCCAAGAGGCCTTGCTGCAGCCACCAATCACCCGCCCAATCGCTGCTGCCAATCTCCTGCTTGCTGCTCCCATTAATCGCACCCCCCCCCCGCGCGCGCATTCACTATCCGTTTATAAGAGGACACCCAATTTTTGCCTAATTTTTTTTTTTAGCAAAAAGCATTGTCTTATACATGGAAAAAACGGTCATCAGTCCTTGCAGTGGAATGGGCCAGCATAGTTAAGAAGTACTATGGGACCTGATTTTGTTAGGTCTAGAGGCAGGAATGAATCAAAGAAACAAGGAAATGCAGGACAGCTCCCTGCTGTTTAGCACAGTCAAGTAGAAAAGGAAATGAAAGCTAGGAAAGATCCCTTCTGTAAGGGACCTTAGCCTGCAAACATCTCCAAAAGCAGACTGAACACAGTTGCAAAAATTCATATAGGAAAATATTCTGGTAGATAGTTAATCCTGTACGAAAGAGGCAAGAATGAATTTGTAGACTGAATTCCAATAAAATAAAATAATTATTCCTGCATTGCAGGGGGTTGGACTAATTAACTCTTGGGATCCCAACTCTACATTTATATCATTATATGATTGTATATGGAAGAGAATGAGTTCTAGTTCTAGATGTATAAGACTCCTTTATGTGCAACCAGCTGGTTGCCAAATTAAGCATCTCATCTTTTTGACCTTGTCTATAGTCCTCCTGCTGGGTTTCAGACAGATCATTCCTTCTGAATGATACATTTTTTATTTCAAATGGTATTTTCTCTACTTTCCCCCCTCTTGTTGCTTCTGTTTAGAGATGGGGGAGAGTTTTGATTTTGCCTGCATTTTAATGAGAGACTGCATACACTTTTCGTGAATCGATATGCAAAGTAGAACACAACTGACCTTTGAAATGGCATGGTTTTGTACATTTGTCCAAATTGCTTACAAAAATGTATGTATGAAGTGAAATTTGTGCTAAAATGTTAATGAATTTTTATGAAGGCCTTTAAGAAAAATGTCATGGAAACATAGAGAACTGCATTTAAAATTGGGAAAATGAGAAAGTGAGAGAAACCAAAGTGAAAAGAGTCATCCATCCATAATTCTGTCTCTTTTCTTTCTCCCAGAAACACAATTTCTCCTTCCGGATCAGGGCTGTAGCAACAGGAAGCTTTTGGAGAGGGCTTTCCCCCCTATTCCAAAACTCCTTCATGAACTTTTAGTTTTAAAAAACTAAGTCTCTTTTCCTTTTACTTGCGAAGATAAAAATGAGGAGAATACAGAAAACATTCTACCCATTTATTCACCAACTAATGCAATTAGTAGTGAAATCCTATGCGTATCTACTCAGAAGTAGTCACCACTGAGTTCAATGGGACCAATCCAGAGGTAAGTGTAAAGTATCACAGCCTAAACTAAAATGCTACTGTCATGGACTGGCTGGATGCAGAAGAGTGGTGGAAGGAACCAGCTGGGGAACAATTCCCATCATCCCTGACCACTAGTTCTGTTAGCTAGGGATGATGGGAGTTGTAGTCCCAAAACAGCTGGAGGGCCAAGTTTGCCCATCACTGCCCTAAGGGAACCCCCAGGGGAAGAAGGCTCAGAGCCAGAAGACTGGTGGTGGGATGACTACGCGTGGTCAGAAAGAGAAGAGGGAGAGGACTGGGAGGAGGAGGTGGTAGAAGCTGAGGAGGCAACAGAGTTTAGTGAGCAGGAAGACGCTATGACAGAGAGCAGTTGAGAATCAGAGGCAGAAGCGGAGGCTGGAGAGGAGGGGGAGCAGGCAGCTGAAGATGCCAGGGAGTCTCTCCCTCCTGCAATGACTAGCTCCTCTCCCCCCTGGTCTCCAGAATGTGGAATGAAGAGCACAGAGCAAAGAGAGACAAGGCGAGCAAATCCAAGATTGCTGGGGAAGGACCAGTGCCGGATTTACGTATAAGCCAAACAAGCTATAGCTTAGGGCCCCACACTCTTGGGGGGCCCCCCCAAAAATTAAAGGGGAAAAAACTGGATGTACATTTCCAAAATATAAGATAAAAAACAAATAAAATACAGTGGTACCTCGGGTTAAGAACTTAATTTGTTCTGGAGGTCCGTTCTTAACCCGAAACTGTTCTTAACCTGAGGTACCACTTTAGCTAATGGGGCCTCCCGCTGCCGCCGCACAATTTCTGTTCTCATCCTAAAGCAAAGTTCTTAACCCGAGGTACTATTTCTGGGTTAGTGGAGTCTGTAACCTGAAACGTATGTAACCTGAAGCATATGTAACCTGAGGTACCACTGTAAAACCTACTTACAACAGTGTTTTGTGTTGCGTAGGCCCCTATGATGTAAGTCATGGGCCCCGCCTGCTAGCCTGCTCCCTAAAATATCACTGGTTTGCTCATTTCTATATATAGGGTGCCTACATTCTGCATGGACTGGTTGCATGGCAACACATGCAAATGGATTCAGATACCTATTAGGTCCATAAATGACCATATAGCTTATATTCAACACAAAAAACAGCGACAATTTGTTGTTGACGAAGGGCAGCTGGACATATAAAGGGCCCGTTACCTTCAGCAGCTTAGGACCTCATCAAACCTAAATCTGGCCCTGGGAAGGACCCAGAGAGCTGTGGGAAGACCTTTGCAATTGCCTCATTGGGACAAGAGCTACTGGGAAGAGTTGCTCTGATCACTAGACCTGAGCTGCTTTGCTTCTTTGAATAAAGAGTTAACTTCACTGACACCGGGTGTTTTATTGTGACTTGTTCCACACTCCAGCTCCTAACACCTATATACATTTACTGGTGAGTAGACATTATAGGTTTGCATTTGTAATCGGTTTCTTTTCTTTCTTTTTTTTGGAAGTAATTTTTATTAGTTTACAACAAAAACAAAAAACACATACTAATTTCACATCCAATTTTTCACAAATTGTTTCTTTTCTTTTCTTTCCTTCAGCTTTTCCGTAAATCATCCATAGTCATTATTTAAGTTACGCATTCCTTAGGTTTGTATTGTCATTGTTTGTACCCTTTAAACAATACTTCTCAATTTTTCACAGTGCTTCTTTAAATCCCTCTAGCGTTATCTGTCCCTCACTTATACTTTCCAGATATTCCACAAATTTTCCCCAGTCCTCGATGAACTTTTGGTCTCTTAAATATCTAATCTTCTCAGTCAATTTATCCAACTCAGCATAGTCTAACAGCTTCATTCTCCATTCTTCCACCGTCGGTATTTCCTGTTGTTTCCATTTCTGGGCCAGTAACACTCTTGCAGGTGTCACTGCATATTGGAAAAATTTACAATCCTTTCTCTTTATCTCATTACCTAGTATTCCTAACAGAAAGGCCTCTGGTTTCTTTATAAATGTATATTTTAGAATCTTCTTCAATTCGTTGTATATCCTTTCCCAGAAGCCTTTCACTTTCTTACATTCCCACCACATATGGTAAAAAGCGCCTTCTTTATCTTTACATTTCCAACACTTGTTACATGTCTTATACATTTTCGCTAATTTTGCCGGTGTTATATACCATCTGTAAAACATTTTCATAACATTTTCTTTTAACGTCATACATGCTGCAAATTTTTTAATTTTCTTTCCATAATTTTTCCCAGTCCTCAAATTGTATGTTATAGTCAAAGTCTCTGGCCCAACGTATCATTACCGACTTAACTTCCTCATCCTTCAAATTCCATTCTAGCAACAACTTATACATTTTGGATAAAATTTTAAAATCATTATTTATTATTTCAATCTGAAATTTTGAATCCTTGTCAGCATAACCTCCTTCTTTAATATCTTTCATAACATTTCATTTATTTGAAAGTAATGCAACCAATCATAACCTGTTCATATGATTTCATTTTCCATTTCCCCCCTTATTTAATTAACAATTGACCATATGTGATCCAATTGCCTCTCATATTAATTTTCTTTATACTCATTTGTAATCGGTTTCAACCTATCGGGTCACGTGCATTTATGTTCCGGGGGCTCTGGAATAATCCCCTGCACCCTTAACCCCCTTATAACCACAACACTGCCTTTTGCCTACAGGACTGGAAAAGGATGGTTTGCATGCAGGACGTTCACGGAAACTAGGAATTTGGGTTTCATTTGGATCCCTTCCTTCTGAAAAGACCTTAACACTCATAGAGCTTCAAGGGCATTAAACCAAGAAACCATATCAGAATCTAGGGCAATGTTCTTGCAATTCAATCCTGGCTTTTCTACACCTAGTCATTAATTTTGCACATAATTCTTGCACACAAGGCACTTTCTGCAGAGAACAAAAAAACAAAAAAAAAACACTGGGTAAGGAGCAATCGGAGCTCCAGGAAATTTTGGCATGATCAAAAGAGCCACAGAACAGTCTCTGCAGCCTTGGGAAATCAATAATAGATGAGGGCTGGATGCTGTCTGCCTGGGCCATGTGATGCAGATGAGCTCAAGCTCCTGGAATTTGCAAAGTCTTTAGCTAGAGACCTTTGAATTGTTCCCTTGGGGAGCCCTCCTTTCATCTGCTGGGATGAAGCTAAAGACACAGATATGGCTTCCCTTGGCCGAAAGGCGCACTTAATATGCACTCTTGAGAATTCATTGCACTAAATCGAGCCAAAATGTAGGTCAAAAACGTTGAGGTCTTCGGATTTTGCTGCTGGCAAAAATGGGAAATGCTGGTTTCTTGCAATGCTGCATTCATTACCATGAAAGTAGAAGATTGCATGGCTGGGGAACTGGAAGACCAGGTGTGGCTCACCTAGCCTCTCAGTCTGAGCTGCCAGCCACTCAGCAATGGACGGAATTCAGTTCTCCACATTTTGCAGCAATTTGTAATTAAAATATTCTTTTTTTAAAAAACATGAAAATTTATCAGCATTGCAGTGCAGATTTAAGGACAGGTTTGACATTTTTGCAAGTGTTTCCCCCTGATTTGATGAAATTTGTATTTTGTTTTCACTAGCATCTTTGTTTTTATGCACGCTTTCCCCTAATACAGTGGTACCTCCGGTTAAGTACTTAATTCGTTCCGGAGGTCCGTTCTTAACCTGAAACTGTTCTTAACCTGAAGCACCACTTTAGCTAATTGGGCCTCCCACTGCCGCCGCGACGCCAGAGCACGATTTCTGTTCTCATCCTGAAGCAAAGTTCTTAAGCCAAGGTACTATTTCTGGGTTAGCGGAGTCTGTAACCTGAAGCGTATGTAACCTGAAGCATATGTAACCTGAGGTAAGAAGAGTTTGGATTTGATACCCCACCTTTCACTCCCCTTCAGGAGTCTCAAAGCGGCTAACATTCTCCTTTCCCTTCCTCCCCCACAACAAACATTCTGTGAGGTGAGTGAGGCTGAGAGACGTCAGAGAAGTGTGATTGGCCCAAGGTCACCCAGCAGCTGCATGTGGAGGAGCGGAGACGCGAACCCGGTTCCCCAGATTATGAGTCTACCGCTTTTAACCACTACACCACACTGGTACCCAGTGGCGTAGCGTGGGGGGTACAGGGGGGCCAGCCGCACCGGGCGCAACATCTGGGGGTTTGGGTTAGGGGGCGCAAATCCATGGGTTAGGGGGCACAAATTACTTGCCTTGCCCCGGGTGCTGACAACCCACGCTACGCCACTGCTTGTACCACAGGTAACACTGTACGTGCATTTTTGGTAAGCATTATTTGGGCACAGAACTGCAACATAAGAGCATCTTCTGGACCAGACCAATTGCCCATCGGGTCCAGCATCCTCTCCTCACAATGAACACCAACATGCCCATGAGAAATCTGCAAGCATTCTCCCCTCCTGTGTGAATTTTGAAGAATATATTGTGGGTTTGGTTCACATGTTGTTTCGGAATGTACGGATTTGACAGTTTCAGGGTGAAATGCACACAGAATTGTATTTATCCTCCATCCCAAACTGTCACCGCTCACACTCCATCTCCTGTAGCAAGAGCTTGTCTTCACTGCAAGCACATTCCATCATGTTTGCAGAGGGAACTGAGAACACATGAAAGGCAGGATTAGACCCAGGAGCTCACTCTGCTTCTGGCAGCTAGCTTGAAAGCCTTCCTCTTTAATTGAAGATGCCTTTCCCTCCCTGAACAGCTTCCTTGGTTCACTCCTTAGATGCCCTCTAAGAATTCTTAGAGCATCATTTGGAAACACAACTTGGTGAATTGTTTTCTCAACCAAATACATTACTGGCTGCAATCTGTCTTGTAAGAGTTACAAATGTTGACTGCTGCTTGCAAAAGGTATGTACAGTACAGTTACAGGCTACTCACTTGATACTCTTAGCTGGCAAACAGAGAAATGTGCCGCAGAGTGGGAACCTTTGTGTTTTGTGGATGAAAGGAAAACAGAGGATCTCTTTAATTGCTTGGCATATAAAGTGTTGGGGAGGGCAGAGGGGAGGGATTTACGATCTTGCAACCAGATTGTCAGCCTCTACGGAGGCTAAGAAAATTTGCTGTCTTCTCTCAGAGCTAGGACAGGAGATAAAAGAGAGGGCAGTGCTGCTTGCTGCCACAAATCTTAGCATGCCATGATCCACTGGGAGAAGAAAGGAAAATACGTGCCCAATGTGATGCGTTTCAAGAAATGAATATTACAGAGGGAAAACTGGACCCAAAATGGCCGGGGTTTTTTCCCCCCAGCAGCAAACCTGTTTTTAGTGTCGCATCTAGTTCTCCCCTTGCAAATTCCACCGTGGATTGAGCCTCACATTCCCTCCTCCTTGCAGACAATATTATGAGCTTGGCGTCTCTTGGGTGAAGGGGGAGTGTTCAGGCAGCCCTGAGAGTTCAGAGGCGACTTTTCTTCCCTCAGCCGCAGTCTCAGATGTGACATCTCAGCTGAAATATATTGCCTGATTTTTACAAGAAAGGATATCTGCCGGTGTGTTAAGCGAAGTTCAGCCTGGGCCTTATTTATCACCGTTCTTTTTGTCATAGAAGCTGACAGCCTGCTTGTTGAGATTTATTGAGCCCCCTGGAAGCAGCACTGTAGCTCTTTCATGCTCGCAAGATCTAAGAGATGCTCTGGTGGAGGGAGATTATATATATATATATATATATATATATATATATATATATATATATATATGCAGGTTTTGGTGTCCTCGGGTGTCTTCCCGTGTAAAAGTTGGGGTGTCTAGGCGACGTTTCGACGAGGTCTCACTCGTCATCTTCAGGCTGGTGCTTTCGGCTTCTTGTTACTGGAACAGAGCAGGATCTCAGTGTTTGAGTTCCTATAAATACTGTTGAGGGGGTGTGGTGTATAGCCTCCAATGTTCTGGGCAGAGAGGAAGTTCCCAGGCTAGTGTGCCTTTTCTTCTTTTGTTCCTTAATTACTTGAGGGATATCTTGAGTGATTTCTTGAGTGATATCCTGAGTACCACTTAGGTGGGTCATTAGGTGTGGATTAGTTGCTAAAGTCTTTGTGTCTTGACCTCTTGAACTTTGTGAAGAGTTTTTCTGAGAAGATGGCTGTACTGCACTTAGTTGTGCTCTGGCTTGGCTTCGTGTATAGGGGCGAGCTGTGGTTTTGTGGCCTGTGTCAGCCAGATCTGTGTAGGGATTGCAGGGGGGTGCAGCATCCGGAGGTGCCACCATGGTTTGGCTACTGGATGGTGTCTGTAATTTATCTGTGGAGAGGGTCTGGGTTTGGGTCTGGTGTGGTTGATTGGTGATAGCGTTCTGTGTGCCTCTGGATCTGGTGTCAGTTTTTGTGGGGAGGGCTAATTTCCAGATGTCTGGCAAGCGGGATGTGTCGTCACGCTTGTTCATGTTGTGAGGGTGTTTCTCTATCTCAAAACAAATACAATCCCCCCGAATACATCTTGGACCTGACCAACCACTGCCTAACCAACACGTACTTCATCCACAATGGACAAAGATACAAACAGATAGAAGGAGCACCTATGGGATCACCCCTCTCACCGGTCATCGCAAACCTGTACATGGAACACTTTGAAACCAATGCTTTAGACAAGTCAGAACACAAACCCAAACTTTGGCTCAGATATGTTGACGACACCTTTGTAATTTGGCCACACGGGAAGGAAAAACTGGATAGCTTCCTCACACATCTCAACAGCCTACACCCCAAAATACAATTCACTATGGAAATAGAAGCCAACAACCAACTTCCCTTCCTTGACGTCCTAATCTACAAAAAACCTGATGGCTCCCTAGGACACACTATCTACCGGAAAAAAACACACACCAACCGCTACTTACATGCACAATCACACCACCACCCTGCACAAATAAACTCCGTAGCCAAGACTCTCATCTCCAGAACCAAACGCCTGGCTGACAAAGACCACTTGACAACTGAGTTACAGAATCTCTCAAATGTGTTAATTGCCAATGGATACCAGCAAAACAGGGTTACGAAGCTAATCCAAAAAGAAACACCCCCCAAAAACCAAGACACAGAAGAAAACAATGGCATGGCCCTCCTTCCTTATATCAAGGGCACTACAGATAAAATTAGCAAAATCCTCCATAAACACAATATCAAAACAGCCTTTTGCACCAACCAAAAAATAGCCAATATCCTCAGAAACCCCAAGGATAAAATCCAGTTGGAAAACCAAGGGGTCTATGAAATACCCTGCAAAGTCTGCCCAGCCACGTACATTGGACAAACAAACAGACGAATAAATGCACGTATCGCAGAACACAAGAATGCCGTCAAAAAAGAAGAAAAAACTTCCTCTCTTTTCCAACACATGAAAGAAACAGGACACGAAATTAATTTTGCAGATTCCAAATTGCTCTTTAACATGGAACATCACCACAAGAGAATAATCATGGAAGCCATCGAGATAGAGAAACACCCTCACAACATGAACAAGCGTGACGACACATCCCGCTTGCCAGACATCTGGAAATTAGCGCTCCCCACAAAAACTGACACCAGATCCAGAGGCACACAGAACGCTATCACCAATCAACCACACCAGACCCAAACCCAGACCCTCTCCACAGATAAATTACAGACACCATCCAGTAGCCAAACCATGGTGGCACCTCCGGATGCTGCACCCCCCTGCAATCCCTACACAGATCTGGCTGACACAGGCCACAAAACCACAGCTCGCCCCTATACACGAAGCCAAGCCAGAGCACAACTAAGTGCAGTACAGCCATCTTCTCAGAAAAACTCTTCACAAAGTTCAAGAGGTCAAGACACAAAGACTTTAGCAACTAATCCACACCTAATGACCCACCTAAGTGGTACTCAGGATATCACTCAAGAAATCACTCAAGATATCCCTCAAGTAATTAAGGAACAAAAGAAGAAAAGGCACACTAGCCTGGGAACTTCCTCTCTGCCCAGAACATTGGAGGCTATACACCACACCCCCTCAACAGTATTTATAGGAACTCAAACACTGAGATCCTGCTCTGTTCCAGTAACAAGAAGCCGAAAGCACCAGCCTGAAGATGACGAGTGAGACCTCGTCGAAACGTCGCCTAGACACCCCAACTTTTACACGGGAAGACACCCGAGGACACCAAAACCTGCATTCCTGTACCCGTGAAAATCTACGAAAGCATATATATATATATATATATATATATATATATATATATATATATAAAATCTGTGCTTCTTGGAGTACTGAAGATGAAATTAGAAGTGCTGTGCTTATTATCAAAGTGAGGGGACTGCAGTATCCCATGGGGTTTGGGAAGGGTGGGGAAACCTTGCAGTTGTCTGCCCTCTTGGCCGCCAAGACCATATAACACCGGTCCTGAAAGACCTACATTGGCTCCCAGTACATTTCCAAACACAACTCAAAGTGTTGGTGCTGACCTTGAAAGCCCTAAACGGCCTTGGTCCAGTATACCTGAAAGAGCGTCTCCACCCCCATCGTTCAGCCCGGACACTGAGATCCAGCTCCGAGGGCCTTCTGGTGGTTCCCTCACTGCAAGAAGTGAGGTTACAGCCAGGGAACCAAGCAGAGGGCCTTCTTGGTAGTGGCACCCACCCTGTGAAACGCCCTCCCATCAGATGTCAATGAGATAAACAACTATCTGGCTTTTAGAAGACATCTGAAGGCAGCCTTGTTTGGGGAAGTTTTTAATGTCTGATGTTTTATTGTGTGTGTTTGTTGGGGGTTGCTATTCTGTTGGGGGCTGCCCAGGATGGCTGGGGAGGCCCAGCCAGATGGGCAGGGTATAAATAGTATATTATTATTATTATTAATATTATTATTATTATTATTATTAAATTAATTAAGAAGAGAAGAGTTTGGATTTGATATCCCGCTTTATCACTACCCGAAGGAGTCTCAAAGCAGCTAACATTCTCCTTTCCCTTCCTCCCCCACAACAAACACTCTGTGAGGTGAGTGGGGCTGAGAGACTTCAGAGAAGTGTGACTAGCCCAAGGTCACCCAGCAGCTGCATGTGGAGGAGCAGGGAAGTGAACCCGGTTCACCAGATTACGAGTCTTAACCACTACACCATACTGGCTCTCCAGTGAATTAGGCAAGGTGGTTCTCCTTCTCTCCATTAAAATATACATGGAGCTGAGGGATACATTTGGGAGGGTGGGGCTCCCTCTTCAGCTCTATGTGCTTTTTCACAACTCATATTAATACTACAGGATTTGATTTTTGCACAGATGCCTTCCGAAAGTGCAGTGTGTGTGTGTGTGTGTGTGTGTGTGTGTGTGTGTGTGTGTGTCCTTACTCTCTTTCTGTCTCTCTTGGCAGTGGGAAGGGGAGAAGAGTGACCAGGGAAGAATAGCACCCACTCAAAAACCCATTTGTGTCCTCAAGCCTTAAAAGGTTGGTTTTTGTGGGATATTTACAATGCAGTCGAACCAACAATGCGTGTTTGCCAGACAGGCATATGATAGGAGCTGGAGCTCAAAGAGTTTCCCTGTAAGGTTTCTAGAGAGAACTCAGAGCGCCATTCCCGCTGTGCCTTGACAGGGGGAAGGTGCAGTCATATAAAATCTCCTCACTTGGCTGAGCACTTTTTCTTTGCTCTTTCACTTCATTCCAGCAATGCAGAATATATGTCATGTCTGAGCCACAGCTCAGACTCCATCTTAAACTAGACTTTGTAACCGAATTGCCATTTTTAGCCTGCCTGAACAAAAATGTTTCATCTGTTACTCTTCAACAAGCAATCTGAGTCAGTAAACGTTATTTTTTTTTACCTTTTCCAAAACTGTTTCTGTTATTATTGTTTTAAGGGGAAGACATTGTCAGCATTGCCCCTGAGCCAGTGCCACCAACTGGACTCATCCACTTCAGCCCGACTGGGCCGGGCGAGCTGGGTAGCACTTCCAGAGACCGCCTTCTGCACAGGAACAGGTCAAAGTGCTGTGGACTCACAGCTTAGAGTTGTGAGTACCGGATTCACTTCCACAAGAAGACAGTCATCGCACAGCAGAGTATAGCAGAGTCTAGCAGAGCATAAACGACTCGGAGAGCAGCTCTGTAGAATATCTTCTTTATTCTGTCTACAACTATAATATACAACTATATACAGAGCTAAATGAGGTTTAAACTAAAAAACTGAACTGCACTGAGTGTCTGCAGCTGCTCTTAGCAGCAACCTTATCTAAACACACAATCTCTAACACACAGTCTCTCTCTCTCCGACACACTGACTGACTGACTGACTGACTGACTGACTGATGTTAGGTTGGAGCGGAATAAGTAGAGAGCAGAACACCGCCCCTCCTCTCTGGAAAATCACCAGACTCATCAGCAGATTCTTGGATATGGGAGGGGTGAAATCTCATACATCAGGAAATTCCAGTCTGCCTTAAAGCATCCTGGATTATTTAAACCAAAAGGCTAAGATTGGCCAGTCTAAACTTCCTTTTAAGCTGCAAAGGGATGCACTCTGCTGCGCTCAAAAACGTAAGGAAGGAAGGATAATATCTAATAAAGATGTCGTTTCCTATCATCTTCGTAGAAACATCCCTACAGATTTCACCATACCAGCTCTATAATAAAGCCCACTTAATGTGGTTCAAAGCCATTGAACATCAACTCATAGCTACTAGCATTGCACCCTCAGTTCTGACACCAGGAAGTAAGACACCAGCTATTGTGATGCATTAATTGCACCATGACCATCAGCTTGTGAGATAGTCAATGGCTATGTCATGTTGGGAGATTCCATTCCACCTTTTGTTGCAGACATGTGATTGTTGCGTGTCGCATGTCCGTTTCCATTCCAGCACAGACTGCTGGGTCCCGTCAGCAGAACTTCCGCTCTGTGTATAGCAAGGAGAGATGAGATGTTTCTTTGTCCTGATTTATGTATAATAAATCCGTAGTTTTAGTATGTATCCACACAGCCTCAGCCTCTTCTGTTATGCTCTTCTTCACTTTGCTGTTCACCCTCCCAGTTCATCCCAACTTTTGTCTTCAGAACTGTGCCCCTCAGCAAACCACTGTTCCAAATCTATACTGCTCCACTTGCTCCTGGGCAGCTTCAGGATCCTGGTCAGGAGCAGGGGGAGGGGGAGGCTCCCACCATTCCTCATCAGAGCAATACTCCTCAGCCTGGTCTCTGACAACCAATGGCCTAGATCAGAATTAGACAGTTTCCTCTGTTCCTATGATTAGAACATACCGATTAAGCAGCCCAAATTGGGAAATACAGAGAAGCCAGCCTACTCAAGATGCCTGGGGGCCTCTAAATCCTGGAACCGGCACTGGGTAGGGACTTCCCTCACAGACCTAACCATGGACAACGTTCACTCTGAAACCCCAAACATCACGAAAATTCATTGCAGTGCCAGATCTGAGACAAATACACGACTGTCCTCTTGTTTTCATTTGTGAGATGCTGGGTGATACAGAGTTGCTGTTCGGCTGTAACCAAGCTGCTCTAATCTGTGGCTTGAGCTGCTAACATCTGAGACATCTCAAAGGAAATCAATTAGGGAACATCATTTCGCACGAGCCCCAAATGTATTCATAATTTGTTTTTTGCATCCTGGCTATCATTACGGACTGTGCATGGCTGCAATGTAGCTTTCTCTCTCCCTCCTTTTCCCACCAGCGCCTTATTAGTATGAGTATACGATGACCTGATCCTATCAGAAGAAAATAAATTCTGGCTTGCAATATCCCTGTCAAGATGGGGTTAGGAATCTCATCCTGTGATTTCCCCATCTGCATTCGCCTCCGGGGGTTTTCTACCTCTGCACTGAGAATGTCAAAGGTAGGAAAGGAAGTTCAGCTACCCTTTTATTAATACAGTGGTGCCTCGCAAGACGAAAATAATTCGTTCCGCGAGTCTCTTCGTCTAGCGGTTTTTTCATCTTGCGAAGCACGGCCATTAGCCGCTTAGCAGATTAGCGCTATTAGCGGCTTAGCGGCTATTAGCGGCTTAACGGCTATTAGCGGCTTAGCAGCTTAGAAAAAGGGGGGGAAAGGGGAAAAACTTGCAAGAACTCGCAAGACGTTTTCGTCTTGAGAAGCAAGCCCTTAGGGAAATTCGTCTTGCGAAGCACCTCAAAAACGTAAAACTCTTTCGTCTAGCGAGTTTTTCGTCTTGCGAGGCATTCGTCTTGCGGGGCACCACTGTAAACCCTTTCAATTTTTTCTCTCATGCTTGACCACAGTTTTGCATGCCTTGTGTAGGAAACTGCTGAAACCACATCAGACCATTTGTCCATCCAGTTCAGACTGGCAGGGGCTCTCTACGGATCCAGGCAAAAATCTCTCCCACCCCTCCCTTGAGATGCTAGGGACTGAGCCTCAATCCTTCTGCATGCAAAGCAGATGCTCTACCCATGAGCTGTAGCCCTTAATCTCAAGGTTGGATTACTGCAATGTGCTTTATGTGGGGCTACCCTTGAGGTTGGTGCAAAGGTTGTTGCTTGTGCAGAACTCAGCAGCTAGGCTTCTTGCGGGGGCAAACGACTGCCATAGAATCTATAGAGTTGGAAGGGAGCCCAAGGATCATCTAGTCCAACCCCCTGCAATGCAGCAATATGCAGCTGTCCTGTACAGGGGTTGAACCTGCAACCTTGTCATTATTACCAGCAGGATTTGGCCGCTGGCATTATCAGCAGGATCAGCAGGATCTGGCTGGTCAAATCAGGCCAGTACACATCATGCAAAATCCTCATTGGTGCACTAACACTATACAGTGCAAGTGTAGAGTTCTTTGTTTTTGTTGCAGAAATTAAATCTTGTAGGAGCAAGGGTGGTTCCGATGCTGCTATAGCGTCAGGGCCAACATGCCTTTCCAACTTATGTTTCAGTTGGATGTATTGCCATTGTGTTTCACTGGTTAATCCATACTTTACTTGCAAGGTCTTATGTTCCACAAACTTGTAATTTTCATCAATTAATTGATTCAATGTCAAAATACCTTTTTTTTCATCCACTTTTGCCAAATTACTACTTGATTTCCAATTTTTAAGTTTGGGTTGGCCCATATTGTTTATTTCTCATCCTTATTATTTTTATTTATATTCATCCAAATTTTTATAGGTGATTTAATAGTCTCCAGGATGATAGGATGTTTCATATAATTGGAGCCGAGTTTAGTTCACCCTACAAGAAACTATATTTGAGAGTAGCCCAATTGGGATTCCTGCTAGCTCTCCAATCGTTAGTCTTACTCAGCAGGTAGGCCTGGTGATATAGTTCCAGATTTGGGAGACCAAAGCCACCTTCCTTAGTTGGAAGTTGCATTTTATGTAGTGATATTTTTGGTGGCTTTGTACCCCATAGGCATAATCTAAATAGTTGATTTATTTTTTGGAAGTAAAATTTGGGAATATAACACTAATCCCTACAGATGACCACAGTGCCTGCAGGCAGACAGGTCATGTATCCACAGAGAAGGAATGACCACTGGGAGGAGCGCAGAGCGAAGAAACGCCATGGTGCATCTGCATCAGCACAACCGGACACTTTCCTCTGCCCCAGCTGCAAGAAAACATGTCTCTCCCCTATCGGTCTCTACAGCCACAGCAGGCACTGTAACTCCCCAGTGGTTTGACTTCACCCCCAAAGGCGCACTCCTCCATTGTCTCCCGAGACAGACGGGTGCCAAAAAGTGCTAACACTCATTGATTCCTGCAATCAAGTTTCGAATTTTCTCGGCAGCAACCCAGTAGAACAGGAAGTAAAGCTTAACCACTAAAATCCACAGACTCAGGGCTGCGGCTGGGTCAAATCGCTCAGTTTCTTATTGCGCAAAGCTTAATGCAATTATGAAATGCTACTCTGAAAGCTTACAGCACTTATAGAGAGCAGATTATATAAAATGCATGGTTTGAAAATAAAAGAGCTCCAAAGCCACTTACATGGGATGACATTTGAAGCAACTTAAAGCAAATTGACATAATTTGCACAAACCGAGTTATTACTAATGGTGTGAACTAATAAAATAGCACAGACAAAGATGCCAGTGTGCGTAAGAGTGGAATTCAGCAAGAGTGGATAAGGCAATCACTCCATCATTTCTGCTTGCCAGATGAAACTATCTCTCCTCCTAGTTGAATCTGGATCCAAATCTCCTCCTAACTCCTTCCAGCTAATCAAGTTTGAAAACAGTTTTATGTTCCTCAGCATATTAGATCGATAAACTCCTTGTGGCCTTCAGCTACGCAGAGCATGGCAGGTGTCAGGCAGGAAGGAAGGAAGAAAAACAAAAACAATGCAGTCACCAGCACGCCCCCCCCCAAAAAATAACAGGTCCCCAAAGAACTGCACACACCTTTTATTCTGATCAGCAATTGGACCAGTTCCACCAGTTCTCCATTTATTCCATTACTCATGTAAACATAAAACATAGCCCATGAACTACCTGGGTGTGGGACAGAGAGAAACTGTCTGCATCTGCAGTTCTCTGCACAGGATGAGACAAGGCTCTCGCTGTTGTTTTGGCTTAATCACAACCATTTCCTGTGAATCTTTTCACACTGCCAAGGTACAAAATCAAATCAAGGATGTTAAGTTGTGGGTGAACGTATCAGACAACACAGTGATTCTCCAAACAGTTCTTGTTTGTTCACAGGTCAGAACAGAACTGAACTGAAGGGTTCAGTCAGCCTGCTTATATAGAGCTCCAGTACAACGTAACTGTAACAACCTTTGTAACTATCCAATCACTGAACGTCACTTTTGATCCCTTATTTGCATATGTGGACCTGAACTATCTACAGTATCCCCCTGCTGGCCCAGGGTGAGAACTTCAGTACATAACAAATGATACATCCAAGTAGTTCCTCAAGACATACGCTTGTCAAAGCATAGGCTCAGCATCTTCTTTAGGAATATAATGTAATTTTAAATGGACCTAGATTCAAAGGTCTCTCTGTCTCTCTCTCCTTACAGCCTCCATCAGCCTCCATTCCAGCCTGAAGTTTTTCCTCCTGGATAGACTCATCTGCACATCTTTCTTCCGCTGTGCCAGGGAACAAAAGACAAATGCAACTCCTTCAAAAGGGTGATTTGCAAAATGATGGTGCATTAACCATGGGACCTAAGGTTAAACACTCATGTGAAAGAGCAGAGAACACCAACAGTTAATCATTAACCCAGCTAGAAGTTCAGAGAGCTCCTTTTTAACTTTAGTATACCACATTGGAATTTTCCAGTGTTAAACACCTTCAGCAATATACATGCAGGCATTCTTCATTTCAGTGGCAATTAAACAATTATGCTTAAAAATAACTGCTGAGCGTGCAGGCCTAGTAGGGGCCAGAATAACAAGGGGGATGTGGTGGGAAAATGGTATCAATCTCCAGGAAACACTGGGGTGGGGAAAATGTCACCACCTAGCAAGAACTCTGTTCCCCTAAGGGTCAATAGTGAGGATGAGACGCTGCCCCACAAATGTATTTTTATGGGCACAATGGTGGTCTCTCCATTGACTTGCCTACAGGAATGCATAATGCTATATTTAAAACAAGCTGGTTTTAACCTTCCCCTTTAACCACAGCAAATAAAGTGGTACCTCGGGCTACCACTTTGTTCCGGAGGTCTGTTCTTAACCTGAAACCATTTTTTTCTTTTCTTTTCACCCGCAACGGACACCTCTGCTGCCCACCTGGGCCCGCACGTTCAGGACCAGAGGATGGAAGGAGGGACGCACAGAACCCGACCCTGGGTGGGTGGGTGGGTGGGTGGGTGGAGTGGAGCAGCGACTCACCTGCCCGCACACTCCATCGTTCGCTCGATGGCTCGCCCGCTGCCTGCTGGCTCCCCGGCCAGGGAGACAAAAGCTTGTGTCGAGGGATGACTTCAATAGATCGCAGAAAGGGAACTGCTTTGCTACGTACCAAACCCTGACCCAGAATCAGGTCGTCTATGAATGATTTAGCACTGGGTTCCCCACGAACATGCGGTGCGGGCAGCTCTCCGCACCAGGCTGCCACACGCGCATGCACGCATGGCGGACCGGCTATCTGAGGCCAACTGTGGCTCTGCAGTGCTGCGGCATTATTACGTTTAGGGGGGATTCTGGCTTAGAGGTGTTGTAAACAAAAATTGCCCTTTTCCCTTATGGGGTATCCAAGAGCCCATATAGAGTCCTTACATAGGTTCCCTATTGGTAGGAGAGAATATCAGAGGCCAACCAGAGAATATTGAGAAGCAAAGCAGCTAGTAAGCTTGATCTTTATTGATCTGTTGCAACAGGGTGCTCCCCTCACCTGCAGGAGAGAGGAGGGACCCATAAAAATGGTGTGCAAGGCCTTATAAACACTTTTGAAATTGCCACCCTGTAGATCAAGACCACCCACAGAAGCATCACAGAAAAGGCGGTCTAAACAGAAATTTGAATGTTGTTTTTCTCCTGTCCTTGTTTATCTCCTGTCTGGCAGGTTACTTGATTGGATTGCCTGGGGAGCCTGGCCAGTCTTTTGTAATGATAAATACTTAGTTCCTGGGCCAGGTCACAGGCTCACACCCTATTCATATCTTAAATGTGACCTTAAGACAGGATTTGTGAGGAAAGAGACAATGGGGAGGTTTCCCACTTTGACCTTGCAGAGAAAACATTTGGTCAGTTTAGGAATCAAAATGGTTCCAGGTTGGCCTTCCTGTGCTGATCTATGTATGTGCTTGGTTGGTACACTTATGAACATTACCATATATCTAAGACCATAAAATTCCTATCACAGAGGCGTTCAGTCATAATCCCACAGATTCACCCTATTGGCTCCTCAGCCAAGCACATACACCAGTGGTCTGAACCTGTGGCTCCTCTCGTACTGAGCAGGATTACAATCACAACAACACATCATCAGTAGGGTAAAACTAACCTGTCTCACGACGGTCTAACCCCAGCTAACCCGAAACCGTTCTTAACCTGAGGCGTGCTTTCGCTAATGGGGCTTCCTGCTGCCACCGTGCCACTAGTGCACGATTTCCGTTCTCATCCTGGGGCAAAGTTCTCAACCCAAGGTACTATTTCTGGGTTAGTGGAGATTTTAACCCAAAGTGTTTATAACCCGAGGGACCAATGTAAAGGGGAGGTTTGAAATCTGCTAGTTTTTGTTACGGCAAAAATCTGGGTGCGAGGCTGCTCTGCCACCCAGCTCATCGGACTCAGTCCGTGGGTCCCTGCGGAGGAAAATGAGCTCAGCCGGAGACAGGAGCAAACTGCAGAAGATCCAAGTTTATTGGCCAACAGGTTCAAGACGAGATTGAACCCTGAGAAAGGGGTGACATGAGTTTTTGAAACTTCCCTCCATGTCCCAGAATACAGTGCAAAACACGTCATGAATACATTAAAGAGAGGTTTGGTTACACAGATTACATCATGAATATATTAAAGGGAGGTTGGGTTACACAGATTAACATATGGAGGAGGGAGGGGGGAATATGCAGAGCTACACCGGATTAACATAAGGAGGAGGGAGGGGGGAATATGCAGAGCTGGAGATATGCACAGATAAACACTTCCTGGGGATGAGAAAACAATGGTCTCAAATATGCATAGTCTGGCACCTGACATTGCCTGGAGGAAAGGCTGATCAGAGCAAACGGGCACGTTGATTTTCTATGAATTTTATAGATTTTAGTCCCTTTTGACATTGACAATTGGAAATAAATTGATATATTGTAGCGAAGAAGAAGGTGAAGAAGACATGCCCCCCCCTTCCGTAACAGTCCCCCATTCGGAGATAGATTTGCATTAAAGTTCTGTAAGAACTTGCAAATCTTTTCTCCGCACCCTAAATCTCGGTGAAGGTGGGGTGCCGTGTGAGTGGGAATAGGCCCTAATGGAAAAGGACGTTGGTTGAGCAGGGCAACAAAGGAGGGAGCAACACGGACCAATACAATGTATGTTTATGTTATATAGGTATGCACTAAATAATAACTTTGTATCTACCGTACTAGATGTGTGGGTTTGTGCAAACCTGAAGGGGACTTGCAAATCATGCCTCTTAAGGCCATTTGCAAGTATAGTAGTGCAGATAGCTGGGTATAGGATATCGCATAAAGGAACGCCTGTTGTATTTTGTTCAGTAGTGGTCTATGCTTTACATTTAGCAGGAAGGTCCACTATTGACTGGAAAAAAAATGCAGTTCGCTTTGCCCCCCGCCATTTTGTGTTCTCAGGTGTCAAGGTAGCTCTTCTGTGGTCTCATGTGTCACAGTAGTGGCAATCCCTGGTGAATCCACTTAGGGCTTTCATATTAGCCATGTTGCCTGGCACCCATCACAGCTGGCACAGGTTTGGACACGTCCTGAGGGAAATGTCTTTACCTTGGCCTTTCTATGGGGTTTTATTTTAGAGGCTCTGGTCAACAGTCATGGGAAGTTGCTCACTTGCACTTAAAAGGACCAAAAGCTAATTGCAGCCTGGATACACATGCCCAATTCACACTGGGTCCAATTTGAATTTATCTTGCCCCATGGTTCTTAACTCTTCAAACCAATCTGTTAAAAGAAAACCATTCTTAAAAGGGGCACTTGTCCAAATAAGTCAATTTAACTCTATAAGGGATCATTCCTGCTAAATCAAGGCATATACACCTTCCTGAAGCTTCTCCTTGGTAAAGTGAGTTTTAACACATTTTAAAATGGGTAGGGAAGGTTGGCAGTGTGCCAGGTGGGACAGCGAAATGTGGTTATCTAAACATTGAACTACACAATAGCCTGATCCATTTGAAAGCATAAAATGTATGAAAATCCTCCATTGGGGTATATGGAATAAGACAGTATACATTAAACATAAGACAATTACACACACACACACACACAAAAAATTCTTCCCTTTGTGGAAATAACACTGTCAAACACATTTCAACATTCCTACATAATAACACATAATACACAACAAACTAATTAAATATCAGTTGAATATAAGAGTCAAAAAATGTCCTTGCAATTCAACTCCTCCCCTCTTTGTCAGCCCCACTTCCCCTTTGAAAGAAATTTGTTGTTGCAGGTAATAAGTCTTGTGGTAGCGAAGCTTTTCATTGGATCTGTAGTAACACACTTGTAGAAGTGATATCCTGTAAGGACAGGGTGGACTTAAAAGACACAGTTAAATAATAATAAAACACACACACAAACACACACACACAATGACCTATGAGGAACCAAAATAAATAAATGCTAAGACACAGAATTTTAAGAGATCTGAAGTAACAATGAAAATAAAAGAGTGTTTCTTGATGTGACAACATCGGCTAGAGTGTTAATAGCAAAATACTGGAAAATGACTTAATGGCAATGTAACTTTGTGCAAGTACCTTGAACTAGCCAAAATGACAGAATTAATAAGAAATGCTCAGGCAAAAGGTAAACAAATACCATTCCACAAACAATGTTTGGTTATGCTTCAATTAATTTCATAGACATCATGAAAAAACGGATTAAATAAATGGAAACAGATTATTTATAACTTTAAAGTGTCAAAGACACAAAGGGATGGAAGTCACTAATACAGCAGGGATTTCACAGAACAGAAAGAAAGTTGTTGTGGGAGAAAAAAGGGACAAACACTTTGTTATCGGGGTTCACATATCCTGTTAAAAGGGAAAATTATTTCATGTGAGAAGCCTGTCAGGAAATGCTGTTCCTAAAATGCACACAAACAAAGTCTGTGATTTAAATCCCATTGAGGGGTGGAATTCTTTGATATTTACCTGTGAAAAGAATTTGGCATGTTAAGATTTCAAACTTGGGACACATTAAGGGTGATTTCTCTCAATGGTTCGTGGAATTCTTTGATATTTACCTGTGAAAAGAATTTGGCATGTTAAGATTTCAAACTTGGGACACATTAAGGGTGATTTCTCTCAATGGTTCGTGGAATTCTTTGATATTTACCTGTGAAAAGAATTTGGCATGTTAAGATTTCAAACTTGGGACACATTAAGGGTGATTTCTCTCAATGGTTCCAAGTTTTACATAAACCTCCTCCCCCCCCCACAGTTCCCCCTCCTTCCTCTCTCTCTCTCTCATTTCTTTTCCTATCCTTTTTTTTTTTTTTGCTGATCTAGTCTCTGTGCATGTGTGGAGTTCATGTCTCAGCAAACCTTTTATACTATTGAAATGTTGCATCTTTTGGCAAAATTAGAATTTGAATAAGGGAAGGGTAAGGAGTAGATTTTAAAAGAGGGTTAGATTTAAAACAAAAGAGAGAAACTCAGCAATTGAAGTATTCACCAACAAAGCTAGCAATTTCAGCCCAAGCAAAGCGACTGCTTCCTTTATGTACAGGAAAGGGCTAATATTCCTCTGGCCATTCGTGGAACAATGCCGCGCCCTTATATATGGGAAAAAATGGCCAGAGTCAGAATTCATAGGATTTTTTAAATTTTTATTTTTTTTTACATTCTAAGTTTTTCGGCCTTACCATTTGCAGACAAAAATTTTCCTGCCCCTTTATTTACAGGATTGGTCAAGGCCCATATGTATTGGTCTGATTTTCAAATAGTAGACAAAATGATAAACAAAATGATAAACACTGTAATCACTCAAATGCTTGGTATTACCAGTTGTGCTTCAAAACATCACAGCTTCACCTCTCACCTTTTTAAAACTAAAGGGCAAAGCTAGGCTGAATTTCAACTCCATCACCACACCAGAATTTAAGAATTACCCTGCAATGCTTGCGGACACATGTCCTTCCACACAGCCACAAATTGGGAGAGTTGAAAGGGACCCTGGGGTCATCTAGTCCAACCCTCCAAAATAAAGGGTTCACAGCAAGATTTCACAGCAAGATTGGTACTACACACACATACTTATGTACACAGGCACTACTGGGGAAGAGAGCACAATCAGTGCTCCTATCATGTACTAAGGAAGAGGAAAATAAAAAATTCCCAACTTATACAGAACCCTTTAGCAGATCTTGAGATTAGTTTGAGTTTACTTCCTTAGACGTGCAAGTTCCTTAGAGTGCAAGTTCCTAGACAAATGATCTTTAGAGAAAGATTGAAGTGAACATTTTCTTAGTTAAAACAGCCATAGATTTGATTTAAAGGGAATACAAAAGTGACAATTTTCCTGAATTTGCAGAGGAATACTGTAGACTCACGATCTGAAAAGTTGCGGCAAAGCAAGAGGTGGGGTAAACATTTGCACCCTTCATTCTCATCTTGTCTTATTTAGGACTGATAAGGTCCAGCATAGCTTCCTTAAATTTAAAATTTTGAAGCAAGCTTGCAGTTTAAACTATGCGCGCTTAAGAAAGGCAGTCTGTCAGAGACAGAAGGAACAGACAACACACATAACAGACAACATGTAAACACACATATTCTCATATATGTATTAACACACAACACACATAACAGACAACATGTAAACATATACACTCTCATCCTTTAGTTGGTTATTGCAAGGAGTTGGGCTGCTTCCTTTAGCTTCATTAAGTGAAATTAGTAGGAAGGTCCCACATGGTTTTAAGAGCCTCCTTGCCTCTTCAAACACCACCAGTTAACCAAACTGGCAGGGCTCACAATGCTTAGTTGACTGGGGTTTTCCTCCATCAAATATTTCTTTAAGTGGTTCAAGCATTCTTCATTGAACGAACCCCCTGTCGGCCAACGCAATTCGGGCTTGGCGGAGGCGGTGCTGGCGGGCCAGATTTCAGAACAGAGGTTCTCTAATTCTGCTTCGATAATAATTTGTGGCCAGAAATCGTCTTCCAATACGTGATGACAAATTGGAGAGGAGAGTCAGGGTCCTTCTGGGACTGAGATGGCTTTCTAGAAGCCTTCTTCCCAGAGTGAGCCCGCTCGCGTTTGGAAGCCTGGGTACCCATTTTATGTTTTACGCGTGTCTAGACAGAAAGAGGGAAGAGAAAGGGCGGTAAGGATTGGTATATCTAGGAGATTGATATACTTAATACGGGATTTATAGTAAAGAGGGGTCTTTAGTCGCTTGGCAACTTCCTTAGAGGGTTTTTAAAGAGCTCTAGCTATCCGGTATTTCCTTCCTATTTCCTTACTCAATAACCTGGGGTCCTTTTCCACTCTGCCGATCCCGCCCAATTCCTCATGGGCTATCCCTCCTGGCAACCTCCTACCTATCGTCAATCTCAGGAAAAGGGGCCCTACTGAACGCCCGCGCCGTGCGGTGCCAGATCGGGTGATCCCTGGATAGAGTTTCGAACCGAAAATCCCCCTTGCTTTTGGAAGCGGGCTCACGCACGATACACGTGTTACGTGGCACCGACCAGTGCGGCTGGGATTGGATAGAAAGCCAGACCCCTTCCTGCCCCCTCGGTGAGGACGCTCGGGAAGTTCGGAAGAAGAATTCCAACCCCTTGCTTTCAACTGGGACGTCCGTTGCGGAGAGTCGGCTGTTTTTCAAGTCGGGTCTCTCCGTCTTACTTTCGGACTCCCAATTGGTGCGGCTGGCTGGAGAGGTTTTAGAGAAAGAGATAGAGCTCAGAACCCCCCTTTTGGGTCGAGCAGCAGTCCACGGTCTCTCTCACCAATTGGACCAAGAGACAGGCGAGAAGGAGCGATAGAGAGGAGGGCAGAGAATTCAGTTGCCAGGAGATTTCCACCCCTTTCCCACCAGTGCACTGGGTTTTTCCTTTTCCTTATACTCACGTGTTTTCCATGATGATCCCGGGATTGATGAGTAAGCCGGCTGGATCCCTCTTTGCTCCCCGGCTGAACTCCTGGGGCTTTCGATTACCGCCCGGAAGATGGCCGGGGGTCCAAAGGATCTTCCCAGGCAAAATGGCCTGGTGCCGGCTGAAGATTTCGGGGCCCCCGGTCAGCAACGCGGGAGAACCGCATGCCCCACATTGGGCAGCCAACTGTTACGGCAAAAATCTGGGTGCGAGGCTGCTCTGCCACCCAGCTCATCGGACTCAGTCCGTGGGTCCCTGCGGAGGAAAATGAGCTCAGCCGGAGACAGGAGCAAACTGCAGAAGATCCAAGTTTATTGGCCAACAGGTTCAAGACGAGATTGAACCCTGAGAAAGGGGTGACATGAGTTTTTGAAACTTCCCTCCATGTCCCAGAATACAGTGCAAAACACGTCATGAATACATTAAAGAGAGGTTTGGTTACACAGATTACATCATGAATATATTAAAGGGAGGTTGGGTTACACAGATTAACATATGGAGGAGGGAGGGGGGAATATGCAGAGCTACACCGGATTAACATAAGGAGGAGGGAGGGGGGAATATGCAGAGCTGGAGATATGCACAGATAAACACTTCCTGGGGATGAGAAAACAATGGTCTCAAATATGCATAGTCTGGCACCTGACATTGCCTGGAGGAAAGGCTGATCAGAGCAAACTGGCACGTTGATTTTCTATGAATTTTATAGATTTTAGTCCCTTTTGACATTGACAATTGGAAATAAATTGATATATTGTAGCGAAGAAGAAGGTGAAGAAGACATGCCCCCCCCTTCCGTAACAGTTTTAAATATAGCAGTGCTCTGGGAAAATAATTTGTTGAAAGAGGACCACCTCTCCACTCGCTCCATTCTCAAGCTCTGCTTGTGGTTTCATTTGGGGTGGCAGACAGCCATTTACTTCGAGATATGGAGTCACAGAGCCACTTATTGAGATGCCTTGTTAATGGTACAATCCAACTCGAAAAGGTGAGACTCTTTGCCCAAATCGCACACCCCCTACTCTGTAACCCTGAGCTTGATCCCTCTCCTCACACCAGGAAGCACATACTGTTCCATCCCGACATTTTTCAGACTTGCCTGCATCAGAGTGAGCCCACGCTTAAGGCCCAGTTCGTTCATGAATATCCTTGACTTGATGATCCAGCATCAAGTGATATGAATGAGCTATTGTTGAGCAAATATCGAAGGCAGACCTTTCAGATTGCATCAAGTGCTCTCATTCAGACTGAGCCTTCGTCAAGGCTGGAGGAAGCAATTGATGGGCACACCTTTTGAAACCAGATCCTATGGGGTTGGGGACAAAGGAACGACAGTCATGGAGTTTAAAAAAATAATTTGAATGGGGAGTTACGCCCTTGAGGCACTTCAGGCTATTGCCCAAGGGAAATAGCTCAAAAAACAGAATTTTCTCCCGATGCTTCATTCTGGTATACAGAGGTGGGCTGTGGGAAGCAGGGATATGCTAAGATCCTGGTGAGTAACAACTGCGCGGAGGAGGCAGGGCCAAATTCCAAACTCTGGGAAATTAGTCCTCTGGATTTCAGGGACGGGTTAGCACAGGCATAGGCAAACTCAGCCCTCCTGATGTTTGGGGACTACAATGCCCATCATCCCTGACAACTGGTCTTGTTAGCTAGGGATGATGGGAGTTGTGGTCCCAAAACATATGGAGGGCTGAATTTGCCTATGCCTGGGCTAGTGTTTCTCATATGGCAACATGTTGTTGTTTAGTCATGTCCGACTCTTCGTGACCCCATGGACCAGACCACGCCAGGCACTCCTGTCTTCCACTGCCTCCCGCAATTTGGTCAAACTCATGCCAGTAGCTTCGAGAACACTGTCCAACCATCTCGTCCTCTGTCGTCCCCTTCTCCTTGTGCCCTCCATCATTCCATCAGTATAAGTTGTCTTATATTGAGACCATCCAGCCTCTGTATTGTCAACACTGGCTAGTAAAATGAAGATGGAGAGAATCACCTTTTGCTCCTTGGGGGAAACAACAACAACTCTACATTCTTCTTTTCCTTTCTTTTTAAGAAGCTGTTGTGATTCTGAACAGACTTCTGGTTTGCCGCAAGGGGGAAAGGAAGCTGGGATTGCTATCACAGCGAACCGGCTGCTGTTTTTGGAGTTTGGGGGAGGTTCGTAGGCAACGTACCATTTTCTGATTGATATTGGCCGGAAAAGTTTTCTGTCTTCCTTGGCTGTAGCCCCGAAGCTGTATATCTGGCAAGACCTTCTTTGACTCTGTCACATGCTGTTGCATTATGCTACCAACCGCTGTTTTAATCTGATAATGCTGGTCCTGAAAATTGCAGCAGCTCTTCTCACACATGAATAGCAAGAATCACTGGGAATTATGGATCCATGTGAGCAAAAAAAACGCAAAACAAAACTCAGCAGCAGCGTTAGTGTAACTTACGATTTCTTCGCCTTGGGCAGTACGCCAATAATCATCTCAATTTTAAAAGGCAGTCAAAATGAATATCTGGAAGAAAGTGCATCGGTTTAATTTGATTCCATGACATCTCTGACAAAGCCATCGTGGAGCCTGAACATTGTTTTTTTTTCCTTTTAGAAGTTGGGCCAAGCATATTAACAAAGGAAGAATCAAGCCACCCTCTTCCCAGCCCCACAGTTCTTTTCCCTTCCATGATTAAAGTACATTGAAATTAAATTTGTTTTGTTGGCAGTTTATTGAAAGTGGATCGTCACTGCTGGGCAGTGCATGCCTGTCATTTAAATTAAAGTGCAAATCCATTTTCCCATATCATTTGTGCAGCAAGTTCACAGACAATGAAGCAGATAGATTATTCTGGAGAAGGAGTTACCTTTCCTAATCTTCTTCTTCTTGCTGTTGTTGTTTAGTCGTGTCCGACTCTTCGTGACCCCATGGACCAGAGCACACCAGGCACTCCTGTCTTCCACTGCCTCCCGCAGTTTGGTCAAACTCATGCTGGTAGCTTCAAGAACACTATCCACCCATCTCATCCTCTTTTGTCCCCTTCTCCTTCTGCCCTCCATCTTTTCCAACACCAGGGTCTTTTCCAGGGAGTCTTCTCTTCTCATGAGGTGGCCAAAGTATTGGAGCCTCAGCTTCAGGATCTGTTCTTCCAGTGAGCACTCAGGGCTCATTTCCTTCAGAATGGGTATTGTTGTTGTTTAGTCGTTTAGTCGTGTCCGACTCTTCGGGACCCCATGGACCAGAGCACGCCAGGCACCTCTGTCTTCCACTGCCTCCCGCAGTTTGGTCAAACTCATGCTGGTAACCTCCAAAACACTATCCAACCATCTCGTCCTCTGTCGTCCCCTTCTCCTTGTGCCCTCCATCTTTCCCAACATCAGGGTCTTTTCCAGGGAGTCTTCTCTTCTCATGAGGTGGCCAAAGTACTGGAGCCTCAGCTTCACGATCTGTCCTTCCAATGTCCTCTACTTCTCAAGATGCTGTCTAGGCCTGTCATTGCCCTTCTCCCAAGAAGCAGGCGTCTTTTAATTTCATGGCTGCTGTCACCATCTGCAGTGATCATGGAGCCCAAGAAAGTAAAATCTCTCACTGCCTCCATTTCTTCCCCTTCTATTTGCCAGGAGGTGATGGGACCAGTGGCCATGATCTTCATTTTTTTGATGTTGAGCTTCAGACCATATTTTGCACTCTTTCCCAATCTACTTAATTCTAAAACAACATTACTAACTCTGTGTAGCTCCCTGTGTGGAGGGGCTGGTTGTTAAACTACTCTGAACTGTAGCCTCTGGAAGGGGAAACAGGGGTCTCCTCTGGGCAACTCTCAGAAACTACAACTCCCAGAATTCTTTGGGGGAAGCCATATGGTTTAAAGTGGTATCATGGTGTTCTAAATGTATGGTGTGAATGTGGCCTTTGCGAATGGCATCCCATCCAGTTTGGGTCTGCACTACTGTTTCTCTGCTATTTTTCTAGAAAAAGAGGTGCCAGAACGCACCACGAACACCTCCCTTGTTCTCTTATGATGGCAATAGCACCCAGGTTAGAGGTGCCGGAACTGAGTTTCCCTGAGTTCCAGCTAAAAAAATAATAATCCCTGAATATGAGCCTTTCTGTAGCTGTAGCTCACAACCTTAAGAAGATGCAGATTTCACTCCATCTACAAGAAAATGCACTAGCCTTCCCAGAATGTGCTTCTCCCACTACTCCTGAAATCCCTCTGATGTTTTTCCTCAGACATGAACCCCCACATTTGCATTGAACTTTTTGTTTTGGGCAACATCCCATAGCAATTCTGGGTGCAGGTCTTATCGCCTTCAATGGTGGGGTGAAATACTCTCATCAGGCTTGGAAGTGAGTTCAGCCCTAGCCAGTGGTCGGGGATAAGGGGAGCTGTATGCTGAAGTAAAGGTAAAGGTAAAGGTAAAGGTAAAGGGACCCCTGACCATTAGGTCCAGTCATGGCCGACTCTGGGGTTGCAGTGCTCATCTCGTTTTATTGACCTAGGGAGCCGGCGTACAGATTCTGGGTCATGTGGCCAGTATGACCAGAGCAGCGCATGGAAACGCCGTTTACCTTCCCACCGGAGTGGTACCTATTTATCTACTTGCACTTTGATGTGCTTTCGAACTGCTAGGTGGGCAGGAGCAGGGATTGAGCAATGGGAGCTCATCCCGTCTTGGGGATTCGAACCGCGACCTTCTGATCGGCAAGTCCTAGGCTCTGTGGTTTAACCCACAGTGCTACCCGCATCCCATGTTGAAGTAACAGTAGCAAAATTGCAGGGAATAAGCTCAAATAATATATATGAGTGACATCCTTTTTTGGAAATTAAACCAAACCATTAACATTCAAAAACTTTACTTGCAGAAACTTATAGATGAATTAAAACATCACATTTACAGTCACATTCTTATCCGAGCGTGGGCTTACAGTCTCTTCTTCTAACTTCCAAGCAACTGTATTTTCCTTCTTTCCAGGCCTTCTGCATCTCAATTAGGCCATACCTTGCAGCTCCTGGAAGAGATTTCCACTTTTACCTTCTGCAGTTTTGCTCTCTTTCAAGCAGAAAAGAAGCACTCCCACACTCTATTAAACTTAGCAGTGTTCACAGTGGATTCTAAAACACAGTCATATTGCTTCACCTAAAATGGAGCCTCTCCTTCACTAGATACCTCCCGTGTGACCAATGTTAGCCAATCACACGAGAACTACTAGGGAACTCTCTAGAATTCAGTTACCAACCCATCAAATTTAAGTCCATAGTAATGCATACAAGCATTCACAATTTCAGTGAATTAAATTACTATGCTTAACACTGTAGTCCAGTAACATCTGTAACTCAAGGTCTCACTTCTGCGATGGGGAATCGTGTACCGTATTATCCCAGGTGTTTTGTGGTGTGTGTTTGAGTGATGGTACAGAGAACCACCAACTCTCCTCTTCTTGCTGCCCATGGCAGCCATTTTGTGCTGGTACCCATAGCGCTTTTATCAAAATATGACTGCTGGCACCTCATTGTGTCACCCCCCTCCAAAAGAAAAGCACTGACAATCTCTGTTGATGATTACATATTCCCATCAATGAAAACATATTCCCATTGAGGCTACTTTAGAAATATCAGCCGCATGAAGCTTGAACATGAAACAGCAAGCATGATGCGTCATGTACCTTCCCAGCACAGTTGCTTGCTGTGTGAAACTTTGTCGTTTCCTCCTCTCCAAGATCTGAAGTTTTGGAAAGGAAAAAATATGTATCTCGAGCTCAGCTGGAAATCTAATAGTTTCATCTTTCTATTGTCTTCTTGGTTCTCAGAGCCACAGGGAAATTCTCCATTAGAAAGGCTATACATACACACACACACACACACACACACACACACACACACACTTATTATCACTACACTCTCGAATCTAACCCAATGGTCACACATCATCAACGAGATATGTGTCTATAATAGTGGCTGTCGCTTTTTCTCATATTGAATCAGAATGGAGTTTTGTCTCACTCTTTTCCCAACGTCATCTGACATTCCTTCTCCACCGTGGCATGCATAGTACATTCTATTCTTTTTGTAATTGATTCTAGGACTTTTTTATTTTAAAAAAGGCCATGTTTTCTGCAAGTGAACAGCACTGAGATGACAAAGCAGCAAGCTCAATCCAATAGCACATAGCGAACAGGATCTGAGCAGCCAAGTTAATTGATTTTTCTTTTGTCGAGGGTAATTAAGCTCCCTGCTCCTTCTCAGGCCTTGGCATCTATTCAAGAAGGTGAGAATGGAGCAACAACACAAGGAAAGGAGAAGTGGTTAACAACCCAAACTGCAGAATTTTCTATCAGAACCTACAGGAGAACAAGACAATGCATTTTTGGCCTATGAGAAACCTTTCCATTCATTTCTGCAGCTGTTTCCATCTTGGAAAACATTTGAAGTGGTACCTTTCCACAGTTTGGGGATCAGTCTGGATGATATCCAGTGGAATGACTCCCCTACAAAGAAAGCTTCTACCACTGGGGACATTTCAGTTTAGAGCACAGGCAAGTAAGAGGCAACATGACAGAAGTTTTTAAAATTGTGCACAACATGGAGATAAAGTTCTTCCCAACAGAGCCTCTGCATACCCTCCAACATTTCTCCAAAAAATAGGGTCATCCTATTCAAAAATATTATTATTATTATTATTATTATTATTATTATTATTATTATTTATACCCACACCACATCTGAATGGGTTCCCATTTCTTTAAGAAATGGGAGTGCCTGATCACCTCCTCTGTCTCCTGAGAAATCTCTATGTGAGACAAGAAGCTACAGTTAGAACTGGATATGGAACAACTGATTGGTTCAAAATTGGGAAAGGAGTACAACAAGGCTGTATTTTGTCTCCCTGCTTATTTAACTCATATGCAGAATTCATCATGCGAAAGGCTGGGCTGGATGAATCCCTAGCCGGAATTAAGATTGCTGGAAGAAATATCAACAACCTCAGATATGCAGATGACACAACCTTGATGGCAGAAAGTGAGCAGGAATTAAAGAACCTTTTAATGAGGGTGAAAGAGGAGAGCGCAAAATATGGTCTGAAGCTCAACATCAAAAAAACGAAGATCATGGCCACTGGTCCCATCACCTCCTGGCAAATAGAAGGGGAAGAAATGGAGGCAGTGAGAGATTTTACTTTCTTGGGCTCCATGATCACTGCAGATGGTGACAGCAGTCAGGAAATTAAAAGACACTTGCTTCTTGGGAGAAAAGAGATGACAAACCTAGACAGCATCTTAAAAAGTAGAGGCATCACCTTGCCGACAAAGGTTCGTATACGTAGTTAAAGCTATTATTTTCTCAGTAGTGATGTATGGAAGTGAGAGCTGGGTCATAAAGAAGGCTGATCGCTGAAGAATGGATGCTCTTGAATTCTGGTGCTGGAGGAGACTCTTGAGAGTCCCATGGACTGCAAGAAGATCAAACCTCTCCATTCTGAAGGAAATCAGCCCTGAGTGCTCACTGGAAGGACAGATCCTGAAGCTGAGATTCCAATACTTTGCCACCTCATGAAAAGAGAAGACTTCCTGGAAAAGACCCAGATGCTGGGAAAGATGGAGGGCACAAGGAGAAGGGGGCGACAGAGGACGAGATGGTTGGATAGTGTTCTCGAAGCTACAAACATGAGTTTGACCAAGTTGCGGGAGGTAGTGGAAGACGGGAGTGCCTGGCGTGCTCTGGTCCATGGGGTCACGAAGAGTCAGACGCGACTAAATGACTAATCAACAACAATCAAAGTTCCTCTCAGTCTCCTTTGTTCCAGGCTAAACATACCCAACTCTCTTAACTGTTCTTCATACTGCTTGATTTCCAGACCCTTCGTCATCTTTGTCATCCTCCTCTGCACATGTTCCAGGTTTATTTATTGCATTTCATCCCAGCTTTTTCTTCCAGGAGTTCAAGGTGTCTCCCCCTTCTCATTTAGTTTCCAGAAGAACCTTGTGTGGCACTTTAGACTGAGATTGAGTAACTGGTCTGAGCTCACCCCAATGAGCTGCATGGCTGAGTGGGGATATGAACCCTGTTCTCCCAGGCCCCAGTCTGGCACTCTAACCACTACACCACCACTGCCTCTCAATCCGCCCAGCCTTAGATTATGTATGCACTAGATCATTTGTGCAACTGGTTTGCTGTCTGTCAGACCCATGTTTACAATGCATTCCGCAAAATGCATCCTTTGGTTCCCAGAAAAAAAACACATGGGATGCCACGCATTTCTCCTCTTCACAGGAAAAGCACACTTT
Organism: Podarcis melisellensis; assembly: GCF_964234715.1. Lineage (NCBI taxonomy): Eukaryota > Metazoa > Chordata > Lepidosauria > Squamata > Lacertidae > Podarcis > Podarcis melisellensis. Next base: position 6,782,669 of record NC_138538.1, on the reverse strand, counting down.
GCAGATAATTGTTCTGAAGGGGCCACCAGGTTGTTGAACGTTTTCCTGGTGTCTGGACAAAAGCCACTTTATAAGCTCCCCACCGCCTGGCCTGCCCTGGTATCCTGGTATTCTGGCAGCCTAACAACACAAATGATGAAAGACCCCCCCCCAAAAAAAGATGTCATTAACCATCTGCGAGAGATTGTGTTTCTGAATGCAGATTGATTAGCAATTAGGACAATTGTCGACAAGCTCCCCAGCAAAATTTCAACCTCCAGTTGTCTCTGTGCTGTGCTTTTGAAAGCAAATGGATGTGATGCGCTGCTGTCTCCATGGTGTTTCTTGGAACGATTGTGCGCTTTTGAATGGGGCACAATGCCCAATTAAGCTGGCTTTGTTTTCCTGTGATGGCTGCTGATCATGGCTTCACACGTTCGCTGCTGCTGAATCACGGTGTGCTGCATTCTTATTATTATCAGAATTATTATTTTTCTAATTTTTTACCCACCGTTCACTCTAAGGGCCCAGGGTGGGCTACAACAATTTAAAAAGCCATTCGTATTAAAACACAATATTAAAAACAGTGAGGAAACAACTTAAAATTACCGTATTTTTTGCTCTATAAGACTCACTTTTCCCCTCCTAAAAAGTAAGGGGAAATGTGTGCGCGTCTTATGGAGCGAATGCAGGATGCGCAGCTATCACAGAAGCCAGAACAGCAAGAGAGATTGCTGCTTTCACTGTGCAGCCATCCCTCTTGCTGTTCTGGCTTCTGAGATTCAGATTTTTTCCCCTCTTGTTTTCCTCCTCCAAAAACTAGGTGTGTCTTGTGGTCTGGTGCGTCTTATAGAGTGAAAAATACGGTACACCTCGAGTGTCAAAAGAGGTGCAGAGTTCAACAGCAGTTGTATAATGAGGGTGCCAGAATTCATTTTGAGGAGGGAGTTTCACAGCTTAGGGGCCACCACAGAGAAGACCCTATTCTGGGCTGCAACTGCCAAGCATCTCTGGGTGGGAAAATAACTAAGAGGGCACCCTGCACCAATCCTAGCACCCCAGAGGCAGACCCTCCAAGTGTCCCTATTTTCCAGTGCCAGTCCTGGATTTTCAAAAGCCGTCCCAGAATGTCCTACTTTTCCATAGGACGTCCCTATTTTCATCAGAGAAATGTTGGAGGGTATGGAGTTATGCGACCAAGCAGTAACAATACAACCTTTAGAAGCCCTGTCTAGGGAAGTTTTTAAATGTTTAATGTTTTATTATGTTTATTATATTAGCCAGTGGTGCTGTGGTCTAAACCACTGAGCCTCTTTGGCTTGCAAATCAAAAGGTCAACATGACTGAGTGAGTTCCCTTTGCTCTGTCCCAGCTCCTGCCAACCTAGCAGTCTGAAAGCACACCAGTACAAGAAGATAGATAGGTACCACTGCAGCGGGAAGGTAAATGGTGTTTCCGTGCGCTCTGGCTTCTGTCACAGTGTTCCATTGTGCCAGAAGAGGTTTAGTCATGCTGGCCACATGACCTGGAAAGCCATCTGTGAACAAATGCCAGCTCCCTAGGCCTGAAAGTGAGATGAGTGCTGCAACCCCATAGTCACCTTTGACTGGACTTAACCATCCAGGGGTCCTTTACCTTTTACCTTATACGTTGGAAGCTGGCCAGAGTGTCTGGGGCAACCCATTCAGATGTTGTTGTTGTTTAGTCATTTAGTCATGTCCAACTCTTCGTGACCCCATGGATCAGAGCGCGCCAGGCACCCCTGTCTTCCACTGCCTCCCACAGTTTGTTCACACCTTCTCATGAGGTGGCCAAAGAATTGGAGCCTCAGCTTCAGGATCTGTCCTTCCAGTGAGCACTCAGGACTGATTTCCTTAAGAATGGATAGGTTTGATCTTCTTGCAGTCCATGGGACTCTCAAGAGTCTCCTCCAGCTTTGATAGCCATCTTCAAATATCTCAAGGGCTGTCACATGGAAGATAGAGCAAGCTTGATTTCTCCTGCAGGGTAGGACTCAAACCAATGGATCAAATTACAAAAAAATCAGATTCCGATTCAATACCAGAAATAATTTCCTGATGATAAGAGCTGTTTTGTGGTGATGCATGCTCTAGTTATCTCCCACTTGGACTACTGCAATGCTCTCTACATGGAGCTACCTTTGAAGGTGACCCAGAAACTACAATTAATCCAAAATGCGGCAGCTAGACTGGTGGCCTGAAGTGGTCGCAGAGACCACATAATACCAGTCCTGAAAGACCTACATTGGTTCCCAGCGCATTTCTAAGGACAAATGTTGGTACTGACCTTTAAAGCAGGCAAAGGGCTTTCTCGGTAGTGGCACCCACCCTGTGGAACGCCCTCCCATCAAGGAAATAAACAACTATCTGACTTTTAGAAGACATCTGAAGGCAGCCCTGTACAGGGAAGTTTTTAATGTTTGGTGTTTTATCATGTTTTTAATATTCTGTTGGGAGCCACCCAGAGTGGATGAGGAAACCCAGCCAGAGGTTCTCCCTCAGGAGCTAGTGGACTCTCCTTCCTTGTAAGTTTTTAAGCAGAGGTTGGATGGCCATCTGCCATGAATGCTTTATTTGAGATTCCTGCATTGCAAGGGGTTGGACCAGATGATTCTCAGGGTCTTCTCCAACTCTACAATTCTATGATTCTATGTAATGTATTTATGTATAAAAGTTTTCATAGAATCATAGAATCATAGAGTTGGAAGAGACCACAAGGGCCATTGAGTCCAACCCCCTGCCAAGCAGGAAACACCATCAGAGCACTCCTGACATATGGTTGTCAAGCCTCTGCTTAAAGACCTCCAAAGAAGGAGACTCCACCACACTCCTTGGCAGCAAATTCCACTGTCGAACAGCTCTTACTGTCAGGAAGTTCTTCCTAATGTTTAGGTGGAATCTTCTTTCTTGTAGTTTGGATCCATTGCTCCGTGTCCGCTTCTCTGGAGCAGCAAAAAACAACCTTAAGAATGGATACTGTACTGCAATATCATATCATATCTGGGTGAAGTACAACATCAAAACATTAAACACCATTAAAAAAATACAGATACAGACTTTTTCACTAATCCATGCAATTTTTATACAGTTGTACCTTGGTTCTCAAACTTAATCCGTTCCGGAAGTCTGTTTCAAAACCAAAGCGTTCCAAAACCAAGGCACACCTTCCCATAGAAAGTAATTCAAAACTGATTAATCTGTTCCAGACTTTTAAAAACAACCCCTAAAACAGCAATTTAACATGAATTTTACTATCTAATGAGACCATTGATTCATAAAATGAAAGCAATAATCAATGTACTGTACTAAAAAATAAATAAAACAGTATTGTAGATGATAAAAAATAAAATATATATTTTTCTTAACTGAACTGATGATAGTCATTGTTTGGATGAAGGGCTTTTATCCATTTCCACAGTCACACAATCTATCTGTCTGTCTATCTATCTATATCTATCTATATCTATCTATCTATCTATCTATCTATCTATCTATCTATCTATCTATCTATCTATCAGTAGCTGAACTGGGATCCACACAGTCACAAAAACAAAATAACTGAAAAAGCCTTTAAAAAAAAAGGCAAAATAAATAGCAAAAACAAAAGCACCAAGTATAAGCTCCATTAGATCACTGCAATTGGAAACAGAAGGCTTGAATTACAATGCAGGGGGGCACAAATTAGCAGCGCAACAGGAAACAGGGGGACTCAAAATGGAGCATGTTTGGCTTCTGAAAAAAGTTTCAAAAACTGGAACACCTACTTCCAGTTTTGCAGCATTTGGGTTCCAAGTTATTTGTGAACTAAGCTGTTCAAAAACCGAGGTACCACTGTATACACTTCCTCCTAATGCAGGCTTTTCTCGAAACACATTTTGGGTTGGAGTGCTGCACTGCAATGTTCAGAGAAGTGCAGATGTAGACAGATAAATGTGTTTCTAATCACATATTCCTTGGGCAGGTGCAAATTACATAGGTTTGCGTTAACACATGAGCTGCACTCCATTTCTTTCCCATCTCTAAGAGGGAGGCGGTTGATCTTAACCCCTATTCCCTGCCCCTGAAATCCCAACTATGTCATCTGACTCTGAGCTTCTGAAACTGTCTCCCCCCCCCCCCCCGATAAATAATGTTGGGAGTCTGCACTCAATCTGCGGTGCGTTTGCTTAAAAGCTCTATAAATACATGGTGAGCATTACGAAACTCCAAAAATCAATTCTTTTCCCTCTAGAAACAGCTTCTGTCCCAAGGCACTAAAAGAAAAATAAAGGGGGAGGGAGGATGTCAAAATTTGCTAAATGGGTCAGGAGAAAAGTCCTTAAGGACCCAAGCAAGGCAGGGAAATAAACACTGGCTGACTTTAACACTTTACATCTCCTAGAGGCACATGGAGGAGAGATGTGTTGGACCAATCTCTTTCCTCTTCGGCTCTGAGAATCATCTCTCCAAGCAACCCAGGCTGGATGTTGCTTCCTGAAACCAAGCATGAAAATGAAGCCTTGGAAATGTTAGGTTGCTGAAGACTCAAGGGTAGGAATATTGGGCAGCAGGGAATAATAACGCAGGCATGAATCACACCGCTTGAGATTCAGCTTAATTCACAGAGAAAAGCAGAGTGATAAGAAGGAGAGGGAGGGAGATCTGGATCACTTTAGTACAGTTTGCTGCCTTGGGTGGTATGAGGGCCAGGGGAAGTAAGGAATGTCCCAGTTTTGGACTACAATTTCCATCATGCCTAGCTAGCAGAACCAGTGCTCAGTGTGCTGGTCCCGTGGGTTACCCGAGAGACGAGGTCCAAGTCCCGTCTGTGGTCAAAGTTGCAACGTGGAGGCAGTCCATAGTAGCTGAAGCTGGGTGCAGGGCAGGGAGTTGGGTGAAGTCAGGAACAGGCATGCAAGCAAGCAGGGAGCCAGGGCGGGTCAGGAGCTCTGGCAGAAAAGCAAGACAGGGTTCAGGCAGGAACTAGCAACCAACAATGTTGCTCCTGCAACTTGGGACTGGGGCTGGCTGGCCTTTATCTGCCCTGAGGCATAGGGCGGCCCCGATCCTCTGGTGATTCACCTCTCCTGGCCTGGGGGTGAGCACTCCTCCTGAGGGAACTTAGGTCCCTCTGCCTCTCTGCCCTGAGCCTCTGCAGCTCAGGAGAGGCTGGAGGGTTACCGGACCCAGAGGCAACCTCAGCTTCCTCTGAGGGGGCTGAGAGTGGAGCACCTGCAGGCAATGGGTCCTCCATCACCTCAGGAGCCAGAGCAGACTCAGCTGATGCCTGCACCTGAGGATCCAGCACAGATGAGGACCCTTCAGGCTCATGCCCCAGCCCCTGTTCAGCTGGTTTTGGAGGCAGGGAATCCTGTGCAGGCTGGGATCCCTCAGGTTCAGCCTCCGAGTCCGAATCCCAGGCCATCACAGTCAGGGATGATGGGAATTGTTGTCCCAAAACAGATGGAGACCCAAGTTTGGGAAACCCTGGCCTATACGAGTTAGGAATTGCTGAATCTGTGTGTGCCTCCCATATGTGGTGACCCACTGAACTAGTGGCAGCAATTTCTCAGCAAAGTACTTTCATCCCGGCTATTGGATCTTCTTGGTCAAGAAAGAGTTCGAGGAGATATTTGAGACTTGCCTGAGCAATAAGGTGCTCTTCAGCTCAGGTGTGTACCTGCATCTTTAGCTATTCTTCTGTCCCGCCTCTGCTTTGCTGTTCAATTCTGGCATGCTCTTCCTTCTTGGCTTCTGGTTTGCTCTCGACTCCTTCCTTCCTCACTGGTAGCTTGCCTCACATCTCCTGGGTTCCAGCCCTGGAAATTTGTTAAGAAAAACTGCATGCAAAAGGCCTTATACCATGTCTTAATGGGCTTCTCCTATTCACCGTGGCTCCTGGTTTATTCAGAGGCTGCTGCTCTTCTGGAAGGAAACACTCGTAATGGAAGACCTCTCAGGCGTGAAGTTCTTGTTAACATCACTCCCTCTGCTAACCTTTTGGGCAGACGGGAATATGCTTGGTTAAGCTACAAGCAAAGATTTTTGAGCTGCACAAACAGGAAGGGTACTTAAAAGCCATTGGACACATGATATGGGGGAAAGAAGACCAGAAGAAAGCATGAGAAGTCTATGCTGTCCCGTGGGTTACCCGAGAGGCACGGTCCAAGTCCAGTCCATGGTCAAAGGTGCAACATGGAAGCAGTCCGTAGTAGCAGAAGCTGGGTGCAGGGCAGGGAGTCGGGTGAAGCCAGGAACAGGCATGCAAGCAGGGAGCCAGGGCGGGTCAGGAGCTCTGGCAGAAAAGCAAGACAGGGTTCAGGCAGGAACTAGCAACCAACAATGTTGCTCCCACAACTTGGGACTGGGGATGGCCGGCTTTTATCTGCACCAAGGCACAGGGCGGCCCCGATCCTTTAGTGACTCGCCTCTCCTGGCCTGGAGGCGAGCACTCCTTCTGCAGGAACTTGGTTCCCTCTGCCTCTCTACCCTGAGCCTCTGTAGCTCAGGAGAGGCTGGAGGGTTACCGGACCCAGAGGCAACCTCAGCTTCCTCTGACGGGGCTGAGAGTGGAGCACCTGCAGGCAATGGGTCCTCCATCACCTCAGGAGCCAGAGCAGACTCAGCTGATGCTTCCACCTGAGGACCCAGCACAGGTGAGGACCCTTCAGGCTCATGCCCCAGCCCCAGCTCAGCTGGTTCTGGAGGCGGGGAATCCTGTGCAGGCTGGGATCCCTCAGGTTCAGCATCCGAGTCCAAATTCCAGGCCATCACAAAGTCTCTGATAATATGTGGATGTGTTGCAGAGGCATTTTGTACATAGGGACACAGGAAGCTGCTTCATATTGAACCAGAACATTGGTCTGTCTAGTTCAGTACTATCTGCCCTGACTGGCAGTAGCTTTCCAGAGTTGCAGACAAGAGATTTTTCCAACCCCTACTTGGAGATGTTACAGACTGAAACAAGGGCCTCCTTCCTAAGATAAAGTTGAACCAAGAAATCCATTTATAGGGGGTTCTCCATAAATGATAGATATGCCCTTAAAAAAAAAGAATCATAGAATTGTAGACTTGGAAGGGACCCCGAGGGTCATCTAGTCCAACCCCCTACAATGCAGGCATCTCAGCTAAAGCATCCATGATAGATGGCCATCCAACCTCTGTTTTAAAACCTCCAAGGAAGGAGAGTTCACAAGCTCTCAAGGGAGACCACTCCACTATTGATTAACTCTTACTGTGATGATCTAGCCACCTCTTGTTTGTAGCTTCTCTGTCCAAGTTAACTCCACCCCGAAAAGTGTTGCCTTTTCTGTTTGTTTTCTTCAGACAAGATGTCTGCTATTTTCTCTCTCTCATCATCTCCACTCATCCTGTAAATAGTTCCTGCATTAATAAAGTCTTTGAACTCCAGAAGCTGTAAATGATTGCTTCAATCTAATTCACCCAAGCTGCAAGGTCTGCTAACAATGTGAAGTACAGACATCACAGGTGCCCCTTCCTCTTCCTCTGCCCCACTTTTTCTGATTGAAAACTCCCCACCAGAGAGTGTTCCAGATGTGTGCTTGCCCCAGTACAAATACTTTTGGGATTCAGGTGGGTAGCGGAAATTGAGAAACAGTAATAAGGAAAAGGGATAAGCATCCCCTCCCTTCTGCTGCTCTTTCCACTTCACATTTCCCCCTCTTGAAGATTCCCCACCTCAAAGAGTGGGGAAAGTAAAAGCCTGTTGCCTTTAATGCAACATCTCCAGTCTGGTCCTTCAAGAGCTCCCTGTGTACTTCCAGCCCACGCAATAGCAGTAAAAATCTTTAGCCAGTTTGAAATGCTGTCCTCATTTTTAGAGGGAAGGCTTTCTTTGTGAGAAGCAAAAGGTCTCAGCCTTTTATCCAAGAGCAGCAGATGGAAGTAGCGACTGTCTCACTTGGTCCTCCTTGTGCACAAGGCAGAGGGTCTGGTTCAGCTCCCCTCTCACCTTGCTAGGCTTGTTTGTCTGTACACAGACAGAGTGTCTCAGCCAGGATAATGGAGAGAAACGGGTTGTTCTGTCCTCGTTTTGATGGAGGCGAGAAACACAAAATAGCCCTTGGAAAAGGAAGAGAATAAAACAGCCTTCCAGGTGTCTCTGCTCTCAGAAGCTTCCCCCCCCCCCCCCCTGGTCAGCTCAGTCACTGTGAAAACATGCCCCTGTTCTTCTACCCAGCCTGATGGATTGGGGGCAAGGGGGGCAACTTTTGTGACCATGCCAGAGGGAAGTGGTTGATTGGCAATGGAGTGCCTGACGAAGGGGGCTGTGATGGGAGGGGACATTCATGGATGTCCAATGAAGCTGACTGTTGGCCTATTCAGGATAAATAAAAAGAAGGTAAACAATGGAAATCACTCCTGCAAGAAGAAGCTATGGCCACCAAGTTGGGTGGCTTAAAAGAGGACTGGGCAAATTCATGGAGGAAAAGACTATCAATGGCTACTAACCAGGATGACTATGCTCTGGCTCCACAGTTTAGAATGGATCTCATTAGTTCCATGTAAGTTGTCTGACTGACCAAAGTCCCATTGGCTGTAGAATGATAGAATCGTAGAATTGTAGAGTTGCAAGCGACCCAAGGGTATGGTGTAGTGGTTAAGAGCGGTGGACTCGTAATCTGGTGAACCGGGTTCGCTTCCCCGCTCCTCCACATGCAGCTGCTGGGTGACCTTGGGCTAGTCACACTTCTTTGAAGTCTCTCAGCCTCACTGACCTCACAGTGTTTGTTGTGGGGCAGGAAGGGAAAGGAGATTGTTAGCCGCTTTGAGACTCCTTAGGGTAGTGATAAAGCGGGATATCAAATCCAAACTCCTCTTCTTCTATCTTGTCCAACCCCAGCAATGCAGGAATCTCCACTAAAGCATCCATGACAGATGGCCACCCAACCTCTGCTTAAAACTCTCCAAGGAAGGAGAGTCCACCACCTACCAAAGGAGTCAATTCTATTGTGCAACAGCTCTTATTGTCAGAAAGTTATTCCTGATGTTTACTCAGAATCTCATTTCTTGTATCTTGAATCCATTGGTTCAGATCCTACCCTCCAGAGCAGGAGAGAACAAGCTTGCTCCATCTTCCATGTGACAGCCCTTGAGATATTTCAAGATGGCTATCATATCTCCTCTCAGCCTCATCTTTTCCAGGCTAAGCATACCTAGCTCCCTCAACCCTTCCTCTTAAGACCTGGTTTCCACACCCTTGATCAACTTGATTGCCCTCTTCTGCACACATTCCAACTTGTCAATACCTTTCTTAAATTGTGGTGCCCAGAACTGGACCCTGTATTCTAGGTGTGGTCTGACTAAGGCAGAATAGAGTGGCTTGGATTCCAGACCCTCGATCATCTTGGTCATCTTCTTACGTTCTTATATTCTTACCCCAGACAAGCGAAGGCATTCAAGTTACAGGTAGGTAGCCGTGTTGTCTTTGTCCACAGAGTTTTCTTGGCAGGGTTACTGGAGTGGCTTGCCGGTTCCTGCTCCAGGTAGATCACATTTGGTCAAAACTCTCCACTATGACTGTCCATCTTGGGTGGCCCTGCATGGCATAGCTCATAGCTTCTCTGAGTTATTCACGCCCCTTTGCCATGGCAAGGCAGTGATCCATGAAGGAGTCTTCTCTTCTTTGGCCTCCTCATGAGAAGAGAAGACTCCCTGGAAAAGACCCTGATGCTTGGAATGATTGAGGGCACAAGGAGAAGGGGACAACAGAGGACGAGATAGTTGGACAGTGTTCTCGAAGCTACCAGCATGAGTTTGACCAAACTGCGGGAGGCAGTGGAAGACAGGAGTGCCTGGCGTGCTCTGGTCCATGGGGTCACGAAGAGTCGGACACGGCTAAACAACAACAGGTAGCCGTGTTGGTCTGCTGTAGTCGAAACAAGGCATTCAAGGAAGGTATGGCCTGTTGAAGCCCAGTAATGACTAATCTGACCAGGACTGAGTCTCAGTGTAAGCCTTTCCAAACCCTTCTCCCTGTAGCTCTTCATGTGAAGATGCTGTAAGTCTGAAGCTAGGTCTTCATCCGTCCAAGGCATGCTCTCTCCTGCCAAAACATGTCCTGCTCACAAGTGATTCCTGGGTTGGTGTGCCATGCAAGCCAAGCCAAGCCAGATGGTTTGGTGGCTTCATACACACTTGTTTTGCATGAGCACTACCAGGCAATTCTGCAACAGGCTCCTCATCAGAGATACTGCCGAGCATTGATTTAGCAGTTGCAGGATGACATCCGTCCACTTCTGCCAGCACTGAAAAACTGGTCTTTGTGTTGTCTGTTTCCTTGGCAAAGGATGGAAAGCAATCAACCAAAAACCAGGGGGCTATGCAAATTCCTTTCATTCTCAAGCCTATTTTGGGAAGAAGGGGGGGGAATGTGTCTGCATTCGGCTATGAGATTTCCTGCAATCAGAAACCTTTAATTCATGTTGTTCCCTGTGATTCCATCCTCTGCTGCCCTGACCTCTCTCTTCTTCCACTCCAGGGTGAGAAGTCAAGAGCTTTGCATTTTGAGAGGATAATTAGCTAGGAGGAGGTCAGAAAAGATTGAGGTTCTCCTTGACCTCCCCCTCTCAACAACCTGTTAGGCTTTCGAAGGGGCTGGCAGACTCTGGCTTACTGGGAGCAAGGGAAAGTCAAAGGGTGACGTGATGAGCATGTCAAATTGCCGCCTACGGGAGAGTGGCTGGGGGATTGTGGACAATGGATTTATAGGAAGGCAGGAATCAGCAGAGAGGGGCTACTGTTGGCAGGTGGGCAGTGGCAGCGTTCCATTTTGGATGCTTAAAACCGAACTCGTCTGACACCATTTGTGGTTTTCAAACGTTGCTAGTGTGAGAGTCCTAATCTGGACTTGCTTATGTACCACAGGCCCTGCTGCAACATTATGTGCTGCGCATTATGCATAATGCATAATGCATTATGCTGCTTGTTATGCATTATGACATGGGTGGTGCTGTGGTCTAAACCACTGAGCCTCTTTGGCTTGCCAATCAGAAGGTCAGAGGTTTGAATCCCCACAACAGGGTGAACTCCTGTTGCTCTGTCCCAGCTCCTGCCAACCTAGCAGTTTGAAAGCACACCAGTGCAAGTAAGGTACTGCTGTGGCAGGAAGGTAAATGGCGCTTCCACGTGCTCTGGTTTCTGTCACAGTGTCCCGTTACGCCAGAAGTGGTTTAGTCCTGCTGGCCACATGAACTGGAAAGCTGTCTATGGACAAGCGCTGGCTCCCTCGGCCTGAAAGCGAGATGAGCGCCACAACCCCATAGTCGCCTTTGACTGGACTTAACCGCCCAGTGGTCCTTTACCTTTTTTATCTTTTTGCTCATTATGTGCTGCTCATTATGCATTATGTGCTCTTTTTTGCTTATTATTATACATATTTTGATGTGCCTGTTGTCTTTGTCCATGGAGTTTTCTTGGCAGGGATACTGGTGTGGCTTGCCGATTCCTGCTCCAGGTGGATCACGTTTAGTCAAAGCTCTGTCCATCTTGGGTGGCCATAGCTTCTCTGAGTTATTCAAGCCCCTTCGCCACGACAAGGCAGTGATCCATGAATGCGAAGGATGGTTGGACAATGTTCTGGAAGCTACTAACATGAGTTTGACCAAACTACGGGAGGCAGTGGAAGACAGGAGTGCCTGGCATGCTCTGATCTATGGGGTCCTGAAGAGTCGGCCATGACTAAACAGCTAAACAACGACAACAATACATATTTCTACTTATGGCATAAAATTTATACACTGTAGAAAAGCAAACAAGCCTCAAAGCCATTTACAAAGAGAATATTATTATTATTATTATTTATTTTATTAATGCCCCACCCTCCCCGGCCAGAGCTGGGCTCAGGGTGGCTAACACCAGTAAAATTACAGTAAAAACATAATAGGGGGGGACAATTTAAAATACAGGTTAAAATGCAATTTAAAATGCAGCCTCATTTTGAAAGTAGCTCATAGATCAAAACCATAAGGGGAGGGAAACATAAGGGTCAGACTGAGTCCAAACTATAAGGTTATTGGTGAAGATGGTTAAAAACAGCTATTTAAAATATTTTTTTTAATTAAAAAAAAGCCACACTAAAATCAGCAATAATCTAAAACCAGATTGAAACACCTTCCAGTGTTCTTTATATCTGGGTAGGCTTGTCTATAGAAAAATGTTTTTAGCAGCTGCCAAAAAGAGTACAGAAAAGGGAGTTCCAAAGTGTACAACTAACCGAGCAGGGAGAAAAAGGGACAAGTCCTCAGCCACAGGCAGTTTAAATAGACCACGCCACACTCCTGGACCGTCCGGACTGGATGGCCTAGGGATGACGTGGCCGAGGACACTTCAATGGCGCTGGGGCTATCCGGCCCCTTGCACGTGGGGAGGGCTTGCTCCCACCCCCAACGTCATTTCCTCGGGAACGGGAAATGGCTTTGCCTCACTAAAAGGTTCATTTCTTCTTTTATGGTAGCTCTAGCCATGCCAGTTCCACCAATCAAAGCGTGTATGTGTGTGTGCAACTTTTTTGTATTATATAGCTTGTTGGGAGAAGAGCAATGACAAACATAGACATCATCTTAAAAAGCAGAGACATCACCTTGCCAACAAAGGTCCATATAGTTAAAGCCATGGTTTTCCCAGTAGTGATGTATGGAAGTGAGAGCTGGACCATAAAGAAGGCTGATCGCCAAAGAATTGGTGCTTTTGAATTATGGTGCTGGAGGAGACTCTTGAGAGTCCCATGGAGTGCAAGAAGATCAAACCTCTCCATTCTTAAGGAAATCAGCCCTGAGTGCTCACTGGAAGGACAGATCCTGAAGCTGAGGCCCCAATACTTTGGTCACCTCATGAGAAGAGAAGACTCCCTGGAAAAGACCCTGATGTTGGGAAAGACTGAGGGCACAAGGAGAAGGGGACGACAGAGGACGAGATGGTTGGACAGTGTTCTCAAAGCTACCAGCATGAGTTTGACCAAATTGCGGGAGGCAGTGGAAGACAGGAGTACCTGGCATGCTCTGGTCCATGGGGTCACAAAGAGTTGGACACGACTAAACGACTAAACAACAACAACAAAGCTATTATATTATGCATTTACACTTTTCTGTTGTTTACTATGTATTATCTAGCATTGTGCATTCATATTTATTGCTATAGTACAGGCTTCCTCAACCTCGGCCCTCCAGATGTTTTGAGACTACAATTCCCATCATCCCTGACCACTGGTCGTGCTAGCTAGGGATCATGAAAGTTGTAGGCCAAAAACATCTGGAGGGCCGAGTTTGAGGAAGCCTGCTGTAGTGTTTTGCTATATTGTATTGTATTGTATTGTATTCTGCATTTTACATCTTCTTCTTTGTTATGTTCCTGTGCTGTAAACCACTCCAAGGCCTTTTTTGACAAAAGTTGGCATAGAGACGCCAAAATTAAATTAATAACTGAAACACTTCTTTCATTTATGAATTGCTTCTCGTGAAACATCCCAAAGGGGATCGGCCATAAAAACATCAATAAACACATCAACAGTGATAACGTATATAAAAGCAATACAGATCCAGACTTCGATAAGAATCTGTACTTAAAAGGCTTGCTGATAAAGAAAACTCTCCTACAGGTGTCAAAAGGGCAACGGACATGGCAATTGTCCAATAGGTTGCATAGATGGGTAAATAAACTGTATATCATAAAGGCACTGCAGTCTCTGCTGTCCCTCACTCCTAAGGAAAAACAAACTCTGGGTAAGCGCCTGAAATCGTGGGAATCTCACTCTGCTTAGAGATTAGGGGTGTATCTGGTGGGATCTAGACCAATATAAAAAATGCTTTTTTAAAAAACGTTTTAAAAATATGTCGATTTTCCCATCAGCTCACAATTGCCATCTAGTGTCAAGTTTGTATACCGCACTTGAAACACACTTAAAACCTTATATTTGCAGCTGTATAGGTAAGTCCTCTCTCTTTTTAATAATAATTGTTGTTAAGTTTCAAAAACTTCACATTTCCTTCCATTCAGATATCTACATATCCTAAATTGATTTCCCACTGTCTCACCCACAGTGTTTAAAACCAAACAATTTTCTACTGCATTGTATTTCACACTTCCATCACAAAAAGAAACCCTCTAATATATTTTTGTCACCTTCCCCTTCCGCCACTCATTTCTCGAATCCAGCCAGCAATTTCATTTGACTGTGATTTCTTTTTTTAAAAAATAGTCCACAATGTTCACGGAAAAATCCGAGGGCTCCCTTGGACAAAAACAAAGACACCAACCAGGATAACTTGGAGCAAAACAGCAGCCTGTAGGCTTGGCCTTTATTGATCTGTTGCAACAGGGTGCTCCCCTCACCCGCAGGACAGAGGAGGGACCCAGAAAATGGTATGCAAGGCCTTATAAAGACTTTTGAAATTGCCCCCCTGTAGATCAAGACCACCCCCAGAAACATCATACATACATCACAGAAGGGGTGTAACCTAAGACCACCCCTCAGATACATCACACCTACATCACAGAAAAGGCGGTCTAAAACAGAAATTTGAATATTGTTTTTCTCCTGTTGTTGTTTATCTCCTGTCTGGCAGGTTACTTGATTGGATTGCCTGGGGAGCCTGGCCAGTCTTTTGTAGTGATAAATACTTAGTTCCTGGGCCAGGTCACAGGCTCACACCCTATTCAAACACTGACATACCCTTAAGACAGGCTTTGTGAAGGAAAAGACAATGGGGAGGCTTTTCCATTTTGACCTTGCAGAGAAAACATTTGCTCAGTTTAGGAATCAAAATGGTTCCAGGTTGGCCTTCCTGTGCTGATCTATGTATGTGCTTGGTTGGTACACTTATGAACATTACCATATATCTAAGACCATAAAATTCCTATCACAATATAAGACCTCCACTGTTCTACAAAAAGTTCATCCTTTGGGCCTCGCATTCATTCCTCCTTCATTGGAATCTCCCCTTGTTTCCATTTCTGTGCATATAAAATTCTAGCCGCTGTCGTTACACACATAAATAGTTTAATCAACTTCTTCAGGATGCCTGTCCCTATTATTCCAATAAGAAATGCTTCGGGTCTTTGGGGAATAACACACTTAAACATCTTATTCGTTTCGTTATATATCAGAGATCTGGAATGTATCTCAAGCCATATTCTGAATATTTCACTCTCCTCTGGTTCATAAAGGGGAGAGGGGATTATTTTTCATGCAGTAGCTGAGACAGGGTGGTCCAGTGAGGACTGATAGTAAAATCAGCAATAAGCCAACAGTAACATCAATAAACTAGCAGTAAAATAAGAGAAGCCTGAAATGGATTCTCGCTCACAAAGCCTTTATTTCCATGCCAGGACAGAGGAAGATGGCAAGATTTCATCTTATTGTGCTTGTCCTTAAGAAACATGGTTATCGCGAGAGCCCACCCCAATGTCTGTTCAGGATTTTCACCTTTTTCACAGTTGGCCATCAGACAAGGAGATAATATCAGAAATTCAAAAGGAAAAGTCATTACCAAGGGAGCCATCTGCCTGATTTTTTCCCCTTGCCAGTTTATTTTAGGCCATTCGGCTGTCCCGGACACCACTGTGTTATTTGGGGCTTTTAGAGAAATTAAAACGCTGCTTTCTGCTCAAAAATGCAAAGCTGGGTCTCTTAAATCAGAGTCAAATCAGTGCTTTATATGTGGGGAGGGTTTCAGACAGCCATTAGTATTCATCTCCAGTTGTCACAGCCTGACCACAGCGATCTGATCGTCACAACCAGGCTGATGCGCCACAGCCAAGGAAAACAGCAACAATTTAAATTCAAACAGGGGGAAACAGAGCCAGATTCAAGCATAGCTGGATCCCTAGAGCATCCAGCGATAACCGGCATGCCGTAGGGTTGCCATATGTCTTCTTTTTCCAGAACACGTCCTCTTTTCCATGGGTATGTTAAAGGTGAGTCGTCATAGCAATCCATAGTTAAGGGACCCCTGACCATTAGGGCCAGTTGTGGCCGACTCTGGGGTTGCGGTGCTCATCTCGCTTTATTGGCAGAGGGAGCCAGCGTACAGCTTCCGGGTCATATGGCCAGCATGACTAAGCCACTTCTAGCGAACCAGAGCAGCGCACGGAAACGCCGTTTACCTTCCCGCCAGAGTGGTACCTATTTATCTACTTCCACTTTGACGTGCTTTCAAACTGCTAGGTTGGCAGGAGCAGGGACCGAGCAACGGGAGCTCACCCCGTCACAGGGATTCGAACCGCCAACCTTCTGTCCTCGGCTCTGTGGTTTAACCCACAGTGCCACCCGAGTCCCTATAGTTAAAAGTAGAAGTTGGCAAATGTGCCCTCTGTTTTGCTCTTCATAATATGGCAACCCTATTTGTGAATGGTGGAGTATCACAATTTTAAAAAAAGATAAACTAGGAACGTTAATAAGAGAATCTAATGGTGATTGTTTTGTGGAAGAATGGAAGGCTTTTCTGTACTGCTTAAAGAAACACTATAGTACAACAAACACATGGGCAGGATTTGAACTATGGGCAACAGAAGGGACGAGAGGTTATAGTATTGTGTGAACAGGCAGAGTCCCCCAAACCCTGGGCAGCCCCCGTGTGGAATAATGACTCAAGACAACGTGCTATGGGATTAAAATTGGCCACAACTTTATTACCGTATTTTTTGCCCTATAAGACGCACTTTTCCCCTCCAAAAATGAAGGGGAAATGTGTGTGCGGCCTATGGGGCGAATGCAGGCTTTTGCTGAAGCCTGGAGAGCGAGGGGGGTCGGTGCACACTGACCCCTCTCGCTCTCCAGGCTTCAGGAAGCTATCCACTAGCCATGGGAGACCCAGCTCTCCCAAGGCTAGCGGAGACCTTGCCAGCACCCAGAAGCTTGGGGCGCACTGAGCTCAGCATGCCCCAAGCTTCAGGCTTAGCGCAGCACACCTGGGGGGGGGGAGAATTTTTTTCCTTTATTTCCCCCCAAAAAAACTAGGTGCGTCCTATGGGCCGGTGCATCCTATGGGGCGAAAAATACGGTATGTTTCAGATGGGGGTAAACCTTGGCTCAAGCATTGGGTTTTTATCCTTCCCAGTCCCCCTGGTGAACATCAGGGTTATCCAGAGTGTGGGGGGGGCTGGCTCTGGAGAACATATGTTGAAGCAGAGACAGCCCACCCCTGTTACGCTGCCATCGCAGGGGAGAGCGATGACAATCTCTAGGCATACGGACAAAGCATCCCCTCAAAACAACCCCTTTATAATGGGGAACCCTGGTATCACCGCTGCAAAGAGAAGGGGGGACGTGAATCACCGCTACATGCCCACCCCCATTTAGGGAAGATAGACTAAAGGATTCCGCCCAAGGCCTGATACCGCCAAAGTTGTGACATTTTGCTACGGGAAAGGCAAACTTGCCAATGCAGGAGAATTCCTTTCCTGCCCCTCAACAGCGACCTTGACGTAGCAGCGCCTGTGGAGAAAAGGTTAACCTGCAAAAGAAGTCTTAACTGAGGGTGGGTAGGGTGGGAGAAGCTCTGGAGCCAACTGACGATTCCCAGGTAAGATCCTCCCCCTATTGTGTGGGCAGTTGGTCCCTCCCACTACCTGGCCTGATCACCTTGGCAACACCTCCCCAGGCAGGATTGGGCAACTGGCTGAGGGAGGCGGAGCCCTCCAGGTATCCCACCTGGGGAAGGCAAAGCCAAGCCGCATAGGGTCCCGGGGGCTGCGCACGACCAAGCAAAGACCAAGCAAACCCCCCCATTTAATGTGGGGCGCAGTCATTGTTGTTATGGTGTAAGAGATAGAAGATAGGGTACAGCAAAGGGGGAGAAATTTAAAAAAAAACCACAATGGAAAATGGGGTGGGGATTCAACAAAACAAAAGAAAATATATATATTATGTACAGTGTATACTGGAATCTATGGATTATGGTTGTTCCAGGGGGCTATTGCCCCCTCTATGGATGCTCATGAATCCTCCTAAGGGGGTTATTTGTAACTTTCCCCCCAGCTAGGGATATTTTTTTGCTAACCCAAGGAATCTAATTTTTAATCTATCTAAAAGCTATGAAGATCGCAACCAAGGGACTTTGGGAACAATAGTTCTGGGACAGCTGCTGAGGCAGTGATCTATACATCTGTGTAGCTCAGCACTGCAAAAGGGCATCAGTTACCCCCTGAGACACAACCTTCATACAACTTGCATGAAGGTGAATGAGCATCGTAAAGAAGAGGCACTGTGCAAATGTCTCCAAACTCGTCAATTACCATTAGCCTTCTGATTAGGCATGGAATATAGCAAGGTCTGCATGCACAGCCCAGACATTTGTCAGCTGCAGAAGCTAGCATTTAGTGTGACTGAGATCCCATATGTTAAACATCTTTCTTTTCCTATATATCGCTTTCTGGCCCCAAGGCCAGAAAAGAGACAATAAATGAGCAATCAATCAAAACAATACTGAACAGCAAAATCGTCAGATACTCACCAATCACACGGGGCATTTCTCTTCCTCTCTCATTATACTCGAATGCATGGATATCCAAAGAAGTTGAATGTTGGAAGATTCAGGACAGAGCAAAAGAAAGGACTTCTTCACATAGTTAAACTATGGAACTCGCTGCCACAAGAGGCAGTGATGGCCACAAGCTTGGCTGGTTTTAAAAGAGGATTAGACAGATTCATTGAGGATACAAGTTTTCAGGCCACTAGCCACAGTGGTGATGTGATACATCTATTGTTGCTGGAAATTGCCAAAGGAGACGGTGCTGTCACGAATGAGCCAGCTCCAAGCAAAGGTTTGCAGCCAACTGCAGAAAGCAACCAGGAACAGAGAGGCTTAGATATTAGTCAGGCAGGGGAGAGCCAGCCAGATTGTTGTTGTTATTAAATGTGTGGTGTTGCTGTGACCCTAGTGCATTCCTCTAAGGTCTGCTGACTTGCAGTGGCTCTGCAGGGTTTCAGACAAGGGACATTTCCCGACCTACCTGAAGATGTCAGGGACTGAACCAAGTTTTGAGAACATAATAGGCATGTATTAAGATTCCCGGAAGAAATATCAACAACCTCAGATATGCAGATGACACAACATTGATGGCAGAAAGTGAGGAGGAATTAAAGAACCTTTTAATGAGGGTGAAAGAGGAGAGCGCAAAATATGGTCTGAAGCTCTACATCGAAAAAACTAAGAACATGGCCACTGGTCCCATCACCTCCTGGCAAATAGAAGAGGAAGAAATGGAGGCAGTGAGAGATTTTACTTTCTTGGGCTCCATGATCACTGCAGATGGTGACAGCAGCCACGAAATTAAAAGATGCCTGCTTCTTGGGAGAAAAGCAATGACAAACCTAGACAGCATCTTAAAAAGCAGAGCTATCACCTTGCCGACCAAGGTCCGTATAGTTAAAGCTATGGTTTTCCCAGTAGTGATGTATGGAAGTGAGAGCTGGACCATAAAGAAGGCTGATCACTGAAGAATTGATGCTTTTGAATTATGGTGCTGGAGGAGACTCTTGAGAGTCCCATGGACTGCAAGAAGATCAAACCTCTCCATTCTGAAGGAAATCAGCCATGAGTGCTCACTGGAATGACAGATCCTGAAGCTGAGACTCCAATACTTTGAGAAGAGAAGACTCCCTGGAAAAGACCCTGATGTTGGGAAGGATGGAGGGCACAAGGAGAAGGGGATGACAGAGGACGAGATGGTTAGACAGTGTTCTCGAAGGTACCAGCATGAGTTTGACCAAACTGCGGGAGGCAGTGGAAGACAGGAGTGCCTGGCGTGCTCTGGTCCATGGGGTCATGGAGAGTCGGTCACGACTAAATGACTAAACAACAACAACAACAATAGGCATGTGAGTATTCTGAATACTTTCAACCAAGCCAATGAGAAACCTACTTGGCAACACACTCCTATATCTGTCTACTCAGTTACAGTACATTGAACTCATTGAGTTCAATGGGGATTTTTGACAGGCAAGTAGGTATAGGAATGCCACCTTACAGACACATTTTATTTTACTAGGTTATAGAAACAAGCCCAAAGGGGTGCACACATTGGTTATGTGTAAGTCTATGACTTAATGTTGTCTTCTCTTACACAGAAACCTAACTATCTTACTATAAGGTACTGAAGGATATGTTGCTCTTTATGTGTGATTTATTTACACAATGAATATTATTTAAGTACATCAGAAGCTGGCCAGAAAAGCAGTAGGACTGCTACCTGGCAAATTTATAAGGGAAGAAATTATAGCAAAACATAATGAATTTGTTGCGTCTTCATGACAAAATATCAAGTCATATCAAACCCAATTCATTTTTTCTTGAGTAATATATCACAGCAGTCATCCAAGTCTCAGCTGCATTCTCTAAAGCAGTCGTAAGTAAATTAGAAAGTTTTCAACTATTTAGAAAACCAAAGTTTTTAGAGTCTAGTTTAGAGTTTAGTTTTTAAGTACTATGTAGTTAAAAGATTTCCGGAATCATTTAATAGGGACAAATTGGCCAATCATCTGTCTTGAAATGGTAAAAGAGATTTTTATAAATAGAATTAAGGATGTGGAAAAGCAGCCATGCTGAAAGATCATAAGCATACCTTTCTACCTGCGGCAGAAATGCTCCATCACAGAGCTACAGTCTAGATATAACCTTATCTGAGCCATGTTTCTTCGTGCTTAACTTTGGCTGGATTCTTCCCAACATTGTGGACCAGAACAGGTGAATCATCTGTGCCACCAGCAGAGCTTTCTCCTCCAAGCCTTATGCAAATAGATAAAATAATAGATGCTCTGGAGGGGTTTCCAAGCTGTATGGGTCACAGTTCACTTGGAGCCCCTGATCCTTACCTAAAGAGCCTGTTTTTCCCTCACACGGAGACAGGTGCAAGTGTAATGTTCTGCCCTGCAGTGAATATTGTCGAACCCAATTAAGTCTCTTTCCCTTCAGGAGAGCCTGGCAAAACATTCAGTGGGCCAAAGACAAATTGTTTTCAAAGCCCCGTGTCTATCCATTTTCCCTGAGCACACTCTGTTCTGCCATAAATTGTTTCCCTTGGCTTCTTAGACCAATATCGCCTGTGCAAGGAAAAGAAATTGATTTCAGCTTTTCCTGCAATTCCTCTCGGAAGGCAGTGATAAATTTCCTAATTTGAGAAGGTACGCAAGCAAAAGGAAAAAGGACTACAACTCACCTGCTAGGCGGTAGCTTTTTCGAAGGAGACAGTGGCATGGCCCATTTCAGAAAGTAACACTGTGGGGAAGACATAGATGTCGTGAGGCTGGCAGGTGGCCTGTACGTCACCAAAGAAAGTCTCCAACACGGACTATGCAGAATTGGATAAATTAACAGGAAGGATTTGAAACCTGCCGGACCAGAGATTCTTAGAAGACTTGAGTAAATACATGAACTATTTGAAAAGCAATTGTAATGAACAGATTATGCTAGTAGGACTGCAAGAAGTTCTGTAAGGAGGACTATTTGAAATATTGCAAGGAAGACTATGAGGAGAATTATTAGTTAATGATAATTAAGAGTAATAGAGAAATTAAGAAATGCAGAATAAGTGATAAAGAACGGAAAATCATCAGAGGTGTTGATGGAAGTCTAAAATATTGTAAAAGATAAGAAGTTATGTTATATGATTGTTGGAAATGATATGTTAAAAAAAAAACCTAATAAAAATGTACAGTGGTACCTCTGGTTACGTATTTAATTCGTTCCGGAGGTCTGTTCTTAACCTGAAACTGTTCTTAACCTGAAGCACCACTTTAGCTAATGGGGCCTGCTGCTGCTGCGCAATTTCTGTTCTCATTCTTGAAGCAAAGTTTTTAACCCAAGGTACTATTTCTGGGTTAGCGGAGTCTGTAACCTGAAGCGCATGTAATCTGAAGCGCATGTAACCTGAAGCGTATGTAACCCGAGATACTAGTCTCTCTCTCTCTGTGTGTGTGTGTGTGTGTGTGTGTATGAAGAAAGTCTTCAACAGGGTTCTCCAGTGGCCAGATTTTGGGACTTTTGCTCCTACACTTCCCACCAGCCAATCAAGCCAGGCTCTATGTAGGGCTGGGTTGGCGAGCCATTGCCAGTGGGTGGGCCAAATGCAACATTCTGAAAGGCTACCCCAACTTTCAATCACATGACATCACCGTGACATCAGGTGACTCCTTTTCTCCGCCCTCTATGGTTTTGTAGACTGATCCACAGTGCATGCAAAGCCCATTTGGGTCGGGGAGCTGCATCATCACCTGACGTAGGGCAGGTGGGCATGCCTTGGGCCCACAGGCCAGGGATTTCCTACCACTAACATGAGGCAAGGGCACCATCTAGGCTGCAGTGTTGGTCTGCACTGAGCAGAAACCCATACCCTCAAACACCACAGTGAGGTAAATTGGGGCACAACCTCAATGGAGACCACACCACCACTCACTCTGGCCTCACCCCCTTTCTCAGCTCTCTCCCTCCCTCCTTCACACCTTCACCTGCCACTGCCGGAACAGCCTCTGTTCCTGCAGCAGCTGCTGGTGGACTTCCAGAAGCCAGAGTCAATTCCAGAAGTACATCAGCTGAAAAGCTATAGCAGAAGAAGAGTGGATGTTGTGAAGAAGAAGAAGAAGAGGAGGAGGAGGAGGAAAATGAGGAGGAGGAGGAAATGGAGGAGGAGGAGTTTGGATTTGATATCCCACTTTATCACTACCCGGAGGAGTCTCAAAGCGGCTAACAATCTCCTTTCCCTTCCTCCCCCACAACACACACTCTGTGAGGTGAGTGAGGCTGAGAGACTGCAGAGAAGTGTGACTAGCCCAAGGTCACCCAGCAGCTGCATGTGGAGGAGCGGGGAAGCGAACCCAGTTCACCAGATTAGGGGTCCACCACTCTTAACCACTACACCACACTGGCTCTGGTGTGCAGGTAAGAGTGCATCTTTCGGCACTGTCTGGTGCGAGCCAGCTGATTTGCACTAAAGCATAGAGTCCCCAAACACGCACCTTTGGGGGTCTTTGGGGATCAGAAGCTGAGCTGGCTTCTCTAAATCCAGGATGTCCTGCTTAAAACAGGACCCTTGCAAGGTATGCACAAACCCCAGAGCCTGAATGCTATGTGACAGCCTTCTAAGCTGGTCCAGCCATCTGCACAATTTATCACATTGAGTAAGCAGGCTGACTACCTTCTTGATTCAGGATTTGGGCCAATGGGGGGACTGCTTTCCTTCTCTCCTCCTTCCTGTGGCTGCTGCTTATTTGTTATTTTTTTGCCAGCATATTAGGGGTAGCAGCACTAATGGGGCCCCCATCTCTTCACTTCCATCTCATTTCTTCCACCTACAAATGTTCCCTTGCAAAGCGGGTTGCTCTAGACACTGGCTACAGGTAGCCGCACTGTTCCTCTGCCAAGTATCCACAGGGAGGTGAATTGTTGGTTTGTGTTCTAACATGTAATAGCTCCTCAGGGATCCTCTGTAGCTTTGGTTAAACTCCTGGGGGAAAGAAATCTGTCTGTTTCAAAAAGGTGACCTGATGCTGGCTGTAGCCTCTTCCAGGAGGCTGCTGACGTCCGTTGTGAAGTATGCTTTTATGCGAGAGTGCCTTGCTGAATTCTTTGCCGCGGTTCTGTACACTATCTGATTTGCGCCAGTAAAATAACAGTCATAATCCCCTGCTGCTCTTTTTGCACCTCTCTCCCGAGGAGCTCACAGCCCTTTGAAAACATTAATTAAGACACACAATACCCAGCAAATAAAGCAAATATTATCTCTTCCTTGCAAGGATGAGGGAAGGTAGGGGAAAGCTGAAGTCAAATGCGACCGATGGTCTCCCTGTGAGTCATCAGCAGACAGAACCAGCAAAATTGCAGTAAAGGTTATGCCTCAGATTCTTCTCCTTTCCTTTCATGAGCAACGTAACTATGGGAGCACATGGAAATAAAAAGCATTGCTTTTGTGAAGTGCGCAGGTGTCTCTTCCGACTGTCAAACAAATTTGCAGAGCTAAGTGGCCTTACTAACTGATTTCTCTTGATTATTTTTATTACATTTCAAAATTTCTAAAATTATTATTGGAGAAGATGAATAACACCCAAGGCAAATTAACTGAGGATATGGCCACCAGTGAGTTCTAGCCATGATGGCTAGGTTCTACCTCCACTGAAGGAGACAATAATGTTTCTGAATACCAGTTGGTGGAAACTGCAGAAAGCTGAGGCTCCAATACATTGGCCACCTCATGATAAGAGAAGACTCTTCTCTGGAAAAGACCCTGATGTTGGG
This sequence comes from Podarcis melisellensis, assembly GCF_964234715.1. Classification (NCBI taxonomy): domain Eukaryota; kingdom Metazoa; phylum Chordata; class Lepidosauria; order Squamata; family Lacertidae; genus Podarcis; species Podarcis melisellensis. The sequence continues at coordinate 6,758,446 of NC_138538.1, read as the reverse complement.
AAAGATGGAGGGCACAAGGAGAAGGGGACGACAGAGGACGAGATGGTTGGACAGTGTTCTCGAAGTTACAAACATGAGTTTGACCAAACTGTGGGAGGCAGTGGAAGACAGGAGTGCCTGGCATGCTCTGGTCCATGGGGTCACGAAGAGTCAGACACGACTAAATAACTAAACAACAACAACAACATACCAAAAGACCAGGGGAAATTGTTTATGTATGCAACCATGGCTGCCAGGATGCTCTTTGCACAGAGATGGAAAGAAGACACCGTCCAGCAAAGGAAGGGTGGCATGCAAAGTTAATGGACTATGCAGAAATGGCAAAACTTATGCGAAGGTTAAGGAATCAAGAAGTAAGAATTAACAAAGAACGAGGGAGATATGTGGATTATTAAAAAAAAAATATTGCAAACAATTAAACACATTAGCAGGTTTAATTTAAAACCAAGCAGTTAAAAGATGCCTTTGGAAGAAATGTGGAGAGTAACAATCAAAGGGAGTTAAGGGGGAGGTGCAGTTTTGAAAATGTTTTTTACAAGAAACCAAGGAAGGGGAGGAGGGAAGTCAAAACAAGTATGTATGGAAATGTAATTGATGGTTATTAATGTTGTTAAATTGAAAAATGAAAAGAAAATGTGTTGAAAAGAAAAGAAAAGAGGGTGTTAACATGCTCATGTCCTGCTTCTGAGTTTTCCACAGGCCATGTGAAAAAAGGATGGTGGACTAAATGGACCTTTGGCCTGATGCAGCAGGGCTGTCTTTATGTTCTCCCTGGGGAGAGCATTCCACAGATGGAGCCACCACGAAAGGGCTCATTCCCACAATGTTATCAACTGAGAATGCAAGGAGAGCCTTCTGGATCAGCCCAGGAGCCCATCTAGTACAGCACCATGTCCTCACCGTGGCGAATGCCTATGGGAAGCCCACAAGGAGGATGTCAGCAGAACAGCATTCTCCCCTCCTGAAGTTCCTGGCAGCTGATGGTCAGAAACATTACAGTGGTACCTTGGGTTAAGTACTTAATTCGTTCCGGAGGTCTGTTCTTAACCTGAAACTGTTCTTAACCTGAAGCACCACTTTAGTTAATGGGGCCTCCTGCTGCTGCCGCACCGCCGGAGCACGATTTCTGTTCTTATCCTGAAGCAAAGTTCTTAACCTGAAGCACTAATTCTGGGTTAGTGGAGTCTGTAACCTGAAGCGTATGTAACCTGAAGCGTATGTAACCCGAGGTACCACTGTACTGTCCTCCAACAGGTCAAGTCATAGCTATCAAGGTTAGCATTTCCCTTACAGAGAAGATCTGGGCCAGGCGTGCCAACTCTATTGGGCTGAGGCCTCTACAACCCCCTCATGTCTGCTGGGGTGGGGCTCAGCCCCCCCCCCGAGGCGGCCTGGTGGTATGCCACCCCAACATGGCACAGCCTGGCAGGAAGTCACCCAGGGCCAACCAGCATGGCCTGGCCTGCAAATGTCGCATCATAAGGAGGCCTGGTCAGCATCTCCTAATGCAAAAGTCCTCACACGAATGCACAATGTGCGTGACATCATGTGCAGGGCCCCACCCCCCAAAAAAGTTGGGTGCAATTCGGAGCCTTTGATCTGGGGTGCCTTTAAATCTCCTCCACCGAAATCAGGGTGAGCTAAAAGTGCTTCACTTTGGCTGGATCATGCTCTTGGCAGGTGGTGAGTCTGGTGCTCCGTGACTAATTTTCAGAAAACCCTTGCACCCATCCACAAGTTGATGACATTAAAGGGTATTTGTCTTGAGTATCACGGGTTTTTTATGTTTGCGTTTCTCTCTGTTATGATGAAAAGGCAAATCAACAATAAACTGGAGTGAAAACACATAAAAGAAAAGAAAATACAACTCTAGGCCAAGTGGCCGGTTTGAGCAGGTGGTGTGTATTCAATCGCCACTTGAGACAGATTCAAGGAGACCTTTGCCAAGGGGTTTCATCTATGTCATTTGTTCCTCTTTCCTCTCTCGATATCATGTCCTGCTGCGTCTTTTCCCCCCAGCCAGATGCTAACTCTGTTTATGAAGCAATAGCTAGACAAACACAGGTCCTGCTTGGCAGGAAAGATTCTCTAGCGGAGGTCTTCTTGAGAGGCAAACAACCACAGAGAGCAAAAAACATTGCTCTAAAGGGGAAGATAGGGTACTAACCAGCCCAACACCTGAATTCAATAGATGATTCATTTCCCTTGGAATACAGACATCTGCTGCCCAGAGATACAGAGGCAGGTTGCTGAACTCTTGCACTCGATCAGCTTTTCTTCTTGTTAAAGGCGAGCCTTGAAAGATAACATCAACCTTTAGCCTGAGGCTGGTTCACCCAGACATTGGTGGTGACTTGCTTGTCTTGTTGGGTTGTCGCAGATACAATCCCACAGGCAGAACTCAGGCTGGGCCTACATATGTCGTGGAGTAACGTGGCAGCGTGAACTGGATGAATGAATTTATTAATACAGTCACAGACCAGCGTCAACACACACAATATCACAGATCATAAAAAATATCAGAAATACAAGGGACAATATGAATATAACAAGGCTTTAAATATAAAAATTAAAATTAATTGTTAGCGTGTCCCCTGTAATTAACATTTAGGGGTTTGAACATTATGGGATACCACTTGCTTCCTGCAATTGATTGCAGACGCACAGAATTTAGCTACATTTAATGTAGTCTTGGGATTCTTGTCCTCTAGCAGTAGTTTTAAACTATGGTATTCCGATTCTTTCCTGGACTTTTGCAAAACAGGTGTAATAAAAGTCAAACGTATATCCTCATAAAGACGACAACGTAATAGTACATGTGAAGCAGTTTCAACTTCCAACGAGCCACAAGGACAGACCCGTGCTGTGTATGGTTTACCCTCAAATCTGCCCTGAAGTAAGGCAGAAGGAAGAACGTTAAATGTGGCGAGGGTAAAAGACCGTCTGTATTTGGGTACCTGAAGACCTGACAGATAGTTAGCTGGAGAGAACCCTCTTCCATGGTCCCTGATTGCTGGATGTTTGACCATTTCGCTCATGTGGCATTGTAATTCTACGTCCCAGATACGCTGGCGGATTGTAGTCCTAGCTTTCTTGAAGCCTGTCGCTATCAGGGTCTGCTGTGAGATCCCCAAGCCTTTAAGCTTTTCCAGCAGTGTAGCTTTCCATCTGGATTGGTAGGTATCTAATAAGGTTAAAGGAGCCCCACCAGGCAGCGTGAACTGGATGTGCTCAGGCTAAAGGTGAGGCTGGCATTTCTGAATGCTGCTGCCTCCAAACGGTCACTATTTTGTGGAAGCGATTTAAGCACAGACCGGAAATTTAGGTTTGTGCAATTAAAGCACTCTATTGGTTGCCCTAACACAACACGCTCATTTAAAGAAACAACAACGATGTTTTTTGGTTTGGAAATTGATGCACTTGATGTGTGGGATGGAATCATAGAACTGTAGATGAGATTCAAGGGGTCGTCTAGTCCATCCCCTTGCAATGAAATCACAACTAAATAATCCCTGAAATATGACAATCACAACCTCTGTTTACTTGCCTCCAATGTGTTGATGGCAAATAGAAAGGAGAATTCCTGGATGCCAAGATCCAAGTGTGGGGCAAGTACTATTTGCAGGAGAGACTTGAAATCACAAAATATTCAACAACGTAAAGCATGAAAATATAGGCTGTTAGACCTTTAAAATGTGTCTTTGTGAGTTCCAAAGCTTCCCTCTTCCCCTAGTACAGTGGTAACTCAGGTTAAGAACTTAATTCATTCTGGAGGTCCGTTGTTAATCTGAAACTGTTCTTAACCTGAGGTACCACTTTAGCTAATGGGGCCTCCTGCTGCCGCAAGGTACTATTTCTGGGTTAGCAGAGTCTGTAACCTGAAGTGTCTGTAACCTGAAGCATCTGTAACCCGAGGTACCGCTGTATTAATATATATATATATATATATATATATATATATATATATATATATATATATATATGTGCTTTCGTAGATTTTCACGGGTACAGGAATGCAGGTTTTGGTGTCCTCGGGTGTCTTCCCGTGTAAAAGTTGGGGTGTCTAGGCGACGTTTCGACGAGGTCTCACTCGTCATCTTCAGGCTGGTGCTTTCGGCTTCTTGTTCCAGTAACAAGAAGCCGAAAGCACCAGCCTGAAGATGACGAGTGAGACCTCGTCGAAACGTCGCCTAGACACCCCAACTTTTACACGGGAAGACACCCGAGGACACCAAAACCTGCATATATATATATATATATATATATATATATATATACACATTTTGTAGAGTTGCCATATTTTGAAGAGCAAAAACGAGGACACATTTGCCAAGCTCTACTTTTAACTATGGATCTCTATGTTGACTCTCATTTTACACACCCATGAAAAAGAGGACATGTGGCGACCCTGATTTGGTAAGTTATAAAGGGTTTACTTGCAAACTCTCCAAAGGTCAGATTCATGTGCTTTTCCATGCAGCAGAGAAAGTTGCACAGGGAGTAAAACTTGGCTTCATTGCAAAGTGGTGATTCTAGGGCTTGAGCATCACCTCAAAGTCAGGATTACATTATCAGTGGATATGAATTCATTCCAGCTTTAGTCCAGGGGTTCCAAAAATGTGGTCCATGAGCTTTATCTGGTGGTCCATAGCAGCAACTCTGCAGAGCATTGCAGCTACAGGGATGTGAAGAACATGTGTGTTTGAAGAATGATGGGCTCAGTGGCCACTCCATCCTTCTTAGAACCCAGTAGTCCGCTGAGAAGGTCAGCAGGATGGAAAGAAAAGTACAGTAATGTGAGTGAGGCTCTGCCTTCCCCATAGAAATAAAAATTTCTCCCCAGTGGGGAAAAGAGGATGAGAGACACTTGGAAGGAGTGGAAAGTCAATACATTACAATTGTTAAACAACTGGTTGAACACTCAGTAAGTCACAGGTCACATTTTCAAGCAGTCCTGTGGGCGGGGAAACCACTGCTCTAATCATTATTCCCTTGCATGCGAGTTCACATTTTCTCAGTGAAAGCCACAGGATTAATAATTCTCTGCATTTAGAGTGTTCACAGAGCATTTCAGAAACACTGAGGTTTTATTACAGCAGACCTGAAAGACGGCGTTCAGTGTTTTTATAGCTCTATTGCAAAAACGGGATGTGGTGGCCAGTGGGCTTATGGTCGTCCTAAGAGCGATGTCTAAAAATCTCACTTCATTGGAACCAGACCAGAGTCCACGTGAGTGACATCCCGTGGTCAGAAATACTCCAAGGGAGTCCAAGATGGATGGAAAGTTTCTTAAAGGGGAAATCCTGAAGACTCAAACGCAGCCAGTTCCAACAAGGAAGAAAAGTGGGAGGCATCTAAGGAAATGGGAGTGGCTGCATAAGGATCTTACAGATGAGCTGAGATTAAAGGAGGGCAGGTCTAAGAAATGGAAGAAAGGGGAAATCACAAAGGAGGAGTATACACGAGTAGCCAATAGATTCAGGGTGAATGTCAGGCCAAATAGAGCTCAGAATGAGCTCAGGTTTGCAAGGCCCTGCCCCCACAGGTATGAAAACTAGAGTGAAATAACGAGCTACAATGTAGAAGTAAGTAATTATATGGACTGTTCCATACACATTTTTTTACTATCACTATGGTTATTGCAGTCATACCTCAGGTTACAGATGCTTCAGGTAGAGCGATTTTGGGTTGCACACCACGCTGAACCTGGAAGTACCGGAACGGGTTACTTCTGGGTTTCAGCGCATGTGCAGAAGCGCTATATCACACTTTGCGCATGTGCAGAAGCACCAAATCGCAGGTCGTGGGTTCCAAATGCTGCGGTTTGCGAACGTGCCTCCCGCAAGGATCATGTTCGCAACCTGAACGTCCACTGTAATATTTTTCTTCACACGTTTAATGGAAAACATGTGCAGAGGAAGATGCCCAAGATGATAAAAGGTCTGGAAACTAATCCTTATGAGGAATGGTTTGAGGGAGCTGGGCGTGTTTAGCCTGGTTCAGAAGGGACTGAGTGGACTTTCTGGCGGTAATAGCTGCAAAACAGTGTAACAGACTCGCTCAGAACGTGGTTGACCCTCCCTTATTAGAGGATTTATGGATGTTCTTCTGTCATTGATTATTTTGTTGAGCTTCCTGCATCACAGGGGGTGGACTGGATTGCCCTCAGGACCCCTTCGAACTCGACAATTCTGTGATTCTATGAGCTTTCCAGAGCTAATTCTCTCTCCACCCATAACTGAGAAATGATTGTGGATGCCTCACCATATTAATCAGCCTGAATGAAATATTTTGTTCTGTGTTTGTGGACTAACCCCAGCCAATCTCTTCCTCCTGAATACGCAGAACAGCTTGAATTCTCAACAGACCACCAATGTTTGCATTCCCGGCTGAGTGCCTCATTCTAAAGCTGAGAACTGTTTGGGAAGAGAGAGGAAGAGAGAACTGTTTGGCAAAGGAAGAAGCTCTGCACCCACCGTGCCCCCAGCCAAAGTGTTCTTTAAAGTGCTGGCAAGTTCGCATCTTCAGTGGAGCCAATTACTGAGGGAGATGCAGCTTCCAGGCTCCGTCGGGGCCACAAAAGCACACAGGCGATCTCTTCTCTCACACATTCTTAGAACAAATGGCATGCTTGGTGAGGCAACCCACTGGAAAGCTTTCAAGGCAGAAGAATGACAGCACCCCAGGTCTCCTGTTTTGTGCCGTTTCCCCAAATGTCGCAGCACAGAGCGCCAGAGACTTTCCTTTCCCTCGCCTGCAAGAAGCCACCAACCGTGATTTGATGAGCTCTGGTGGTCTTCGGCTTGGCAAGGCAAACAATGTCCCAGCTCTTGGAGTTTCGAAAACAATGGATGCCTCTCTGTCGCAAACGTTCAATGAATATTGCATTGCTCCGGGGACAGTTGCAAAATAAAACAGCCATGCAGACGTGTTTCTGCAGATTGAAGGAGACTCTCCACATTGCAGCTTGGCAGCCCTATAGGAGCATGGCCCTGTTCTTCACAAGAAACAGGGCCAGTTCAACCATTGGGTAGATTCTGGGGCAGCGGCCCCTGGCTGTTCTTCCTGAGCCCCTCCCCAGTCATTCCCCTTCATTGTCACACGGCCTGTGTTCAGCCTCTTCATCTGGTGTGATGCCTTAAATTTGTTGGAAGATGCTACCCCATTGGAGGGCAACCAAAATGGTCAAAGGCCTGGAAACGATGCCTTATGAGGAACGGCTAAGGGAGCTGGGCATGTTTAGCCTGGAGAAGAGGAGGTTAAGGGGTGATATGATAGCCATGTTCAAATATATAAAAGGATGTCACATAGAGGAGGGAGAAAGGTTGTTTTCTGCTGCTCCAGAGAAGCGGACACGGAGCAATGGTTCCAAACTACAAGAAAGAAGATTCCACCTAAACATTAGGAAGAACTTCCTGACAGTAAGAGCTGTTTGACAGTGGGATTTGCTGCCAAGGAGTGTGGTGGAGTCTCCTTCTTTGGAGGTCTTTAAGCAGAGGCTTGACAACCATATGTCAGGAGTGCTCTGATGGTGTTTCCTGCTTGGCAGGGGGTTGGACTCGATGGCCCTTGTGGTCTCTTCCAACTCTATGATTCTATGATTCATCGCTAGGGATTGGGGGAGGAATTCAATTCAGTTCACATTTAAAGGCAAACTTGAAACAGTGCAAGAACCCAAACACAGCCATCCTCTTTCCAGTGGCTATCTCGCATGGTCCCGGCTACCATCCAGCCCACAATAATAAATAATAATAATAATTTTTTTAAACAATATCCCGCCCTCCCCAGCTGAAGCCGGGCTCAAGGAGGCTAACAACAGTAAAGTAATACAGCAGTGTAAAATCAATTCAATATAAAATCAGTTCAAATCAAATTAATGGCAACCACTGGCCTAGAGTTCTGTGAGGATTACCAAAGGAGGGGGTCAGGCTGTGCCTCAGCCAAAGGCCTGGTGGAACAGCTCCGTCTTGCAGGCCCTGCGGAAAGATGTCAAGTCCCGCAGGGCCCTAGTCTCTTGTGACAGAGCGTTCCACCAGATCGGAGCCACAGCCGAAAAAGCCCTGGCTCTGGTTGAGGCCAGCTTAACTTCTCTGTGGCCTGGGACCTCCAAGATGTTTTTGTTTGAAGACCGTAAGTTCCTCTGTGGGACATACCAGGAGATGACAGAGGTGCTTATTTGAGAGTAGCATCAGGAAAGGTGAGGGAAGTTATGCTAGAAGCCAGGAACAGTGGGCCAAGCAGAAGAAGTCCAAGATTAGGCTGAGGAGTTCAGAACTGCAAGGAAACAACAGAGGTGATGTTCACACCATTCATTCATTCAAAGCACTATGATACCATGCTAAACACTCATGGCATCCGCCAAAGAGTTCTGGGAGCTGGAGTTTGTAAAAGGTGCTAAGAATTGTTAAGAGACTCCATATTCCCCTTCCAGAGCTACAATTCCCAGAGTTCCCTGTGTAGCTGGATTGATTGTTAAACTGGGAATCGTAGCTTTGCTGGGAGAATGGCAACCCAGTTCAAACCCCCCCCCAAAATGCTCACCAGTCACACTCATAAATGCTGAGCCAATTTTGGTGAGGAGCCAAGGATTTCCCCATCCCTAGTTTTTGCTAGACTGGTGACTGGGAGCGGCCTCCGGGACCACATAACACCGGTCCTGAGAGATCTGCATTGGCTCCCAGTACGTTTCCGAGCACAATTCAAAGTGTTGGTGCTGACCTTGAAAGCCCTAAATGGCCTCGGCCCAGTATACCTGAAGGAGCGTCTCCACCCCCATCGTTCAGCCCGGACACTGAGGTCCAGCACCGAGGGCCTTCTGGTGGTTCCCTCAATGCAAGAAGTGAGGTTACAGGGAACCAAACAGAGGGCCTTCTCGGTAGTGGCGCCCACCCTGTGGAACACCCTCCCTTCAGATATGAAGGAAATAAGCAGCTATCCTATCTTTAAAAGACATCTGAAGGCAGCCCTGTTTAGGGAAGTTTTTAATATTTAATGCTGTACTGTTTTTAACAATTGATTGGGAGCCGCCCAGAGTGGCTGGGGAAACTCAGCCAGATGGGTGAGGTATAAATAATATATTATTATTATTATTATTATTATTATTATTATTATTATTATTATTATTATTTGCTGCGTTCAGTCCAAACTGTCTACATATTCTAATAAATTCTCCAACTCACACCCATATTGTTTGGGTGCTTTCGGACTGACGTTTTATTGCAGTGTATTCTGTAACATTTCCTTGGCCCAATAATAGCGTGCTAGTGGTGGTTTTATTCTGCTTTAACTTGTTTGTGATGCCGCCCCGATGCTATCGCATCATTGCACCCAGAGGGGCTACAGTGCAACGAAAATAAACCAGAACATTGATGGTATGAAAAGTTAATGGGTTTTCGGCAGGACGTTGTGGGATGCGCACTGGTTGGAAGTGAAACTGTGTGAGTTCCCTGAAACGGTTGCAGCTGCAAACAGTATCGGCATGGTGTGTGACTGCTCTGATAGCATCCTGAACACCAATGACTGTGAAATAGAAAGGATGTCTAGAGGGATGCTTTTTCATTTCCTCAAGATGCCTTGTCATTTTTGGCAACGGCTCCCAGCAGCCCACCTGCCAAATTGGACTTATCTGCCCCCTAATGCTGCAGAGGAGGAGATGGTGTTTGATAATGATATATTTAAGAAGGGAGCGACTGCAGGCAGCAGAATTCTGGGTGATTGTCACACAGTTGGTAATAGCATCATTAGACACGACTCAGCCGGCATTAACTATGTTTGCCTGTTCAGGCAGATAAGGATGTATTTTACTGTCTTCTCGTTTTGTTCATAAACAGCCTGTGCGCAGTTATTTTCTTGCGGATCTATATTTATTGTATAGCAGTAATTACGAGGAGATACATTTGGAGGAAATTTTCATGCCAGGACCTGTTGCAGTGAGTGGAGCCTCTGTCCTCCTCAGCCAGCCACACCCGATGGTGTGGTGGTCAGTGCTGAAGAATAGGAGCTCATCATAAAACTCCAATAGCAGACATTGCAGGTTCACCAATGGCATATCTGTGTAGTCCTTGCCAAAGATCATAGAACTATTGAGTTCTGTGGGGTATTAGGGAAGCGCTAGTACCTGTCGGCATGCAGAGGGCTGAGAGGCCAGCTGGCTAGGCCCAGCTGGGTCATTTCCTTCCAGCCGTCCTGCTGCAAAGGCCCATTGGCCTCTGCTCCAACGTAAATCAGCGACCCAGGCTTACTTAGCCAGGGCACACTATCAGCAGATTAAACTGAGCACACAGAATAGGCGTGAGGCTTGTGGAAGCATACTACAACTACGCATTTATTAATCATAAATTAGGACAAAGAAACATGTCATCTCTCTCTTTGTCTTCTCGGAGAGAGAGAAAAGCAAAAGCTATGCACACAACGGAAGTTCCCAGCAAGCTCCGCTGGTATGTAAACAGACATGTGACATGCATCAGTTCCATGTCTGCAACTAAAGGTGGAATGGAATTTCCCAACAGTGTCATCCCCTTGATCATGTTGTTCTCTCTTTTCTGAACCTTTTCCAACTCTACAATATGTCCCTGAGCTTGGACAGTTACTCTTACTTTCTTGGGTGCAGAGAGCTGTATGTGCAGACACTTCAGGATTATGTGCCTTGCCTAGAAAGACAAGGACAAGTGAGAAACAGCATAGGCCCATGCTTTCTAGGCACAGGAAAAGCACAAGTCTGTACAAGCCCCTATTTTTTTCCTCTAAATGCTACAACCTTTCCTCATGGGTGAGTTGACGCCCCTCCAATTGTCCCTATTTTCCTGGGACAGTCCCAGATTTACAGAAGCCACACCGATTTCTGATTTGATCCCAGAATGTCCCGCTTTTCCTGAGAACGTCCCAATTTTCACCAGAGAAATGCTGGAGAGTATGGAGTTATGTGAGCCCCAAGCCAAGGAGATAAGTAACTATACAACCTTTAGAAGACATCTGAAGACAGCTGTAATTGATTGATTAATTATGAGAAGAAATTTTAAAAGAAAAATAAGTAATTAGTTAATTGGCGCGAAGGGTTGTTGAAGAAATCTTAAAACAGGGATGCAGAGAAGGGGAGGTAAGGGGAAGTCCGAGAAACAAGGTTTATGAAAAAGAGGTTCTGAAATTATACATGTTTATATGTTTTTGTTTGTTTATGTGTGTATGTTGTTTTGTTTTTATTCTGTATTGGAAAATTAATAAAAAATTATTTTAAAAAAAGAAGAAGAAAAAGAAGATATCTGAAGACAGCCCAGTATAGTGAGTTTTTTTAAAAAAATATTCAGTGTTTTATTATGTTTTTGTATATGTTGAAAGCCACTCAGAGTGGCTGGGGCAACCCAGTCAGATGGGCAGGGTATGAATAAAAAAATTATTATTATTATGGAATAGGACATCTGTATTTTCATGGGAGAAAAGTTGGAGGGTATGGAGTTGTTCCATCCCCTTCAACAGGCTGCTGGATTAGGTAGGCCTCAGTCAGGGCCTCTATCTCTTCTTAATTCTTCTCCCTTTTCTTTGCGTCTTTCTTCTCCCAATTAGCAAAAGGGACTGCAAATTGCTAAGCTGTCAGCACGCCCATTATTCCCCGAATGTAAACATTAATTTCTAATCGGGGAAACCACTGAGAAACATACAGCAACTGCTTTATGTTCAGCTGTTGAGTCACCTTCATGGAAGTCTGTAATTTGGAAGAGTGTGCCACCCGGTAAGAACAGGCTTTGCTTTATCAGCTACGATCGCCTTCGCACACTCATTCCAAGTGCGGGTTGCAACTTCTCGGCAGGGAAGAACACAGCTCGTCTCGACTGGAGAAAAGAAAATCTTCTAGCCAGGGAGATATAGTTATCTGTTGCGTTGATTGCATACAGCTTTATGATAATTATTTGAGGCGTCTTTGGCTGTTTCCAGGAGACAAAAGCTCATTGGCATATGGTTTTATTTCTCTGGAGGTATCCCGAGGTTCTTTGCATAATAAAGGTTCCACGGTGGAATGAATAATATATCCCCTCAGGAAAATGGCAAAGCTGTCTCCAGCACTGTAAAGACTGCTGGAATGTTACACCAGCAGTCTGTGCATTGACAGGAGTACCCTGAAAGGGCTACTTCCAGGCAGGAGATGATTTTGGGATCGGTGTTCCTCATATGTGCAAGGTTGTTGTTGTTGTTGTTTGCAGTGTTCTAAAGTCACTAGGGGCTCGTTCTGTTTCCCCTTTGCTTTCTAGACATGGGTCGGTGTCAGGAATGAGCCAGCTCTAAGCGAAGGTTTGCAGCCAACTGCAGAAAGCAGCCAGGAACAGAGAGGCTTGGATGTTAGCCAGGCAGGGGAGAGCTGGCAGCTGTAGACTCTGGCTCTTCCTGACCTTGACAGGCCTGCTGATAAGGCAGTAGCTGAGAGCAGGCTAGAACACAGCCAAATCTCACAGGAAGAGGTTGAAGCTGACCCACTAAGTACGAGGAGTCAGTGAATGGGAGGGCTGCTAGATAGGAAGCAAAACAAGAGACGTAAGGGTCGTAAGTTCAATTTCTTCTGTCAATGCTGGAAAGAGTCTTCAGAAGGGTCATATTGAGTAATGATGCTGGAGGCTTTGTTAGAGCCGTCAAGAGCTATCTGTTTTTGTAATGAATCCTCCTTTTTAATTACCTACACTCACTGTGTTATCAAGCTGGGAAACTGGACTCCTGACAGTCGAAGAGGTTTTCCACCTGTCCTGCCTCTTTCTCCAGGAAACCCCTCTGTTTACCGCTGATTCATACCTAATGTCGATCGGACTTTCTGTGGATTGACATGTGTTCTGATTCAGCTGCAAACAGCAGGTTTTCCAGGGGGAAACATCAGGACAACATGTGGGAATCTCCAGCAGCAGCAAAAGAGCAGCAGTAGCCGGCTCAAGTGCAAAGCAGGTAAAACCTTTGTTAGGAACTTGCTGTTTGCTTTGTTATTACTTCCCCCAAAATGCTGGACCTTCCCGGAGGACACTGGAGTCACCCACCATGGATTTACAACAGCTCTCCTTGACATCAGACTTCTGGGTGCAGAAAGGGGGGAAATTGTTAGTTTGATTTGAAATATTTTGGGGACTGTGGGGGGAGTTGAAGTTCTCTTTATTTTTGTTTATTTGCTAATTAGTGGCTCTGAGTATTGCTTTGTTTATTATTTGAGTATGGTATATGTATGTGTGTGTGTGTGTTATGCTCAATTGTGTAACATTGGAAAATGTCGATCACTTCTCCTACCTAGGCAGTTATATTTCCACAAGGGTCAACATTGATGCCAAAATCCAGCATCGCCTAAGCTCTGCAAGTGCAGCTTTCTCCCGACTGAAGTGCAGAGTGTTAGAGGACCGGGCATTCGCTGGGGAAACCAAAATGCTTGTTTACAAAGCTATTGTACTACCAACCTTACTGTATGCTTGTGAAACATGGACAACTTACAAACGCCATCTCCAACTTTTCAAAAGATTCCATCAACGGTGTCTCTGGAAATTTTTACAAATCACTTGAGAAGACAGGTGAACTAATACCAGTGTACTGGAAGAAGCAAAGATCACCAGTGTTGAAGCAATGATTCTACAACATCAACTTCGTTGGACTAGTCATGTTGTGCAGATGCCTGATGAACGTATTCCAAAGCAACTACTCTATTCCAAACTTAAAAATGGAAAACGTAATGCTGGTGGTCAACAAAAGAGGTTTAAAGGCTGTCTCAAGGCAAATCTAAAAAAATGTAGTATAAATACCAAAAACTGGGAAACACTGACCTGTGAGCGATCCAGTTGGAGAAAAGCCTTTACCAAAGGTGTCATGGACTTTGAAGACACTCGAACTCAGGACGCAAGGGAGAAATGTGCTAAGAGGAAGGCACACTTGGCAAATCCACACAGTGATCAACTCCCACCTGGGAACCTATGTCCCCACTGTGGAAGGATGTATGGGTCCACAATTGGCCTCCACAGTCACTTACAGACTCACTGTTAAGACCATGTTTATGGAAGACAATCTTACTCAGCTATGAGTGATCACCAAAGAAGAATGTTTATGTTATGTTGTTATGTTATGTTATGATGTTATGTTATGTTTTGTTATGTTATGTTATGTTTTATGTTATGTTGTTATGTTATGTTATGTTATGTTGTTTTGTTATGTTATGTTATGTTATGTTGTTATGTTATGTTATGTTATGTTGTTATGGTATGTTGTTATGTTATGTTATGTTATGTTGTTATGTTATGTTATGTTATGTTATGTTATGTTATGTTATGTTATGTTATGTTATGTTATGTTATGTTATGTTATGTTGTTATGTCTTATGTTATGTTGTACGAAATAGTTTTATATGATTCCCCCCACTTTCCCCTACTATGGTAATATGTACTGTATAACTTTTTCTTTTCTTTTCTGTAAGTTGCTTGGAGACCTTCGGGTGACAAGTGACTAATAAACCTAACAAATGAATAAAATAAAAATGAAATGTTGGACTAGATGGGCCACTGGTCTCATTCAGCATTCATAAGAACTCTATGTTCTTATGACATTACGGGAATCAAAAATTCAGTCTGTAAACACACACACATTAATTCCAGACTTACCCTTTCCAGGGGGAATCTATTAAGCTTTTTAGTTTTTGTAACGCAACCTGTTGCCACCCATGCATAATACCTCATTTCTGTGGTGCAGTGGGTCCGTGCATCTGGTCAGTAACCGAAGATCAGTTGTTTGAGCCTACCCAGCAACGGCTGTGGGCAGGATTCCTGCACTGCATGGGGGTAAGGCTAGATGACCCTTGGGATCCCTCCCAAATCTACAATTCAATGATTCTATTATTATTATTATTCCCCATTGGTTTTAATGCATGTATTAGTTTTTTTGTAAAGTCACTCTGAGTTACCTATGACTAATTAATCTCATAAATAATAATAATGGAATACTTCTCCCCCTACCATCTATTGGAAATTTGACAGGTATGGTGGTGTAATTGGTTAATCAAAAGATTTGCATGCATATGTGAATTGTCCATTACTTGCCTGTACCTTTTAGCTAAGCATTAACCAAGAACATGGCGAATGCATCACCCGAATTAGTGTTGTACTGAAAATACCTTTCATTTAAAAAACAAAAAATATATATAAAGCAGCCTTTCCCAACCTTGGGTTCCCAGATGTTGTTGAATTACCAGTCCCATCATCCCTGATTGTTGACCCTTCTGGCTATGAATGTTGGGAGTTGTAGTCCAGCGACATCTGGGAACCCAAGATTGAGGAAGGCTGCTTTAAAGCATCAACACACAGCTTTAAACAGTCATGGGAACTATTAAGGGTGCTGAGAGGTGTACTGAGGCCCTTACTCCCCTCACTATTCCCTGAATGGTTCAACAGTCAATCCCTCTTTCCAGAGAACTCTGGGAACTGTAGTTCTGTGCAGAGAACAGGGGTCTCCTAACAACACCTTTCATGCGCTATAGTTCCCAGGATTCTTTGTGGGTAGCCATGATGGTTTAAAGTGATCTGATACCATGCTTTGAATGCATAGAGTGCAGATGGAGCCTGAGAAGAGAAACTGCATTTGAAAACTACCGAAAGGGAGAGAAAACCTCGTTGAAAATCTCATGGAGGCTGTTTCACGGTTTTTGTTATCTTACTTTCAAAGTGGCCAAGAGGTGTTTTGTGATTTTCCTTTCTTTCATTCATTCATTTCATTCTTTCATTCTCTGGTGACCCCCTATCATGTTCCGGGTGGCCTGAACTTCCTGAAACCCTTATGATATCTTTAGCTGGTAAAAACATAAGAAGAGTCTGCAGGATCAGGCCAATGGCAAATCTAGTCCGGCATACTGTTCTCACAGTGGCCAACCAGATGCCTGTTAGAAGCACACAAAGCCACTTCCGCCCTTTGGAGGAGGTGGAGTTGCGGGTGTCACGGCCCCACCATGTGCACGGCGGCTGGAACCCAGCCCCCACGCGATTGGGGGGATTCCCAGCCATGTCACCTCCTGGCCAGCCAATCGGCTGGCTCTGGGGGCGTGGCCTGCCCTATTTAAAGCAGGACGTGGCCGGGGATCTCCCTCTTTGCCACCTGCCAGCTGTTCCTGCTTTTCCCACCCTCCTGCCCTATAAGGTTTTCATTCCTTGACCTTGCTATGGACCTTGGTTGGTCACCATTTAGGGGCCTGGTAGGAATTTTTCCACTTCGCAAATTGGCACCTGCCACTTGGTTTTCACCTACCTCATAGCAAATCATCACAACTTTCTTGGTATTGGCAGTTAGGCATTGGTATTGTTCTGTAGATGGAAGAGGGGAGGTAGCGCCATCACCTGCGCCGCATATTGAAGGATAGTCCGATAAAGGATTCCGGGGGGGGGGGGCGAGGCCCTGTCCGAAGCCTATGGAGGTGAGGGCCTAAGGCACGCCCCCGAGCAGTGACCCTGGGGGAGTTCCTAGTTGATGTGCATCAGCAGGACTCCTCCTACTGGTGGTTAACCCTTCCCGGACTTCAGGCAGACGGGCTGAAGCCGGATATAGTTGGTTAGGACCAATGCCTAAGCCAATACCGCTCATCACCTGTAACCAATAAAGTTGTGGCCTTATTTAGCCCATTAATCTTAATAATTGTGTCATGTGTTATTATCTCCATGGAGGGACTTGCCACACAAGCAGAATCTGAGCACAAGAGCCCTCTCCCCTCCGGTGTTTCCAGCAACTGATATTCAGAAGCATTGATGTCTCCAACTGTGGAGCCACCAATAGCCCATGAATTTGTCCAATCCCCTTGCAAAGCCATCTAGGTTGGCAGCCATCACTGCCTCCTGTGGGAACGAGTACCATAGTATAACTATGCACTGAGTAAAGAAGCATGTGATGGCCTGGGAATCTGATTCAGAGGCGGAACCTGAGGAATCCCAGCCTGCACAGGAGTCCCCGCCTCCAGGGCCAGCTGAGCCGGGGCTGGGGCTTGAACCTGAAGGGCCCTCACCTGTGCCGGATCCTCAGGAGCAGGCACCAGCTGAATCCGCTCTGGCTCCAGAGGTGATCGAGGACCCATTGCCTGCAGATGCTCCTCTCCCAGCCCTGTTAGAGGAAGGTGAGGTTGCCTCTGGGTCCGGTAACCCTCCAGCCTCTCCTGAGCTGCAGAGGCTCAGGGCAGAGAGGCGGAGGGAACTAAGTTCTCGCAGGAGGAGTACTCACCTTAAGGCCAGGAGAGGCGAGTCACCTGTGGGCCAGGACTGGCCTATGCCTCAGAGGAGATAAAGGCCAGTCAGCCCAGTCCCAGGTTGCGGGAGCAACATTGCTGGAAACCTGTTCCTGCCAGCACTCTGTCCTGCTCTTCCGGAGTTCCTGACCACGCCCGGCTCCTTGCCTTGGACCCTGCTTTGCCCCTGACGGACAGCCTCCAGACCCTCAACCCAGGACCGGACTCAGACCACGCCGCACGGTAGCCCCCTCCCCCGGGACCAGCACAAAGCCCTTGCTTCTGTCTGTCCTTAATCTGCCTTCAGCAAGCGTATTTCTCCCCCCCCGCCCCCCTGCTATCAAACTGCAGACTTTCCTTGAAGAGTTGCTGGGGCTGCTGAGATGTTGCGCATGAAACACTTAGCGAACTTTCAAGGGGCAAGCAAATGCTAAGCGCTCTTCTTAAGTTTTCCATTGCCAGCATTTGAACTCTCCGTTTCGGTACGACGTGAACAATCCAAGAACCTGGTGGCCCCCTCGGCTTTCCCTCCTGCAACCTCGATGCTCCGAGCCAACAAATCAATTTCTCCTTCCTCCGCAGGAGATTGCTGTCTTGCTCTCTCCCACGTAATTAACGGATCTCGCCCACGGAGACTTCGCGAGGGCGGTTGATCCGTGTGGCCTCCTTCTCGCAATCTCCAGCAGCGCCAAGGCAACGGCCAATGTGAAGATTCAAACAAACAAAAACACCTCTCTGAAGATGCTCATTCCTTTCCACCATGATGTGTGGATGGGATAGAAACACCACTAGATACAACCTATCTACATGAAGCTGGGAGAGATCATCAGGGGGTTTGGGCTGGGTGTTCAATAGTATGTATGGTCAGGGGGTTTGGGCTGGGTGTTCAAAGTATGTGGATGATACCCAACTCTACCTCTCGTTTAAATCAGAACCAGTGAAGGCGGTTAAGATCCTGTGTGGGTCTCTGGAAGATGGAGTGTGGTTAGCAGATTGAGAATGAATCCTTACAAGACAGAAGTACTCTTTCTGGGGGATAGGGGGTGGACAGGTCTGGGGGACTCCTTGGGCCTGAATGGGGTGACTATGCCCCTGAAGGACCAGGTGTGCAGCCTGGGAGTCATTTTGGACTCATAGCTGTCCATGGAGGTGCAGATCTATTCTGCGTCCAAGGCTGCTGTCTACCAGCTCCATCTGGTACACCAGTTGAGATCCTACCTGCTTGCACACTGTCAGACCAGAGTGGCCTCGGCCCAGTATACCTGAAGGAGCATCTCCACCCCCATCGTTCTGCCCAGACACTGAGGTCCAGCGCCAAGGGCCTTCTGGCGGTTCCCTCACTGTGAGAAGCAAAGCTACAGGGAACCAGGCAGAGGACCTTCTCGGTAGTGGCGCCCATCCTGTGGAATGCCCTGCCATCAGATGTCAAAGAGATAAACAACTACCTGACATTTAGAAGACATCTGAAGGCAGCCCTGTTCAGGGAAGTTTTTAATGTGTGACATTTTAATCTATTTTTAATCTTTGTTGGAAGTTGCCCAGAGTGGCTGGGGGAACCCAGCCAGATGGCCAAGGTACAAATAATAAATTGTTGTTGTTGTTGTAGTACATGCTTTGATTATCTCCTGCTTGGACTACTGCAATGCACTCTACGTGGGGCTATGTTTGAAGGTGACTCAGAAACTACAACTAATCCAGAATGTGGCCGCCAGACTGCTGACCGGGAGCAGCTACTGGGATCATACAATACCAATCCTAAAGGAACTATAATTGCTCCCAGTATGTTTCTGAGCACAATCCATTTTGGATGTGAGTAACCTCTTGCTAAAGGAGATTTATCACAGTTCCATTTCCACCTTGATAAAGACCTGCATCTTTCCTTTCCTTTCTTTTTTAACCTGGTATTTGGACAGCTGCCCAGCTGACTGAGACCATAGAAGCAGCAGAAATAAACAGTCCATCAATCACAGTCCCCATTTGCCTTCTACATTTTTATTGTACTTTTCCCTCTGGTCCCCTGTTCAACATGACACTGTTGCTCCCTGATCTACTGATGCCAGTGTGGCTGAGTTATTTTGCCCAAGGTGGGAAGTGCCGATTGTTCACCGAAAAGAAAGGAGGAAGGTGGAGGGGGCTGCTTATGAGCCCTGGAGTTGGTACATTGCTAGGAAACAAGAAAGAGGTGTTAAAATCATATTCACTGCAGCCCTCCAGAATCTGCAAATTCTCTCAGAGAGATGAGCATGATAATCTCAGCCGTATCCATCATTTGCTTCAGTGGTTATGCGGTGCCGCTATCACCCATGCAGTTTAGCGGGGCTGTAAATATAACCTCCTTTGATGAGGCACCGGAAAGGGCTGGATGCAAAACGCAAGCAGGAAAGTAAATAGCTCCCTTGGAAAAGATGCGGGCGAGTGGAAACCCTGTGCCCCTAATCAGTCAAGGCACTGTTGCAAATTACAAAGACAAATGCTCTGCTATCAGGGCAGAAAAATACAGCTGTTGCTAGATGTCCAAATCCTTCTCTTTACTGAAAGTATATCAGGAACAGATCATAGAATTGTAGAATTGTTGAGCTAGAAGGGAAGATGAGGGTCATCTAACCCAACTCACTGCAATGCAGGAAACTGTTGCCCAACATAATAATAATAATAATAATAATAATAATAATAATAATAATAATAATAATAATTTATACCCCGCCCATCTGGCTGTCTCCCCAGCCACTCTGGGCAGCTCCCAATCAAGTGTTAAAAACAATACAGCATTAAGTATTAAAAACTTCCCTAAACATGGCTGCCTTCAGATGTCGTCTAAAAGTCAGATAGTTGTTTATCTCTTTGACATCTGATGGGAGGGTGTTCCACAGGGCGGGTGCCACTACCGAGAAGGCCCTCTGTCTGGTTCCCTGTAACCTCACTTCTCGCAATGCCCACTGAGGTCCAGCACCGAGGACCTTCTGGTGGTTCCCTCATTTCGAGAAGTGAGGTTACAGGGAACCAGACAGAGGGCCTACTCGGTAGTGGCGCCCGCCCTGTGGAATGCCCTCCCTTCAGATGTGAAGGAAATAAGTAGCTATCCTATCTTTAAAAGACATCTGAAGGCAGCCGTGTTCAGGGAAGGTTTTAATATTTAACTCTGTATTGTTTTTAACACTTGATTGGGAGCCGCCCAGAGTGGCTGGGGAAACTCAGCCAGATGGGTGGGGTATAAATAAATTATTATTATTATTATTATTATTATTATTATCATCACTGATTATCACTGATTACTGATTATTGCAGGGGGTTGGACTAGATGAACCTTGGTCCCCCTTTCAACTCTACAGTTCTATGAATGCTCGCCCTGCCCCCGCGACTGTCTTCCCACAAGTGAGATAGATGATTGATTCTTTGAATGTTCTTCCACAACGTCATCAGCAACCAAACCCGCTCATAGAAAGACATTGTCTCGGGGATCATCTTTCTCCCTAACATATTACTTTTCTGTGTGCAGAAAGGAAGGGTTTTCTGTGGGCGAGCATTCAAATGTGAAACAGCCCAGCTGTGAGCTGAAATGATGGTTTCAGTACCAAGGACAGAGCACAAAGAATCTGGATTCCAGAATGTTGCCTGACATACAATAGAATCCTAGAATTGCAGAGTTGGAATAATAATAATAATAATAATAATAATAATAATAATAATAATAATGTATTTATACCCCGCCGTCCCCGCCCAGAGCTGGGCTCAGGGCGGCTAATACCAGTAAAATTACAGTAAAAACATAATGGGGGGGGGGACCAATTTAAAATACAGGTTAAAATGCAATTTAAAATGCAGCCTCATTTTAAAAGTAGCCCATAGATCAAAATCATTAGGGGAGGGAAACATAAGGGTCAGACTGAGTCCAAACCAAAGGCCAGGTAGAACAACTCTGTCTTGCAGGCCTGCGGAAAGATGTCAAGTCCCGCAGGGCCCTAGTCTCTTGTGACAGAGCGTTCCACCAAATCGGGGCCAGTACTGAAAAGGCCCTAGCCCTAGTTGAGACCAATCTAACCATCTCAAGGATCATCTAGTCCAAGTCTCTGCAATACACAGCTGTTCCATATGGGAATCGAACCTGCAACCTTGCTGTTATCAGTATCACACTTTAACCAACTGAGCTATCCATAAGGATGTTCTAGGAATGTGCATCAACTTTGATACAGATTTGTGGATTCTGACACACAAGATTTGTTTGAGCTGCTCATTTAACACTGACCCCATCCCATCCCCAACACACAAAATAATAATCTGCAGTCATATGCAAATATATACATAAAAAGCACATCTAAGACTACAAATCCACAAATCACGTGCACATTGTTCCATAATGCACACTTACAGTACATGATAATGGGTGGAATGAATGGGGAGGCATTTTTAATATGACCACCCAATCAGCAGTGTAGAGACCAATTCTGAAGTGTCTTCATGACCCTCCCAGCCAATTCACAGCCTCACGCCTTTTTGAGAGTCATCCTTCTAAGATTATACTGTAATAATAATTAGGAATGCATTAAAATGATCATTGCAGATCTCCACATGTTGCCTTTTCAGCTGGAGCTACTTTTTCTGCAAATGCAAGTGATTTGGAGTGCTCCAATATCTTCTTTCGGAGTGAACAAATTGTGTTTTCCTTGAAGTTCCATGATATGTAACAGAACTTACAATAATTTTATTATTTACACCCTGCCCATCTGGCTCAGTTTCCCCAGCCACTCTGGGCAGCTTAGAGCATGTATGAAAACCTAGTAAAACATCAAGCATTAAAAACGTCCCAATACAGGGCTGCCTTCAGATGTCTGTAACTTTGCTTCTCACAGTGAGGGAACCGCCAGAAGGCCCTCGGCGCTGGACCTCAGGGTCCAGGCTGGATGATGGGGGTGGAGATGCTCCTTCAGGTATACCGGGTCAAGGCTATTGGGGGTTTTAAAGGTCAGCACCAACACTTTGAATTGTGCTTGGAAATGTACCATATTTTTCGCTCTATAAGACACACTTTTCCCCTCCTAAAAAGTAAGGGGAAATGTGTGTGCGTCTTATGGAGCGAATGCAGGCTGTGCAGCTATCCCAGAAGCCAGAACAGCAAGAGGGATTGCTGCTTTCACTGCACAGTGATCCCTCTTGCTGTTCTGCCTTCTGGGATTCAGAATATTTTTTCCTTGTTTTCCTCCTCCAAAAATTAGATGCGTCTTATGGAGCGAAAAATATGGCACTTGCACCCCATTCCCTTGAAATGGAAGCACCTTGTGCTTCAGTGTTCCTAAACTCTTAGCTGTGGAGTGTATGGAACTCCAACCCACTTTCTCCAGAAACAGACAGAGGAAGAATCCTGCACAGGAGCTCTCTATAAGGAAGAAAGTGAATAAGCATGAAATTGTAAATATATTCTTTTCGGTTATACGTTCATGAAAGTAAAGTTCTTTTGAACATAAAGAGTCTAGGCACTGTGAACTCTGAGAATGCCTCTTCCTTGCTTGGATGGAGGTTATGTGGCCCTCATAAGGTTGTTCAGCACTGAATGTGGCCCCTGGCTTGAAAAAGGTTCCCTTCGCCAACCTAAACCTTCCCTTCGCAACTCTTCCTGTGCTCCCTGAAAATGTTGCATGCTCTATGCCCACAGCAGGTTTGTAATTATTCATATATATGAGATGTATTTGTATTCAGAGCCATATATACTTTTGTGTAATCCTACAAGAAGCTGCTAGGCTGGTGAGTGGATAAGCGTAGGAGTGATTTGTTATGCCTGGCAGCCAGCAAAGCACATCCCGCTGGTGGGCGGATAATGATGCTTGGGGGCAGGCATAACTAACGGCCACCTGAATCATCTACCCATCACTCAAGCATCCTCCTGAGGGCCTGAAATATGGAGGCTGGCCGACCTCAGGCAGTGAAGTCTTATGCTAAACATGCCCTTTCCTATTTTATTTTTATTATAAAAATAGTGAACTCCTAGCCCTTCTTGAAGAAGCAGATCAAAGCACTGTCATTTCATTGGCAGAAAGCTGTTTGACATGGCAAAGCCTGTTTACACGCAGTCAGCTGCCTGCCTGCCTCTAGAGCAGCGGTTCTCAACCTGTGGGTCCCCAGATGTTGTTGGACTACAACTCCCATCATCCCTGAGCTCTGGTCTTGCTAGCTAGGGGTGATGGGAGTTGTAGTTCAACAATATCTGGGGACCCACAGGTTGAGAAAGGCTGATCTAGAGCATTTCTGCAAATCCCCAAGAGCCTGCTGGACTTCCATGGACAGGACCCCATGCCTCTTTTGTTTTGCTGTGCCTAAGACCTTTGATGTGCATGATACAGCGCTGTGTGTGACAACTTCCAAAAGACAGTGGGTGGGCATGCCCATACACAACCTCACTGAAATCTATCCACTGCAGCCCCTCACCCACACCCTAAAATCTCCTCCAGAGGGTTAGGGAAGCCTCGACAGCAGATTTTTTTTCAGGAAGGAGAGTGTGGGGAGAGGAGAGGAGGAGGAAGTCCTGTTCCATGGGTGATAGATGATAGATAGATAGATAGATAGATAGATAGATAGATAGATAGATATAGATAGATATAGATGATAGATAGATAGATGAATGATAGAGATAGATAGATAGATATAGATAGATAGATAGATAGATAGATAGATAGATAGATAGATAGATAGATGATAGATAGATAGATAGATATAGATAGATAGATAGATGATAGATAGATAGATAGATAGATAGATAGATAGATAGATGATAGATAGATGATAGATAGATAGATAGATGATAGATAGATAGATAGATAGATAGATATAGATGATAGATAGATAGATGATAGATAGAGATAGATAGATAGATAGATAGATAGATAGATAGATAGATAGATAGATAGATGATAGATAGATAGATAGATAGATAGATGATAGATAGATAGATAGATGATAGATAGATAGATAGATAGATAGATAGATAGATAGATAGATAGATAGATAGATGATAGATGATAGATAGATAGATAGATGATAGATAGATAGATAGATAGATAGATAGATAGATAGATAGATAGATGATAGATAGATAGATAGATAGATAGATGATAGATAGATAGATAGATAGATAGATAGATAGATAGATAGATAGATAGATAGATGATAGATAGATGATAGATAGATGATAGATAGATAGATAGATAGATAGATAGATAGATAGATAGATAGATAGATGATAGATAGATAGATAGATGATAGAGATGATAGATGATAGATAGATAGATAGATAGATAGATAGATAGATAGATAGATAGATGATAGATAGATAGATAGATAGATAGATAGATAGATAGATAGATGATAGACTGCCCACCTAGCAGTTTGAAAGCACGTCAAAGTGCAAGTAGATAAATAGGTACCACTCCAGCAGGAAGGTAAATGGTGTTTCCGTGTGCTGCTCTGGCTTCGGTGTTCTGTTCCACCAGAAGCGGCTGAGTCCTGCTGGCCACATGACCCAGAAAAACTGTCTGTGGACAAATGCTGGCTCCTCAGCCTATAAAGCAAGATGAGTGCCACAACCCCAAGTCATATGCAACTGGACCTAATGGTCAGGGGCACCTTTACCTTTATTCCCCTCTGATACTTCAGAGCTGCCAGTGTACCTGAGAAAGCAGTGGCTCATTTTTGGAAGGAAAAGTCTAAGGCATTCATTCGTGACTTCCGGAATGCCCACCTGAATTTCAATTCTGAGGCTCTGAAAAAGGTTTCAGAACCAGGGAAGCTGATTTAGGCTTGCTAGCTGTGCACCTGAGGGAAATGTCAAATCCTCTTGTAAAGGATGTTTTGCCTCCCACCTTTCCAAATAGCCGCAGCTTAATCTCACATCACCTTCAAAGGTAAAGTACTTAATTTCTGCAATGTTCGCACTGCCTCTTCTGTAGGGATTAAAGCACCCCTGTTCTGCTTTGATTTGCCCCCATGCAGAGAAAGGGAAAAGCAGTTTTCTCACGTTTTTTTCTACACCAAGAAACGAGAAGTGGAAGCAAAACCAGAGCGCTTATCTCTGCAGATGGCTGAACCCTGTCCCTTTGATTCCCACTCCACACATACTTCCAGCACATTGTAAACTATGGGTACTTATCAACAAGACTAAATTGGTTTTGCAGTGTATATCCACATCTTATTCCACATCACATATGCATTGCTTTGGGACACAGAAAACTATAGATCACATGCCGCCCAGTAGAAAGAATCGTTTCAATGTTGGGAGTTGGTCAGGCAGGCCTGTAAGTGAACTTTCCTGCTGCAGATCTGGCCCCATGCAATCTGCAGGAGCATCTATTTCCCAGTTGTGCAAAGGCCCTCTTGGATGTGCCACAATCTGGACTGGCGGCAATCAGTGGCAGGGCCTTCTCTGTGGTGGTCCCCTTCCTAGAGGATGAACTCCACTAGGAACGCCAGCAAGAGGAAATGATGATGGTATTTCAAAGCTTTTTAAAGATGTACCTCTGCACACAAGCCTTTTGTGGTGTTTAATGTCAGGAATTAATTAATGTTACTCTTGGGTAATTGGTTGCCATTATTATTATTATTATTATTATTATTATTATTATTATTATTATTTCATTTATATACTACTTAATGCCAAACCAGCTTCTAAGTGGTTTACAAAATACAAAAACCAATGACATAACACCAATAAAATAAACAGTAATAATGTAAAATGCACTATGATTAAAATATAAATGTTCGTAATTAAAACATGCAATAGAACCATCACATTGAAACAACACTGTAATTAAAACTGGAGACTAACCAATGTTTTTAAACAACAGGTTTTATACGATGCCAATTTTACTGTTCAACCATTTTCTTATTATTTTAGTTTGCACACACTGCCTTGAGAAGGCTTGAAATAAGCAGCATATAAATATTTTTATAAATAAATCTCCCTTCACAAATCGGAGGATCAAGGGGGCTAGAAACAGAGGTGGAAAGCAAACCCCAATTTGAGCTTGACTGAAACGCACAGGTTTACGAGTACAGTAAAAACTCAGCTCCAGTGAATGAATTAAGTTGTTTACATGGCTAGGTTGATACTTTCCACTAAGTGAACATGATCTGATGAAGTTGCTGTTTATATGTGCTCCCCAAAGACATCTCTACTGAATAGTTTATGAGGCTGGTTTTATTCAGAGTGTTAACTCTTAAGGCAAAATAAGAGCCCCTCACTTTTTTGTTGTTGTTAAAGCAACATGAATTTTGGAAAGTAGGTTCACAGGACAATGTTTGATCAGAGTACATCATTTGGACACAGAGAGGATAAATTGAGGTCACAGAGGCACAGACTGCAGTTCTCCTGTAACCAGGTACAACTGGGTGAAAGCAGGGATGTCAGAGCACTCAGACGAAAATGGAAAGGTGAAAAGAAATTGGTGGTGTTTGCTTATTTGTTCCATGTCCAGAATTGAAATTGATCCCACAAATACAATCGGTACTAGCTGTTGTTGCTTCCAGTCTGCAGGCAATACGTAACTTGCATTGTGTTTCCTTTGCACTGAAATGAATGGGATGGAATAATGTACAGTGGTAGCTCGGGTTAAGTACTTAATTCATTCCGGCGGTCCGTTCTTAACCTGAAACTGTTCTTAACCTGAAACACCACTTTAGCTAATGGGGCCTCCCGCTGCCGCCACACCACCGGAGCACGATTTCTGTTCTCATCCTGAAGCAAAGTTCTTAACCCGAGGTACTATTTCTGGGTTAGCGGAGTCTGTAACCTGAAGTGTCTGTAACCTGAAGCGTCTGTAACCCAAGGTACCGCTGTAATGACAATATAATAGGCAGTGGCGTAGCAAAGTCAGTGTGCTGGTCCCGAGGGTTAACCGTGCGGCGAGGTCCGAGTCCAGTCCAAGGTCGAGAGTGTGGTATGGAGGCTGTCCGTCAAAGCTGAAGCTGGGTCCAAGGCAGGGAGTCAGGTGAGGTCAGGAACTCTGGCAGAAGAGCAGGACAGGGTGCAGGCAGGAACAGGCTACCAACAATGTTGCTCCCATAACCTGGGACTGGGCTGGCTGGCTTATATCTGTTCTGAGGCATAGGGTGGCCCCGGTCCACAGGTGACTCGCCTCTCCTGGCCTGGAGGCGAGCACTTCTCCTGCAAGAACTTAGTTCCCTCCACCTCTCTGCCCTGAGCCTCTGCAGCTCAGGAGAGGCTGGAGGGTTACCAGTTGGTTCTGGAGGCGGGGACTCCTGTGCAGGCTGGGATTCCTCAGGTTCAGCCTCCGAGTCTGAATCCCAGGCCATCACAGTCAGGTGGTATCTGGTGCAGAAAAATTCTTGTCACCACCTCTCCCCCCCCACACACACACACATTGAATTATATTTTTTTGCCTGCAAAAATGGTTTGACTTTATCTCACCGATGTTGAGTGCCGCAGAGCATTTTGTCACCCCCCTCGAGGTGACACCCAGGGCGGACCGTACCCACCACATCCACTTGCTCCGCCCCTGATAATAGGCATCATTTATGTTATTTACGTAATCATTGTGCCTTCTTACAACAATAGGTGGAAGGTTCTCATGGACCTGCCCCTTTGTATGATGTACTTCCTGGAATCAAATGAGGTGATGGACAGTAAGAGCTATTCGACAGTGGAATTTGCTGCCAAGGAGTGTGGTGGAGTCTCCTTCTTTGGAGGTCTTTAAGCAGAGGCTTGACAACCATATGTCAGGAGTGCTCTGATGGTGTTTCCTGCTTGGCAGGGGGTTGGACTCGATGGCCCTTGTGGTCTCTTCCAACTCTATGATTCTATGATTCTATGATTCTATGAACACTCCAATACCATGAAACTACATGATCAGCAGATGCTGAACCTAAAAGAACTTCCTTGGCTGGACTTCCAAGAGCTTCTCACCACTTCATGACATACATTATCTTTTAATTTCACAGTTATCCTTGAAATCCAGATGGAGTGGGAGAGAGGTTTGTTTCAGTTTGCATTATAGTGCAAAGCTTCTCAGTTTGCAAAATGGTACATGAACTGAAGCTCGTCTGTTCTTTGAAATTTGCACTTCTCTGAATTTTGCAATGCAGTTCTCCAACTTTGGAGGAAGAAGAAGAAGAAGAAGAAGAAGAAGAAGAAGAAGAAGAAGAAGAAGAAGAAGAAGAGGAAGAGGAAGAGGAAGAAGAAGAAGAAGAAGAAGAAGAAGAAGAAGAAGAAGAAGAAGAAGAAGAAGAGGAAACAAGTACAAAACTACCTATACAGTGGTACCTCAGGTTAAGTACTTAATTCGTTCCGGAGGTCCATACTTGACCTGAAACTGTTCTTAACCTGAAGCACCACTTTAGCTAATGGGGCCTCCTGCTGCTGCCGCGCTGCCAGAGCATGATTTCTGTTCTCATCCTGAAGCAAAGTTCTTAACCTTAAGCACTATTTCTGGGTTAGCGTAGTCTGTAACCTGAAGCGTATGTAACCTGAAGTGTTTGTAACCTGAGGTACCACTGTAGAGAGGGACGGTGTCATCCAATGGCTTTCCTCAAAGCACATGTGCTTGGAGATGTGTGCATTAAAATGCTGCCGAATTATTCTGAGGTCTTTTAATAAATAAATAAAATCGGAAGTTGGATGTGGAAACAGTTGGATGCTGAACTTGAGACATGAGAAACTGAGAGAAAGTGAAATTCAAAGCTCCATCTGTCCCTAAGTATAAGATGGGCTGCTGTGAAGCTGAGGATAATTGCTGGTTTGTAACTAGCAAGCAACAAATCGCACCTGCAGCGTGAGTGGGAGAGAGGAAGGTTGTGTTAATCTAGTCATGGGAGGTCCTTGTCCTCCTTGGAAGTAGTCGTGATCCCTGTGGAGCTGTCATGAAGGTGTGGGTGGATCCCAAAGAGATGGAGGCAGAGAGTTGGAACTAGGTGACCTGGAGGAGGGCCTGAGCACAGTGAGGGTTGCAGCGATGGCACCTCGAGAAATGTCAGAACTGGCAGAGGGAGCTGTTGATGAGGAGGGTCAGGAGGTGGATCCTGGGAGGAGGTTCAAGAGGGTTGCTAGAGAGATGTTCCGCCCCTTCCGCAAGGGATGTTGCTGCCCCAGCTGCCAGCCCCTCCTGCCCCTCCTGTCACTAAGGAATTGGGAGAGAGCTCCTGCTTTCTCTGATCCTTTTCTTTCATGTGTTTTTCAGTGCGTTTGCAAAGACATGGGGAGGGTATTTGGCTCTTTTCAAAATGGCTGCTACAGCTGCTTTCGCTTTGTGTAGTAAAGATTTCCTCCTCCAAATCACACTCACACAGTAATACCTTTGCATCCTGATCTGGATTTTGACCAGCTCAGAATCCTTTTGCCATCTCTACACCTGTGTAAAGGGGGAAGGCATCCCTCAGCTGCTTTCTTTTAGAAATCCCTTTATTTAGGATTCCAAGCACCAATCTCTCTCTCTCTCTCTCTCTCTCTCTCTCTCATTTTCCTCTTTTTCATCAGCAAACACCTGTTCATCCAGGGCCCAAAGAAATGACTCAGCTTTGCCAGATGTTGTGTTTGCAGTCCTCTTCAGAAAGGATATTGAAATCCGACTGGCTTCTTTCTCCATAGAAGACACTGTTATTCCACCAGGTCTTCCCAAAAGGATAATCCTGGCCTATTTATGGTTCCGTTTGGAACATTTTAATGTTATTCTAATGGGTTTTTATCTGGTACTAATATATTGCATTGACTTCTGTTTTGTACATTGCTTTGAGGTTCTTTTGACTACAAAGATTTAATAAATGCTCTAAAGAAATAAAATGGCAACACCAGGACATAGCCCACTAACTTGCACTCAGAGTAGACCCACAGAACTTAATAGATCTGTGTTAGCCATGTCAATTAATTTCTTTTCTTTTTTCCAAGACGTTTTATTAGTTTTACAAATAAAATGTACAAATAAACACACATCAATAAAGTCATACTGTATGTCGACATTCTCCAAATCTCTTAACTTCTCCCTTTTATTATTATTATTATTATTATTATTATTATTATTATTATTATTATTATTATTTACTTATTCCCCACCCATCTGGCTGGCTTTCCCCAGCCACTCTGGGTGGCTCCCAACAGAATTAAAAGCGCAATACAACATCAAACATTTAAAACTTCCCTAAACAGGGCTGCCTTCAGATGTCTTCTAAAAATCAGATAGTTGTTTATTTCCTTGACATCTGATGGGAGGGCATTCCACAGGGCAGGCACCACCACCGAGAAGGCCCTCTGCCTGGTTCCCTGTATCTTCGCTTCTCGCAGGGAGGGAACCGCTAGAAGGCCATCAGCGCTGGACCTCAGTGTCCGGGCTGGATGATGGGGGTGGAGAAACTCCTTTAGGTATACTGGGATGAGGCCGTTTGGGGTTTTAAAGGCCAGCACCAACGATTACTTTTAATGGGTCTACTCGGAGTCGGATTAGCATTGACTGCATCCTACTGGAAGCCATTTTACATTGACTTAGACTGGTCCTTCTTGCTCAATACTGCCTGCACAGACTGGCAGTGGCTGTCTAAGACTCTGGCCCTTCCCAGGAATAGTGCAGAACTTATTCTCTCTATTCTCTGACCTTGTGGAGCCCCATGTAGCAGAAGAGGGAAAGATCCCCGTCTTAAGACCTGGACAACTAATGCTATCAGTTTCAGTCAACAGTCCTGGCCAGGTTGGCCCAGTGGCCTGACTCAGGATTAGGCCCCTTTATATATCCAAGGAGAGATGCCACATCATTTTAAAACTGCCCAAATATTTGACCAGATTTAGGGGCTCCCATCTTGCCTCTACCCCAAGTCAATCTGGGTTGGGCTCCAGACACCCTAGGGTCAACATCTGATCCCAAAATGAATCTGGATCTCCAGTGAAATTCACCCAGAAGCGCCAACAAGCAGGGTGATCATGTCTGTTGGCTTTAGGAAAGCAGTATCCAAGCCAGCTTGCCAAAGGATGAGATAATGGGCTACCCAGTTGCATCTGTTGCCTCCATCTGCCACTGAGTCCAATGGCCCTACTGTGGATTTTTAATAAACTTTCATAGAACAGCTGCTTCCCATTAAAAGCTTATTATTTCACAGTTTGGGTTGGGGCGTGGAAGAAACTGAGGCAGGGATCTGAAAACATTGTTTAGAATTCTCCCCAAACCCAGCTATGATTTGTTTAGGGATATTCCTTTATTACTCCTTCATGGATTGCCATGGTGAAGGGGCTTGAATAACTCAGAGAAGCTATGAGCTATGCCATGCAGGCCACCCAAGATGGACAGGTCATAGTGGAGAGTTTTGACCAAATGTGATCCACCTAGAGCAGGAACCGGCAAGCCACTCCAGTATCCCCGCCAGGAAAACTCCATGGACAAAGACAACAGGCATATAAAGTAGTGATGTATGGAAGTGAGAGCTGGACCATAAAGAAGGCTGATCGCCGAAGAATTGATGCTTTTGAATTATGGTGCTGGAGGAGACTCTTGAGAGTCCCATGGACTGCAAGAAGATCAAACCTCTCCATTCTGAAGGAAATCAGCTCTGAGTGCTCACTGGAAGGACAGATCCTGAAGCTGAGGCTCCAAGACTTTGGTCACCTCATGAGAAGAGAAGACTCCCTGGAAAAGACCCTGATGTTGGGAAAGATGGAGGGCACAAGGAGAAGGGGACGAGATGGTTGGACAGTGTTCTCGAAGCTACTAACATGTGTTTGACCAAACTGTGGGAGGCAGTGGAAGACAGGAGTGCCTGGTGTGCTCTGGTCCATGGGGTCACAAAGAGTCGGACATGACTAAACGACTAAACAACAAAAATGTAGACAAAGCATAGATTGTGCTGATATAGACCTTTTCCACCAATCAGAGGGGTCTGGAGGATGGGACAATGAGTACAGCATAAGTACAAACAATATATATTGTGCATTGAAATCTGTATTCCTCACTTGGGCGTTGGGAAATTATTCCACTGAGTCGTTGATGTTGCAACTTCAAAATAAACTGCCTCTTTCCACTTACTGCCTCCTTGTCATTGGCTAAAGGGGAGAAAGTGTGGCGGGGAGTTCCGCAGGTTACAGAACCTTCCAATTTTGCCTCTGGCCCTGTCCATCACTGGCATGCAGGCCTCACAAAGTTTCCCATAAGAAACTGATAGATATTACCCAGCTCTGCCAATCTCTGCCTCACCTGCCTTCTTCGCTCTGTGCCTACAGGGAAAGATGCTTTTTCCAGGTGGGGATCCAGTCACTCAAACTGCCAAGACAGACCTGTTCTCTGCTGGGTGCATTTTGCCAGAGGCTGGCAGCAGTGTCTGCCGATAGCATTGCACCTGCTGAATAATGCAAGGCCTGAAATCTGGGGATTCGCTTTCTCCCGAAAGCAAGAAGAGGCCGGAAGACCAAAGAAAATAATGAAACAAACATCAAGCGTGAATCCTCCAATGAGGGCAAAGGGAGACTTCAGTTCTTGCCCAAAGAAATTCTCTCTGCTTCTCTAAAGAACCTCTAGCAATCGTGTTGGGAATTCTGGTTTTCGTCGGGTTCACAAGTAAGGGTTATTTGGTGGCAGGATAAAGCAAGACAGTGGTTCAAGGGAAAGAGGTTTGAAAAGGAAATTTGGAGGTAAAAAGCTCGAGTTTGACTCATGCATGTATGTAACGCAAGGTTCTTGTTTTCTGTTAGGGTTCAATCTTCTATTCTGGCCTGAGCAAAGCGTGTGTCGAGTGGGGAGGTGGGTGGGCTGTTTGCCTGGAAGCATAAAATGCATGGAAGAAACTGAAATGTGAACCACATACCCTCCAACATCTCTCCGATGAAAACAGGGATGTCTTATTCAATAATAATAATAATAATAATAATAATAATAATAATAATAATAATTGTACACCCCCCATCTGACTGGGTTGCCTCAGCTACTCTGGGTAGCTTCCAACATATATAAAAACATAATAAAACATTAAACATTAAAAAAAAACTTACCATATTGGCCTGAATATAAGCCTCACATTTTTTTCCAAATTCTGACCGTGTAAAGTTAAAGTGTGGCTTAAATTCGCCACCTTACAAAAATTGGCTTTTACGATATCGCTGCTGAAAGAGACACACGGTTAAACGGAACGGGTGTAAGTCCCTGCGGAATAAGGGAATGGCTTATA
Organism: Podarcis melisellensis; assembly: GCF_964234715.1. Classification (NCBI taxonomy): domain Eukaryota; kingdom Metazoa; phylum Chordata; class Lepidosauria; order Squamata; family Lacertidae; genus Podarcis; species Podarcis melisellensis. The sequence goes on along the minus strand of NC_138538.1, from coordinate 6,725,109 downwards.
TTCGGGTATTGTTGTTTTCTCAGCCCCCCCCCTTGAATTTTAAAGGTGCGGTTTATATTCAGGTGTGGCTTATATTCGGGCCAATACAGTACATATACAGGTCTGCCTTCAGGTGTCTTCTAAAGGTTGCAGAGTTACTTATCTCCTTGGCTCGGCGGTCACATAACTCCATACCTTCCAGCATTTCTCTGATGAAAATAGGGACATCCTAAAAAGTGTGGGGGATGCAGGTAGCACTGCGGGTTAAACCACAGAGCCTAGGACTTGCCGATCAGAAGGTCACGGTTCGAATCCCCGTGACGGGGTGAGCTCCCATTGCTCCTGCCAACCTAGCAGTTCGAAAGCACATCAAAGTGCAAGTAGATAAATAGGTACCACTCCGGTGGGAAGGTAAATGGTGTTTCCGTGCACTGCTCTGGTTTGCCAGAAGTGGCTTAGTCATGCTGGCCACATGACCCGGAAGCTGTACGCTGGCTCCCTCGGCCAATAAAGCGACATGAGCGCCGCAACCCCAGAGTCGGTCACGACTGGACCTAATGGTCAGAGGTCCCTTTAGCTTTACCTTAAAAGGGGTGGGGGACATTCCGGGATCAAATCAGAACCCGGGGTGTCTTTTGTGAATCCGGGACAGTTCCTGGAAAATAGGGACACTTGGGGTGGATCTAGACACGGGGAAAAAACACTATAAATAAGTCAGAAACGTGATCATTATAAGGGGGAACAATCTCCATGCTCTCTGGTGCCATCTGGTGTTGCATGTTTATAACGCATTCAAATTGCTGTTTCTTTGCTAATGTAGCTGAGTCCATGGACAGTCTGGAACCATGTGGGGCCTTTGTGCATGTATGGGTGCTTCCTGGTCATGTTCCTGCAAGCTCCTTCTGAATTCACTCTGGAGGACTTGGCCTAATATTATTGCTCAAACACAGCTGGTTCTGGGAAGCAGGGGACTGATTCTGCGAGGCAAGTAACCTGAGGTCCAGAGATAAAGGGTGGCACCAACGGTTCAGAACCTACTTTCGAACAGGAATGATCAAATTACTTTAATAGTGGCTGAATTTTTGAGTGCCGTCCATGTAGAAAGACTGGGCCATTATAAAGAGATTTAGTGGTTCTTAATTGATTGGTGATGTGGTAATGTTGGATTGTATTATTTATGCAAATTGATTTTCTCTGGAGTTAAAGATCTGACTGGGACAAACCTTGTTATGTTGAGATCATATTTTGCACAATTTTTATACGGTGTCTGTTTGATAATGTGTGGTTTGCTATGCCTAATAAAGGATATTAGATTTGATAAAGGGCAGCAGATTCTTCAGTAGCCCTGCTAAGGTCAATGAGCATTTCCTTCCCAAAGGAGAGCCACTCTGCATATGCTCAGGGGCACTTTGCCCTTGGGTCTTTGAAAAAGACATCAAATTGTTTTGGGTCCTAGGTGCCATCAAAAGGTAGGAACGATGCAATTTCTGCATGCAGTGCATGTCAGGGAATTGTTGTGTCAGCATTCCCAATTTTACTCAGTGATTTTATGAGTTTCCATCTCGGCTTAACGGGCTGAATTATTTATTGCTGAGTTATTTTTACATCCTCATCCCTGTCCACACCAGCTAATGAGTTTTCAACATTTGGAGAGGCAGGTTACTAATCTTCAGGGCCCAATAAAAACATCAGAGACATCTTACGTGGTGCGCATTGCTTTGCTCCACTAGTTCCGTAATTGCGAAGAGACTTCTTGATCTGCTGGAATGACAGGATGCAAGATTAATTCCTTCTTGCTCATCTTCAACCTGGGTGCTAAGAGACTTGCTAAGTAATGATGATGAAAGCTGCCTGTTTCAGTCAGGTCGACAGTGACCCAGATAAAATGATTTACTGATCCGTCCTAAATATCTTGATCAAATTTCCTTGGAGATTTAAAGGGGTTCGTGGAGGTGATGGGGAGATGCAAAACCTGTTAAAGAACTTGTTCATCACTCCCTGAAGCTGGCTGCGTTGTTGCTGTGTCTCAGGTAGGCTGTATTCTGAACCATGCTTAGAAAACAGTCTTATATACAGATCTGGCTGTAGCTCAGTGCTTCAGCATCTGTTCTGAGTGCAGAAGCCCCCACATTCAATCCCCAACACTTCTAAGTAGTCCTGGGAAAAGATTCGCTGTCAGAAAATTTCTAAAGCCATTGCTAGTCAGTGTGGAGGACATTGATCTAGGTGGAGTAATGGTCTGATTCAGTATGAGGTCCTATAACAATGGGTCCAGCTAGGCTGGTGACAGACAGTGCTCTCAGGACCTTTGGCCACTAGTGTCTACACACAGACACAGAGAGAGAGAATCATAGAATTGGAAGAGACATGAAGGGTCCTCTAGTCCAGACATAGGCAAACTCGGCCCTCCAGAAGTTTTGGGACTACAACTCCCATGATCCCTAGCCAGCAGGACCAGTGGTCAGGGATGATGGGAGTTGTAGTCCCAAAACATCTGGAGGGCCGAGTTTGTCTATGCCTGCTCTAGTCCAACCTCCTGCAATGCAGGAATCTCAGCTAAAGCATCCATGATAGATGACCATCCGACCTCTACTTAAAAATCTCCAAGGAAGGAGAGTCCACAACCTCTCGTGGGAGACTATTTCACCTCCAGCACTCTCATATGTTACCGTCACAGGGGCACTCGAAGAATCATAGAATCATAGAGTCATCTAGTCCAACCCCTGCAGTGCAGAATCCAGGTTGGTTCACATGGGGAGAGGCAGATATAGGGGTCCTGAGCTGCATACCATTTAGTCATCACTTCCCTTGTTGTCGCTAGTAATTTGGCAAATATTTAAAAAATAAATTGGTGTGTCACTGACTCATTTGGAGAGGAAGCATTTCAGCCAAAACTCACCAACCTGCTACTTTCCAAATGTTTTGGAGCACCAACTCCACCAGCCAGCCAGAGCTCAATGCAGAATAGATTCCCAACTGTATGACTTATTTCATTTATGAATCACTTCATTATATATATATATATATATATATATATATATATATATATATATATATATGGTATATATATATATATATATATATATATATATATATATATATATGCAGGTTTTGGTGTCCTCGGGTGTCTTCCCGTGTAAAAGGGAAGACACCCGAGGACACCAAAACCTGCATTCCTGTACCCGTGAAAATCTACGAAAGCATATATATATATATATATATATATATATATATATATATATATATATATAAACACCTACATATGTATAAAGCAGAGGTTGGATGGCTATTTTTCATGGATGCTTGAGTTGAGATTCCTGCATTGCAGGGGGTTGGACTAGATGACCTTGGGGGGTCCCTTCCAACTCTGTGAGTCCATTTTTTTTAAAAAAAACACAAACCCACACGCACACAAGTATAAATATAAAAACAGTTTCAAGCAACAATAGCATAAAATCAATTCCAATGCAAGATACTATAGATTTTTAGAAGGCTTGTTGATAAAGAAACATCTTTAGCAGGCGCCAAAAAGACAATTGGGAAGTTGCTTCAGGTAATATACGCTCCTTGGTAACCAGTCTCTGAAAACTGCTTACATAAGATTGCTTTAGAGAAGAGATGTGTAGTCATGGAAATATATTAACAGCAATAAAACTATCCTTCCTCTCTTATTTTCCACTCCAAAAATCATTATCCCTTCCCCATTTATTTTCAGGTTGGGGGTTTTGGATTGAAGCCAGTTATCATCCTTCTTTTTGCACCCAGGCCGGCCTCCCCATCAAAGAGTTATGAATTCTTAAAAACGAGTCAGGTTTCTCTTCCTTTCTCTTTCTTGACTTTATTGCAAATTTATTCCTATTCCTCCAAGACGGGAGCAACCAGCAAGAGGTAATTTTAATCTTTTAATGGTTGTTCTCGAGCTCCAGTATTTTTTCTGACTCGGAAAGAAAGGGGCAGCTCTCTTGTCTAATACTTCCTAAAACAAAGGAATTTCTTTGTCACTTCTTGTACTTCTCTGACGTTCTCTCACTACGTGAGCTCTGCAGTGAATGCCCTCTTTCCCCTCATTCCACTACAAAGAACTCATAAGCCACCTACTCTCAGCGTCTAGGAATATCCTAACTAGAGGAGGGAGGGAGCATGGACCCCTAGTACCACTGAAACTAGCACGGGAGCAAACAAAAGAGGAAGGCTTCACCACGGTGTCCACAGCCCAACAAGACAACAGCAACAAAAAACCCTGACTCTGGCCTAGGACCCATGTACCTACAGAACCGCCTCTCCTGGTATGCCTTGTGGAGGACCTTAAGGTCCACAAATGACAACACTTTGGAGGTCCCAGGTCACAAGGTGGTTAGATTGCTCTCAACTAGGGCCAGGGCCTTTTCAGTACTGGCCCCGACTTGGTGGAACGCTTTGTCACAAGAGACTAGGGCCCTGCGGGACATCTTTCCGCAGGGCCTGCAAGACAGAGCTGTTCCGCCTGGCCTTTGATTTGGACTCAGTCTGACCCTCATATTTCCCTCCCCTTACGGTTTTGTTCTATGGGCTACTTTTAAAATGAGGCTGTATTTTAAATTGCATCTTAACCTGTATTTTAAATTGTGTTTTTTCCCCTATTATGTTTTTGCTGTGATTTTATTGGTGTTAGCCACCCTGAGCCTGGCTCTGGCCGGGGAGGGCAGGGCATAAATAAAAATTATTATTACTATTACTATTATTATTATTATTATTATACAAATCAATATGGCTAATTTGACCCAACAACCTCCTTCCCCTTCGCACAAGGAAAACAAAACTCACTGCCGTCAACTGAAGGCAACCAACCATGCCCTAAAAAAAAAAAGAATTCTCTCGCAGCCAACGAAAACCAGCTCTGCAATTCTTTGATTCTATTTGGACAGTACCTATAGAGTCACGTTCAAGTCCTCCATTCTCATCTTGACATTCATTATGACACATCTGAACTGTGTGGGCTTCAAGAGGATCCACCGGCAGCCAGGCTTATTGGTTGGCAATGAAGTAACAGGTTTCGGCGAAGAGTCCTTCACAATGGGCCTTCTGTCACGCTCCTGCGTCTTCAAGGCAAGCAGCCGAGACTCATTTATTTCCAGCTTCAGTCGCACTCGACGTCTGCAGCAGTCTTTGGAATGAAGCCGCAAACTGCCTCATCGCCGCTGCTCTGGGTGACCGGCTCTGGGCCACAAAAGAGCTCGCAGCCTGGAAAACTGTAGTGGAAAGAGCTTGCAGCCTGCAAACAGTTCCTCCCGCTAAAGGAGGGCAAGGCTATCATCGATGGCTTGCTTTGACTTCACTGAAGGAGGCCGCAATGATTCCAGTTGCTAGGACCACAGGAAGCGAAAATGCTCTCGTGCTTGGGTTCCACTTACTGGTTTCTCATGGACACCTGGTTGGCCTCTGTGGTAACAGAATTCTGAACTAGATGGGCCATTGGCCTGATCATTTAGGCTGATCTTCTGCTCCTAAATCAATGTCCACAGTACAGTAAGCTGCCTGATGTATTGCTGTGCTTTACTTTGGACCACATCAGTGAGGCCGAGGGGGAGTCTTGCCGTCTAGGCGGCCCAGGACCTCCAGAGAGCCAGTGTGGTGTAGTGGTTAAGAGCGGTGGACTCGTAATCTGGTGAACCGGGTTGGCTTCCCCGCTCCTCCACATGCAGCTTCTGGGTGACCTTGGGCCAGTCACACTTCTCTGAAGTCTCTCAGCTTCACTCACCTCACAGAGTGTTTGTTGTGGGGGAGGGAAGGAAAGGAGAATGTTAGCCGCTTTGAGACTCCTTAGGGTAGTGATAAAGCGGGATATCAAATCCAAACTCCTCCTCCTCTTCTTCTTCTTCTTCTTCTTCTTCTTCTTCTTCTTCTTCTTCTTCTTCTTCTAGACACACTGCCCAGGCTCCCACCCTAGGGAGGTCACTTCAGTGCTACAAACACAGCAAAATCAACACAGCAAGTAGCAGCTACAAGTTACAGGTCTCTGCAAGGCGCTGTGATTCTCCAACGGCTTGACTTCACCCCTGGAGGTGCACTCCATTGTGTAGTCATGGAAATATATTAACTGCAATAAAACTATCCTTCCTCTCTTATTTTCCACTCCAAAAATCATAATCCCTTCCTTTCATACTGCATCACGGTGTGGTACGCTGGTTTGACACCTACTGATAGGAAGTGCTTACAGAGGGTGGTGAATACAGCTCAAGATATTATGGGCTGTCCTGTGAATCCGCTGGATGAAATAGCGGAAGAACGTTGCCTCAGGAGAGTGAGGAAAATCCTCAGGGATGATTCACACCCTGGTAGGCACTTTCTTGATCTCCTGCCCTCGGGCAGGAGACATAGAAGCATGATTAGTCGCACCAACAGGGTAAAGAACAGCTTCTATCCGTGGGCTGTTAGGCTGCTGAATGAAAAGATAACAACAGGGCAACTGACTTTCGGGTTTGGTGTGTGTGTGTGTCAGTAAACAAGGGGAATTAAGACTAAGAGAGCTGAGTGGGGGGTGCTCGTGTAATCTCACTGTATACAAGTTGTACAAGTGACAATGAAGTATTTCAGTTGTGTCTTGAGACCAGATGGATGCCAACAATAGCACGTTTCGTAGGGTTGCCATATCTTGAAGAGCAATAAAGGAGGACAGCCCGAGCCGCTGCCAGCCCAAGCTGGGGAAAGAGGTGCACAGGGCCACCGCTGTCATGCCTATGTGCTTCTTTCCCCAGCTCGGGCTGGCAGCAGAGCAGCCCAAGCCCAAGCCTGAGCCGCTCAAAAAAACCCAGACCCAAAAAACCCAGACATTTCCTTTAAAATGTAAAAATCCACCTGGATGGAAATGTTGGCCTCCCCAAAAGAGGACATGTCCAGGTTTTCCCAGGTGCATAAATCAGATGATCAGCTTACAGGTAAAGGGACCCCTGACCGTTAGGTCCAGTCGCGGACGACTCTGGGGTTGTGGCGCTCATCTCGCTTTATTGGCCGAGGGAGCCAGCGTACAGCTTCCCGGTCATGTGGCCAGCATGACTAAGCCGCTTCTGGCGAACCAGAGCAGCACACGGCGACGCTGTTTACCTTCCCGCCGGAGCGGTACCTATTTATCTGCTTGCACCTTGACGTGCTTTTGAACTGCTAGGTTGGCAGGAGCTGGGACCGAGCAACAGGAGCTCACCCCATCGCAGGGATTCGAACCGCTGACCTTCTGATCAGCAAGCCCTAGGCTCTGTGGTTTAACCCACAGCGCCACCTGTGTCCCTGATTATCAGCTTGGAGCATGATAAAGCAAGAAGAGGCGGCCTAGGCAGGAAGTTGGCAGCTTTCCAGCTTCCTGCCAAGGCAGACAAAGGAAGTGATCTCACAGAGTTCTCTCTAGCAAATTATCTAGCAAAACATGAATCGTTGGTTCCACTGTAATAATGTCCCATGATTTGCTGGAGGGTTTTGTTATGCAATGGCTGGCAAAGTATTTTGTGGTCATTAAGATAATCCTGTTCTCATTCATTTGCTTGTTTGAATTTGCACAGCTTTTAATGTGAACCCCCAAACAAAAGGGTCCTCATTAAAGCTGCTTTTAATGCTTAGTTTCAGCCTTTACTAAGGCTGATTACAAGACCTTTCATACTAGGAAAATAAACAAGGATGCAATTACTGCTCAGAGGAGTCAGACAAAAACTGACCCCCTTATTATCTGATCTTTCAGAGCAGTAGCTGCATCCCTGTTTATTTTTCCTGGTATGAAAAACTAGGGAATATACTAAGTATCAAACCCAACTATATTGGTAGTGAGTTACTGGAAATATGAAGCTCAGTTCCCGCCATGAGAGGAGTGAGAACGTAACTGCAGCAGAGGGAATGTCATCCACAAAAAGACTTACTACAAAAGACAGTGGAACTGAAACAGACATTTTTTTAAAAAACGCTGGTATATTATTTATTTATGCATATATTTATTTGTTTTAATGATATGCTGCTTTTTGTTTTAAAAAAGCTTGTAAAGGTAATCAAGCAAAATTGAATGCAATATATAAAAACCAAATTAAATACCGTATTTTTTGCTCTGTAAGACTCACTTTTTCCCTCCTAAAAAGTAAGGGGAAATGTATGTGCGTCTTATGGAGCGAATGCAGGCTGCACAGCTATCCCAGAAGCCAGAACAGCAAGAGGGATTGCTGCTTTCGCTGCGCAGCGATCTCTCTTGCTGTTCTGGCTTCTGAGATTCAGAATATATTTTTTTTTCTTCTTTTCCTCCTCCAAAAACTAGGTGCGTCTTGTGATCTGGTGCGTCTTATAGAGCGAAAAATACGGTACATTATACAAAATGACATTATGCTACCAAGCCAAGTTCAAGATCTTGTTATTAGTATACCAAGCCGTTAACAACATGGTTCCAGATTACCTGCGAGACCATGTTAAGGATAGGCTCCATGGGTTCTAGCAGGAGGGTTAAGATCAGTTCTTGTTAAGCTTCAGGGCCAATTCCCATAGCTCTCAATGACTCATTTTCAGTGTCCATTGAGCTCCTTAATATTCTGTGAGCCCCAGGTTCTTCTCCTTAATCCAGGACAGAAACAACAAAAAAGGAGCAAAGAATTCTGGATTCTAAATGGGAAAAATAAGCATTAAGCAATCAAAACAGGGTAGCTCAGTTGGTAAGAACATGGTGCTGATTGTTTTGTTAGCCCCAAAATGGAAAACGAGCTAGGTTCTAACCAAAGAAGAATGGCAACTTAAGTTGACAGAATATGCACAGCTTGCAGACTTAACATATAGAATAAGAGAACGAGGAGAACATTTGTTCAATCCCTGTGTGGGACAGCTGCATAAGTCCGGAATTGCAGGGGGTTGGACTAGATGATCCTCAGGGTCCCTTCCATGTCTACAGTTCTATGATTCTATTAAAATACTTCATGCAACTCAACTCAATAATGTCACATAAATTAGCACGGCTTACAAAAAATATTCAACACATAGAATTTGAGACCCTACTTGAAATGTTTCACCAGCAAGGCATGGTTGTGTATAGCTCACCAGAATCCTGATGATCTTTGCTTTTATTGTTATTTTAAGTTTCTAGATACCAGGACTTGCCAATCAGAAGGTCAGCGGTTCGAGTCCCCACAACTGGGTGAGCTCCCGTTGCTCAGGCCCTAGCAGTTCAAAAGCACATCAAAGTGCAAGTAGATAAATAGGTACCACTCCGGCGGGAAGGTAAACGGTGTTTCCGTGCGCTGCTCTGATTCGCCAGAAGCGGCTTAGTCATGCTGGCCACATGACCTGGAAGCAGTACGCCGGCCCCCTCGGCCAGTAAAGAGAGATGAGTGCCGCAACCCCAGAGTCAGCCACGACTGGACCTAATGGTCACCTACCTTTACCTTTAGGGTTGAGTAAAACCTCACAAAATATGTTGAGGAGGAGCGCCAACCCCCTATTAACCAGCCACAAGTATTTAAAATAGTCATGATTTTGATCTAACATAGCTAGTCGGAATATCTCTCGCTGACCACTAGGTGCTTCTCTGCTCCAAAGTTTCTGCCCCACTTAATTCATCACAATCTTGGTTGCCAAGTCATCTGGAAGCAAAGTGAGAAGCAGTTGGAGGAGCATTTTGCCAGATGCCCACCTGAAGTGTGAATTGAGTCAGGCCATCAACTCAGAAAAGGCTACGGAAAACAGTCCCGAAACTGGTTTACTCCCCAAACCATCCATCAACCGATTTATGGGTTGTGTTCCTGGTAAACTACTTTGCTATCTGGTCTGTATCAATTTTTCATCTGCCTGGACAGGGAATAGAGAGCTTTTAGCCATTATTGAATTATGAAAGGGTGAGATGCTTCAGTATTGCTGTTTCCATAGCAGGCCAGAGGTTTGAGCAGAGACATTCGACAGCCAGAAGGTTAATCGGCTATTCAGCAACCTGCTGCCTTTTAATTATCCAACGGCCGCCCATTTCAATATTTCAGAGGTGGCATTCTGCAAATCAAGGATCCAAGAATGGGCTCACATATCTGAATTTCCAACCATCTTGAGATACAAGGGGCCCTTTAAATTCTGAAAAAGCAGAATGTCCGCTCCTCCTTTATGTTAGCAAAAATGGGTGCATCGGTTGCAGTAAAGCGTAGGGCTCCATCTCAGAGGATGAAAACTGAATTGAGAAATTAGTTAAGGAGGAATACTTAGGCTTAAGCCTTTTTACAGTGTGATCCTGTAAAATGAAGCTACTAGCTATGATGGCTGCCTCCACAGTTAGAGGCAGAAGAGGAAGAAGAAGAAGAAGAAGAAGAGGAAGAGGAAGAGGAAGAAGAAGAAGAAGAAGAAGAAGAAGAAGAAGAAGAAGAAGAAGAAGAAGAAGAAGAAGAAGAAGAAACCAGTACAGTACAAAACTGTCTATAGAGAGGGACGGTGTCATCCAATGGCTTTCCCCAAAGCACATGTGTTCGGAGATGCGTGCATTAAAACGCTGCCGAATTATTCTGAGGTCTTTTAATAAATAAATAAAATCAGAAGTTGGATGTGGAAACAGGGCGTGCTGAACTTGCTGAATTTGATATCCCTCTTTATCACAACCCTAAGGAGTCTCAAAGCAGTAATGCTCAAAGCAGGTATCCTCAAACTCAGCCCTCCAGCTGTTTTGGGACTACAACTCCCATCATCCCTAGCTAACAGGACCAGTGGTCAGGGATGATGGGGATTCTAGTCCCAAAACAGCTGGAAGGCTGAGTTTGGGGATGCCTGGCTCAAAGTAATGCTTCTGAATGCCAGTAACTGCAAACCACAGGAAAGGAGAGAGATCTTGAGTTCCAATCCTGCTTGTGGTTTTTCCACAGGCAGCTGGTGGGCTGCTGTGAGGAACAAGATGCTGGCGGTTTCCTCACTGCAGGAAGTGAGGTTACAGCGAACCAAGCAGAGGGCCTTCTGGGTAGTGGCAACCGCCCTGTGGAATGCCCTCCCACCAGAGGTCTTCAGATGTCTTCTAAAAGTCTGGTAGTTGTTTTTCTCTTTGACATCTGGTGGGAGGGCGTTCCACAGGGCGGGTGCCACTACCGAGAAGGCTCTCTACCTGGTTCCCTGTAACTTGGCTTCTCGCAGTGAGGGAACCGCCAGAAGGCCCTCGGCGCTGGACCTCAGTGTCCGGGCTGAACGATGGGGGTGGAGACACTCCTTCAGATATCCTGGACGCTGCTTTATAAATGATGACTTTATCACAGCGGTGTTTGAGAGCTGAGTTTGACATGCTGAATTCTGTATGCTTTGGACTGCCTTTCAGGTGAGAATCCACGTAAGCAAGTATCAAGCACCCACCCACATCTTCTGGAGCCAGGAACAAGTTGTTTCGGGCTAGCAAAGCAGAAGTTGGTGCTGTCTTTTAAGCCAGGGGTTGATTGGTTGCCTGCAGGGGAGGAGAGGGCCACGAGTTCAGGAAGTGGGACGTAGCATATCATTTTCCGAGAACACTTTAGGAGAAACTTAAGTTCTCTGAAGTGCTGAGAACTGAGACGTAAACACTTATGTGGCAGTAATTTTTGTAATCGTCCTTTTGAATGCACAGAGGGAGGGAGGGAGGGAGGCTACAGACACACACACACACACACACACACACACACACACCCAACTTCACTGTAGGAAGGAAGAAGTCTTGGGAAAAGAGTAATAAGAAATGGGAAGGAGAGGCTTTTAAAATGGAGCAGCAGGAAACCAATATGATCTGGTAATGATAATTCGCCCTGATCACACAACTATAATTGGCAAGTCAGCAAAATAATTGGGGAAGGACCAGAGCTCAGTGGTGGAGCATCTACATTTCATTCTTAAAGCCTTGGGTTCAATCGCTGGTGTTCCCAGGTAGGGCTGGAGACCTGCCTTAAAACCCTGGAGAACCGATGACAGCCAGTGCGGACAGACAGTGCTGAACTAAATGGGCTAATGGTCTCATTCACTACAAGCGTGCACTTCAACTATGGATCTCCAGACGTTCATGGACAACAACTCCCATCATGCCCAGCCGTCTTAGCAAATTGTCAGGGATGATGGGAGCTGCAGTCCAGCAAGTTGATGCCTAGCGTATTGTTATATATATTGTTGCATCCCGCCCTGGGACCTTTAGTTGGCAGGCGGGCAAAATATTATAAATATGCAAAGCGACAATCCGAACTCCGGCCCACCGCTGGTGGGGATTTGCAGAGCAGCGGACATAAGAAGAGCTTTGCTGGATCAGGCCAAATTTCCTGTCTAGGACAGCATCCTGTTCTCGCAGTGGCCAGCCAGGCACCTGTGGGAAATCCAAAAGTGGGACACAAGTACCAGAACCCTCTCCCTTCCCGAGGTTTCCAACAACTGGGATAAAGAAGCATCTCTGTCTCCAAGTCCTGGAGGCAGAGCCAAGCCATCATGGCTAGTAATAAAGGTAAAGGGACCCCTGACCATTAGGTCCAGTCGTGGCCGACTCTGGGGTTGCGGCGCTCATCTCGCTTTACTGGCCAAGGGAGCCGGCGTACAGCTTCCGGGTCACGTGGCCAGCATGACTAAGCCGCTTCTGGCAAACCAGAGCAGTGCATGGAAACGCCGTTTACCTTCCCCCCGGAGTGGTACCTATTTATCTACTTGCACTTGACGTGCTTTCGAACTGCTAGGTTGGCAGGAGCAGGGACCGAGCAACAGGAGCTCACCCCGTTGCGGGGATTCGAACCGCCGACCTTCCAATTGGCAAGTCCTAGGCTCTGTGGTTTAACCCACAACGCCACCGCATCCCTTATCATGCTAGTAGCTTCAGTTTATTGGCCCTCATCTCTCCCATTACTGAGCTTGTGCAATTCACAGGGGTTTTTTTATTGTGTTTCAATTTTCCATATCTACTTCTGCTTCATATATCTTGGCCTTGGTGCTGTTCCTAAAGCAGACAATTATTCACAGCCGACCCTGAGACTAAAAACCTTTCGGGAATTCTTTTCACCAGCCTCCCCTTCTGCCGATTCATAATTCATTTCGAAAGGCAGGAGGAATGCATCAAAGGTAAGAGGTGCTATGTCAGTCTTGAGTAGCAGACAGCCAAAGGAATGAAAGAACGTGCCCTTACTCAGATGCATTTCTTCCGAGAAACCATCGCTGACTGCTTGTTCCTATGCTCCTGTGCGCAAATGAGTGCTTGGGCGCACTGATTCAGTGCCATCCTTTATGGGCCTTCCATCCTTATCTCTTCTGACTGGCCCTTCCATCCTGCCAATATACATCCAGCATACATTACCTGCCTGCCAGCTAAGGGAGGATTGCAACAATAAAGTCATAGAGTAAAATAATAATAATAATAATAATAATAATAATAATAATAATAATAATAATAATAATAATTTATTTACACCCTGCTCATCTGGCTGGGCTTCCCCAGCAACTCTGGGCGGCTTCCAACAAAATATTAAAACACAGTAATGCATCAAACATTAAAAGCTTCCCTAAACAAACAACAAAACAAAAACAAAACAAGCAAAACTCTGTATAAATCAAACAAATCAGGCGGAACAAGCAAAGTCATTCCAGCTGTGTTAGTCATCACCTTTCTGCATTTTGCCTCATCTGATTTTCAGAGGCCAATGGAGCATCTTTTCTGAAGGGTATTCATGCAGTGCCTGGTTCTTTGAAGGCATGTTGCTGGACTGGTTTCATAATACCACTTCCAAACAAAGCGAGAGATTTGGCTGGCTTCCCAGCAACAGCCAGGCAGATGCAAGGTAATGAAATACCGTATTTTTTGCTCTATAAGACTCACTTTTTCCCTCCTAAAAAGTAAGGGAAAATGTATGTGCGTCTTATGGAGCGAATGCAGGCTGCGCAGCTATCTCAGAAGCCAGAACAGCAAGAGGGATCGCTGCTTTCGCTGCACAGCGATCCCTCTTGCTGTTATGGCTTCTGGGATTCAGAATATTTTTTTCTTGTTTTCCTCCTCCAAAAACTAGGTGCATCTTATGGTCTGGTGCGTCTTATAGAGCGAAAATACGGTACCTTTAGCCATTTTCCTCTCCTTTCGTTGTGGTTGTCCTGCCATTTCGTCTTTGTGTTTAAATCGGTGCGCAAAGCGTCTCTCTCAAAATTCTGTACTCTGTGAAGAGTGTGTGCCTGCGTAAGGGGAGAGCGGTCCCACTTCACTGAAAAACACCTCCAGGAGGAGGAGAAATTTTGCAACACCCAGTTGGGACTCACTAGCGGATGTCCACAGGTAAGGGCAAGGGGGTCAGTCCCCCACCCCGATGAAACATAACCCACCGATTCACAGTTTTCATTTTTAAAAGAGAGCCTTTGTAGAATCAGAGATATGAGGCGAAATGTTGTTGTTTAGTCGTGTCTGACTCTTCGTGACCCCTGGACCAGAGCACGCCAGGCACTCCTGTCTTCCACTGCCTCCCGCAGTTTGGTCAAACTCATGCTGGTAGCTTTGAGAACACTGTCCAACCATCTCGTCCTCTGTCGTCCCCTTCTCCTTGTGCCCTCCATCTTTCCCAACATCAGGGTCTTTTCCAGGGAGTCTTCTCTTCTCATGAGGTGGCCAAAGTATTGGAGCCTCAGCTTCAGGATCTGTCCTTCCAGTGAGCACTCAGGGCTGATTTCCTTCAGAATGGATAGGTTTGATCTTCTTGCAGTCCATGGGACTCTCAAGAGTCTCCTCCAGCACCATAATTCAAAAGCATCCATTCTTCAGCAATCAGCCTTCTTTATGGTCCAGCTCTCACTTCCATACATCACTACTGGGAAAACCATAGCTTTAACTATACGGGCCTTTGTTGGCAAGGTATGCCTCCTTCAGGGATCACTGCCTTGTTGTGTTCATCTCTTATCTACTGCCACAGGGGGAAGAAGCTGCACAAAGGTAAAAATTGCATTGATTTTTCCACCCACTCTTACCTCTGGCCCTACCCAGCACTGGCAAGTGGTCCTCAGAGGTTTGCCCAGAAGGAAATGCACTCCACCCCACCCCATCCATGCTGAAAAGAGATTGCCCATCCCTGATTTATTTATTTTTTTAATAAATATTTATTCAAGATTTTCTTAATGCAATAAAGAAAAAACAAACAAAATAACATATACTTTAACAATAATCATACTTTCTTCACTTCTTTGGACTTCCTCACATCTCTCGTTCCTGCGTTCCAAATTTTCAAACTTTACCCAGTAATTTATCACCTTATTTCAATTCTTATCTTATAATTTTCCAATATTGTATCCCTAATTTTGGATAATTTAACCCAAACCTTAAAAACTTAATTTTAACATAATATTTATCCAAAATTTATCTTTTCTCATACAGTATTTACATTTATCTTCATCTTCCTTTTAACTAGCTTGTTGGTGCCCTGTTGTTAATAATCTTACATCTCTCTTAACATTCATACAATTTACAATATTTTTGTAAATAGTCCTTAAATTTCTTCCAGTCCTCCTCCACAGCCTCTTCTCCCAGGTCTCGGATTCTGCCAGTCATTTCTGCTAACTCCATGTAGTCTATCAGTTGCATCTGCCATTCTTCCAGCGTGGGGAAATCTTGGGTTTTCTGCCCATCCCTGATTTAATTGAATTCTAAATTGATAGATGCATTACCCCCTTGCAAAAAATGCAACAATAAGCCCTGTTGGCACCGTGATCAATATATCACAGCTTTCATAGACAGCTAGTTCCTAATCCATTGAATACATGATGTGTACAGGTAGATGCTCAATCGGAATGCTCCTGTTTCCCGCTGAAACAACGCCTCTGTTCCCTTTGCCCATTACTTTTCTCTCAGGCCCCTGAGCAGCTGCCTCTGTGTCATCCTCTCACCTGCGGTGGCTAGAGAATTGCTCCTGTCAATGTTCCTGTTCAGCACCTGGACAGCTGCCTCCTTGGTTGCAACAGAGCATCAAAGAGAAACATCTTTCTCCACCAGGAGGTGGGGGGGTAGTGATTTGATAGAGGAGAGAGGTGCTTGGTGTGCAAACCATCCTTCCTGCTGTTTCGACTTTCTGCAGATGCCTTTGGGCGTGCAGAGACGCCACATGGTCAACAAACAGGAATCCATCTGCTCAAAGCTGATGTAAGATGCCAAGGAGATCCCTCTTATTTATCTTTCTGTTTTAATTCCTGTTCTTGGCTCTCTCCCTTAAAAAAAAAAGATGCAAGTACCAAGAAACACGGTCAAAATGTTATCAAAAATATATTTGCTGCACAAGATGGTGCATAATTCAAATTGATTTTGATTTAAATGGGCTCTCGCTTTGCATCCTGTTGCTCTAATTTATGTTACACGATTCCATTATTTGTTATTTAAATTGCTCTGTAATAATGAACTTGGAAATGGATATTAATTAAAAATATGTAGTTCTGAAGTACTGACAAGCTGAAGTCTATATACTTTACCTCTCAATCTCGATTTTCAAGGAGACTTGGAACACGATTAAAACACAACAAGATAAATCCATTCCAAGCTGGTCATAATATCTTATAACCAATTTTACAATGTATTCAATAATTCATAAACTTAAAAAAAAAATCACCAACTTGGTTCAATTCCTTCCGGCAGATTTTATTGGAGTAATTAAAATTGTTGTCATTTTCTTCACCCAAAAAGTCAATCTGACATAGCTAATTAAGGGCTAGCTCTTGATATCTCATGCAATTATCATAAGCACATTTGCTTTTTATTTTTCCAATGCTAAGCTACCAACATTCTCACTGTCATTAATGAATAATGAATCAATTCAATACCACAGCCTGATCCTATCCTTCCCAGGAGTCGTGACAGAATAATTATAGGCTGTGATGAAATTTCCAGTCCTGTAGTCAATTAGAATTAACAGTTTCTGCGGCACTTAATTCAGAGCATTGTCATTGTTGATGGTCACTGTTGATGTTGCTGCTGTTATTGCATCAGTGTTGCAGCAGGTGCTATAGATCAGTGGTGGAGCAGGGGATACAACCCATGGCTTTATCACGTTCCAGCTGTGTCCAAACCATGAGATCTCCAAGGACTGGGAGCAGGACACTCTCCAAGGAAGCCCAGAACCCCAGGGACCCATAATTTCAGAGGTTTCTGATGCCAACATTCCAGCTGCACCACTGGGGTCTTCCTGCTGGTTGCCTCAGCTCTTTCCTGGATCTCAAACCTGCATCTCTCATCATCCCCAGGGCTACGACGGCAAATGAGATGATGAGCCCAGCAAGTGTGAGTAGAAATTCCCTTTGGGGTGAAAATGATTTATAGGTGGTACATGACCCCAGTCAAGCTTGCAAAAATTTACCACTTGCCTGATAATAAATGTTGGAAATGTAAAGAAAATGAAGGTACTTTCTTTCACCTTTGGTGGATGTGCCCAAGGATTAAGGCTTTCTGGGAAATGACATATAATGAACTGAAAAAGGTATTTAAATATACCTTCCTGAAGAAACCAGAGGCCTTTCTCTTGGGTATGGTTGGCCAATTGGTGCTAAAGAAGGATAGAACATTCTTTATGTATGCTACAACAGCAGCAAGAATACTCATCGCAAAGTATTGGAAGACACAAGATCTACCCACCTTGGAAGAATGGCAGATGAAGGTGATAGACTATATGGGACTGGCAGAATTGACTGGCAGAATCCGAGACCAGGGAAGAGAGACAGCGGAAGAAGATTGGAAGAAATTTAAGGACTATCTTAGGAAACATTGCAAAATTAATGAATGTTAGAATGACGTTGGTTTAGAAATTATGTGGTTTCTAGCTGTAATGGTTAAGTAAGAAGAAAAGAAAGGCTAAAAATTAAGTGAAAAATAAGGGAGAGGATTTGCTGAATTAATAATTAGAAATTGGAATACAGAAAGTGGAGGTACGAGGAAGTCAGGGAAGTATGTTATAAGAAAATAAGGGATTGAAATTATACTTGTTTTTGTATGTTTGTATTATTGCTTTGTTTTGTCTTTTATATAATCTTTGAAACTTTAATAAAAATCTTTTTTAAAAAAATAAAAATAGAAATTCCCTTTGGGGGTTCATTGCGGAAGGTCACACTCAGACTTTTTCCAGTAATGTATTAGTGGACGGAGTCCCCAAGAGCGTCAGAAGCTGTGGCAGGTGGCAGAAGAAAGCCAGCGATAAATCATGTGGAACAAGCGAAGTTCACTCAGCAAAACAAGGTCTGCTTAGGAATGCCAAGCCTTGTTAGCACCAAAATGGAAGAACAAGGAAATCCCAATGAAAGAACAGTGGCAAGAAAAACTGATGAGCTATGCGGAATTGGCCAAGCTGACATATAAACTGCGTGACAAGGACAATCGTGACTTTGAGGAAGAATGGGAACTCTTTACAAATTACTTTAAAAGACAACAAAATGACTTGGACTCCTTGGCAGGTTTTGAATAAACACTCACCTGTTACCCAGGTTTCGAATAAACATCCACCAGCACCTCACCTGTGCTGGATCCTCAGGTGCAGGCATCAGCTGAGTCTGCTCTGGCTCCTGAGGTGATGGAGGACCCATTGCCTGCAGGTGCTCCACTCTCAGCCCTGTCAGAGGAAGCTGAGGTTGCCTCTGGGTCCGGTAACCCTCCAGCCTCTCCTGAGCTGCAGAGGCTCAGGGCAGAGAGGCAGAGGGACCTAAGTTCCCTCAGGAGGAGTGCTCGCCTCCAGGCCAGGAGAGGCGAATCATCAGAGGATCGAGGCTGCCCTATGCCTCGGGGCAGATAAAAGCCAGCCAGCCCCAGTCCCAAGTTGCGGGAGCAACATTGTTGGTTGCTAGTTCCTGCCTGAACCCTGTCCTGCTTTCCTGCCTGAGCTCCTGACCCGCCCTGGCTCCCTGCTTGCAAGCCTGTTCCTGACTTCACCCGACTCCCTGCCCTGCACCCAGCTGCAGCTACTATGGACTGCCTCCACGTTGCAACTTTGATCACGGACCAGACTTGGACCTTGCCTCTTGGGCAACCCACAGGACCAGCACATCCCCAATTTCTGCAAAAGTAAATGTGATATTTCTTCCTTTTTGGTGGCAGAGGAGAGAATGGAGGGTGTCTCTCACCCTTCCCTCCACCGTCAGCTCCATCCTCCTGCGCTGAGCACCAGCGGCTGGAAGGAGGGAGGGCGCATTCCAGCTAAAAATACCAGCTTAAAAGCAATGCAGTAAACATGTCCCTCTGTTACTATGGTCTCCCTCAAGTGCTATCTGCCATTTCGGAGACAGGTAATGCAGGGGCAAAGGAGCGGAAAGCTGCCTTCAAAAGAAAAGAAAATGTGTTGTCTCTGGGGAAATGTAGCCTAATTATGTCATTATTATTATTTTTTAAAAAAAAAGTCTTCCTTGTTGTTTGTAATTTAGAAACACAGCCACGCAAAGGGGCAAAGCTGCATTGCTTGAACTTCCAGAAAGATTGGATCTGGGCCTCTTTCATGGGCTGAGTGGTACAGTCCCTTGCAGAGTGGGACTGTACCACTCCACGGTGGGAGATTGCCCTGTGGACATGCCCCAGCCCGCTCCACCACGTGGATGAAAAGAGTGGTGCAATGGGCGCACTGCAAAGCCCAGTTCTGCAGCAAGGAGGGCCCCGAATCCAGCCTTTGGCCTAATTTCAAAAGCAAAAACAAGCAATTGAGGCCTCTGTCCAGAAGCAACCGTCCACCTGCCAGCAGCTCACTGGGCAGGGATGAAGCAGGAGGGATGGAGGGCGGGTGTCAGGAAAACAGGGAGAAAGGGGAGGTGAGAACAAGAAAGGAAAAAAGAGAAAAGGCAGTGACAGAAAGACAGAAGAGAGGCAGCAGATAGAGAAAGGGGCGGCCTCGCCCATTTTTGGCTCTGCCTTTATCCCCAAGGGTGTCAGTACTGTGCCGCCTCACTTGCATAAATCTGTCACGGAACCTTACCAGAACTTTCTAGAACATTCTGGTGCTTTAGCTGCCTCTAAGCTTCTCGAACGACAGCTGGTGTTTCCCACCCCATGTATTATCTGAACTTCAAGGTTGCTGCTCTGGGACAGAGTATATCTGATGTCTGCTGAGCAGTTCTGTTATTCTGTCTTCTTCTTCTTCTTCTTCTTCTTCTTCTTCTTCTTCTTCTTCTGCATTCTACATCTCTTCCTTTCTTTTGCAATATCTTTATCCTGTGTGTCGCTGGATATTTTACCCTGTATTGCTAGAAACTGGATTTGCTCTCAGGAGCAAAGTTTTGAAGCTGATGAAATTCAGCAAGAACTGCATGCTTTCCAACCTCAGTAAACAGTTACTGAAGAATTTCCTTCTGCCCGAGTCTGTGGTTTTTGAACTCATCCCCGTAATTGCTGTCCCTGTGTACAATATGCTTCTGCTACTCTGCTGGTACATGGAGATGGGGGTATCTGGATTTGGGGGGGTGGCACTTTACCCCGGTGTGCTCTGGTCCATGGGGTCACGAAGAGTAGGACATGACTAAACGACTAAACAACAACAACAACAAGACTTTACCCCATCAATATCTCCATGGCTGTCAGGGACTGGCAGGATAAGGTGGAAGAGCCCCCGCCCCACCCACCCCCCAGTTAAAGCACGGAGGAAGAGAATTTGGATCTGGGCTCCTGGTGGTGAGAAATCAGATACATAGATCAGAGAGTTGGAAGAGACCACAAGGGCCATTGAGTCCAGCCCCCTGCCAAGCAGGAAACACCATCAGAGCACTCCTGACATATGGTTGTCAAGACTCTGCTTAAAGACCTCCAAAGAAGGAGACTCCACCACACTCCTTGGCAGCAAATTCCAGTGTCAAACAGCTCTTACTGTCAGGAAGTTCTTCCTAATGTTTAGGTGGAATCTTCTTTCTTGTAGTTTGGATCCATTGCTCCGTGTCCGCTTCTCTGGAGCAGCAGAAAACAAGCTTTCTCCCTCCTCTATGTGACATCCTTTTATATATTTGAACATGGCTATCATATCACCCCTTAACCTCCTCTTCTCCAGGCTAAACATGCCCAGCTCCCTTAGCCGTTCCTCATAAGGCATCATTTCCAGGCCTTTGACCATTTTGGTTGCCCTCCTCTGGACACGTTCCAGTTTGTCAGTGTCCTTCTTGAACTGTGGTGCCCAGAACTGGACACAGTACTCCAGGTGAGGTCTGACCAGAGCAGAATACAGTGGCACTATTACTTCCCTTGATCTAGATGCTATACTCCTATTGATGCAGCCCAGAATTGCATTGGCTTTTTTAGCTGCTGCGTCACACTGTTGGCTCATGTCAAGTTTGTGGTCAACCAAGACTCCTAGATCCTTTTCACATGTACTGCTCTCAAGCCAGGTGTCACTCATCTTGTATTTGTGCCTCTCGTTTTTTTTGCCCACGTGCAATACTTTACATTTCTCCCTGTTAAAATTCATCTTGTTTGTTTTGGCCCAGTTCTCTAATCTGTCAAGGTCGTTTTGAAGTGTGATCCTGTCCTCTGGGGTGTTAGCCACCCCTACACTTCAGAAGAGGTGGAGAACTAGGACATACTGGAGGCTGGGAGCTTACACAGGGCAGGGACAGGAACCAGACTTGGCAGTTCCACCACAAAGGCACCCTGGCAGCTTCTCTACTGGCAGCCTGCAAGCCCCAGCCCCACTCCCAGAACAAGGTGTCTGTTGCATGTTGCCGAGCAGAGAGCCAGACAGAGAGTTTCCCTTGGGGCTTGCCGTAGACAGAGGGAAGGGCCTGACACAGAGGGATAGGGAGTGAAGGACAAGTTACAACCCAGTATCACTTGGGAAGTGGGTGGCACTGTGGGTTAAGCCACAGAGCCTAGGACTTGCCAATCAGAAGGTTGGCAGTTCGAATCCCCGCGACGGGGTAAGCTCCCGTTTCTCGGTCCCAGCTCCTGCCCACCTAGCAGTTCGAAAACATCAAAGTGCAAGTAGATAAATAGGTACCGCTCCAGCGGGAAGGTAAACGGCATTTCCGTGCACTGCTCTGGTTCACCAGAAGCTGCTTAGTCATGCTGGCCACATGACCCGGAAGCTGTACGCTGGCTCCCTCGGCCAATAAAGCGAGATGAGCGCCGCATCCCAGAGTCGTCCGTGACTGGACCTAATGGTCAAGGGTACCTTTATCACTTGGGAAGACAGGCAAGCTAATGCCAGTGTACTGGAAGAAGCAAAGATTACCAGTGTCGAAGCAATGATTCTTCAACATCAACTTTGTTGGACTGGTCATCTTGTGCGGATGCCTAATTATCATCTTCCAAAGAAACTACTCTATTCCAAACTTAAAAATGGAAAGCGTAATGCTGGTGGTTTAAAGACTCTCTCAAGGCAAATCTAAAAAAATCTACTATAGACACCAACAACTAGGAAACACTGGACTGCAAGCACTCCAATTGGAGAACAGCCTTTACCTTCAGTAGCTTAAGGCCTCGTCAAACCAAAATCCGGCCCTGGCAAGGGGTTCCACAACTTACGGGGAGTCGCAGCAAATACCCTCTATTGGAGGTTGATGAAAGAATTCTAGGACAGGAGTAGCTGGGTTGCTCCCTCCATAACTCTTGCCATCTTCTCTGATACTTCTTGAAAAATGTATAGGATGCTTCCATTTAACTCACACAGCAATCACAAGGCAAGAAAATAAAATACTATTAATAAAGAATTGCCTGGCCTGGCAGGGAGTGGAGAGCAGGAGTTGCTATTATTCCCAGAAGAATAATCTGCACCTAGAAATCTTGATTTCTAAGAACCTTTCTGTACTTTGAAAAGTAAAATCACCCTTGGCTAAAGGTCTTTCATTTTAATCTATACCCAGGAAACTCATTTTCTAGGAATCACACTGTACTTTATTATCCAAGAGCTAAGTGGGTGGCTTTACTCTCATTAACACAATGTAGGATTAAGTATCCCTGGCAAAATTGTTGTTTCCTACTACAGTGGTACCTCGGGTTACATACGCTTCAGGTTACATACACTTCAGGTTACAGACTCCGCTGACCCTTAAATAGTACCTCGGGTTAAGTACTTTGCTTCAGGATGAGAACAGAAATCGTGCAGCGGCAATGCAACAGCAGCAGGAGGCCCCATTAGCTAAAGTGATGCTTCAGGTTGAGAACAGTTTCAGGTTAAGAACGGACCTCCGGAACGAATTAAGTACTTAACCCAAGGTACCACTGTACTGCTTTCTCCTTTATCCTGCATTTCTGGATTTTGAAAAGGGACTGGGTGAAATGTTGTGCTTTCTTTCCCGTCTGGGAAATGCTACGTTTTGCGTCTACAGTCGCATCTCTCCCTGCCTCACACCTGAGATCAAATATGATGCCAGGTGTGAGGGTGTGGCCTGGCGGAACAAACAGCAGGAGCCTGCTGAGCCAAATTTGGCCCATGGACCAGAGGTTCTCCACTCCTAGTCTAAGCCTTTGCTCTGGGCTGAATTACTTCCTTTAAAAAGTTTCTTCCAAATACAGTGGTACCTTGGTTTACGAACTTAATAAGAATAATAACTATAATAACTATAATAACTAATCATAATTTATTATTTATACCCCGCCCATCTGGTAGGTTTCCCCAGCCACTCTGGGCAGCTTCCAACCGAATATTAAAAACAATACAGTGTCAGACATTAAAAACTTCCCTAAATAGGGCTGCCTTCAGTTGTCTTTTAAAAGTAAAATAGTTGTTTATTGCCTTGACATCTGCTGGGAGGGCGTTCCACAGGGTGGGTGCCACTACCGAGAAGGCCCTCTGCCTGGTTCCTTGTAACCTCACTTCTCACAGCGAGGGAACCACCAGAAGGCCCTCAGTTCTGGACCTCAGTGTCCGGGCTGGATGATGGGGGTGGAGACGCTCCTTCAGGTATACAGGACCAAGGCTGTTTAGGGCTTTAAAGGTCAGCACCAACACTTTGAATTGTGCTCGGAAACGTACTGGGAGCCAATGAAGATTTCAAGACCGGTGTTATATGGTCTCGGCGGCCACACCCAGTCACCAGTCTAGCTGCCGCATTCTGGATTAATTGCAGTTCTTAAGTACAATTCTTAATCCGTTCCGGAAGTCTGTTCTTAAACCAAAGTGTTCTTAAACCAAGACGTGCTTTTCCATAGCAGCAGGGACTCAATTTACACATGGAACACACTCAACAGGAAGTGGAACATGTTCTGCTTCCAAGGCAAAGTTCACAAACCAATGCACCTACTTCCAGGTTTGCAGCGTTCTTAATCCAAGTTCTTCATAAACTAAGCTGTTCTTAAACCAAAGTACCACTGTACAGGCAAGGAGCCTTAAGCAGACTGGAAGGAAAAGGGGCCTTTGCTTAGAAAACCAGCCTAACATCATTAACAATCAGCAGTCCTTTTAAAGGCAGCTAATTACTCCGGTAATGATTTCTTGAATGACTCATAAAAGGCCATTGCCATAAAATGACCATCAATGAAAACAAACTAATCTGGCTATAACATGGCCCCAAGGCGAGCATTTGAGAAGGATGAGCTATGGGGAGACTTTGGAGAGGGTTTCTGAGGAGGGAGAAGATGGAACCGGGAAATGAGTCATCCTTTGCATTATGTTGCTCTGAAGCTAGTTTGGCGAAAGATGCCTTGTAGGCAAATCTACCCTAGAAGTTCTGCCAGCATTGGGTTCTTCCAAGGGATCCTCAAAACTGTAATTTGGAATACAGGGTCTTAGTTCATTGTGTGGGATGTAAAGGTGCAGTCAACTGCAACATTCCCACAGAGGACTAACGGCCTCCATGTTCTAACCAGTTGCTGTGACAACCAGTTTGTCCATTGCTGGTAATTTAGAAAGATAACTGCTCAGTTGCAGTCACCTCAGAACCAACTTCCCTCTGGTATAGTTTATTTGCTTGTTATGTAACCTAAGCCTGCCTTCAGGTACAGTTCTGTAAGCCTGAATGAATCCGAGAGTAAAATAGTTTTATATTAACATGAATCAGATTCATGTGTGTATTGTTTAAGAGGGGTTCGAAGGGATTTTTAACCAGGAAGACATCTTTATTAGTAGAACTCAGACGAGTCAGCAACAAGCTGATCGCTGCATAAACTTATAAAGGGGATTGTTTAACTCTGCTAAAGTAAACCTTCCCACACATTGTCCCTCACAAACATATAGGTCTCAATGTTGTTGTTGTTGTTTAGTCGTTTAGTCGTGTCCAACTCTTCATGACCCCATGGACTAGAGCATGCCAGGCACTTCTGTCTTCCACTGCCTCCTGCAGTTTGGTCAAACTCATGCTGGTAGCTTTGAGAACACTGTCCAACCATCTTGTCCTCTGTCGTTCCCTTCTCCTTGTGCCCTTCATCTTTCCCAACATCAGGGTCTTTTCCACGAAGTCTTCTCTTCTCATGAGGTGGCCAAAGTATTGGAGCCTCAGCTTCAGGATCTGTCCTTCCAGTGAGCACTCAGGGCTGATTTCCTTAAGAATGGATACATTTGATCTTCTTGCAGTCCATGGGACTCTCAAGAGTCTCCTCCAGCACCATAATTCAAAAGCATCCATTCTTTGGCGATCAGCCTTCTTTATGGTCCAGCTCTCACTTCCATACATCACTACTTGGAAAACTATAGCTTTAACTATACGGGCCTTTGTTGGTTAAGGTGATGTCTCTGCTTTTTAAGAGACCCCAAATTTTATCCTCTGCCCAGTACAGTGGAACCTTGGCTCCCAAACGCCTTGGGAGCCAAACATTCCAGCTCCTGAACAAACGAAAACTGGAAGCCATTGTTCCATTTTTCAAACATTCTTTGGAAGCCGAACACCCGGCGCTACTTCTGCGGCTGCTTCTACAGGAAGCAGCCAATCAGAAGCCGTGCCTTGGTTCCCGAACTGCTTCAGGAATCGATCAGACTCCCGGAACGGATTAAGTTCAGGAACCAAGGTCCCACTGTATTACAGAACAAAGCCTGACCACCTGGGAATTCCCTACCCATTCTTCATATTTACCGTATTTTTCGCTCTATAAGACGCACCAGACCATAAGACGCACCTGGTTTTTGGAGGAGGAAAACAAGAAGAAAAATATTCTGAATCTCAGAAGCCAGAACAGCAAGAGGGATCGCTGTGCAGTGAAAGCAGCAATCCCTCTTGCTGTTCTGGATTCTGTGATAGCTGCATAGCCTGCATTCGCTCTATAAGACGCGCACACATTTCCCCTTACTTTTTAGGAGGGAAAAAGTGAGTCTTGTAGAGCAAAAAATACGGTATTTCATTTCTGCTACATCTCATACTTGGATCTTTAAAAAAGATATTCTGAGCTGGTACCAGTCCAACAACTCCTCCCTTCTCTTCGCTTTTGCATCCTCCATTCTTGGGGCATCAAATTTCATACATATATATAACCTGCTTAGGTCTTTGCGTTGCATGGCGATGCTAATGACAGACAATTACGAGGCTTGGGCTTCTGCACGAGGGATGCAGTCGTCCTGTGGCGTTTTTCCATTTCGCCCCCAGCTACTGCGGCCTGCTCCATTAGGGACGGGCTCCAGGCAGTGATTTGACACAGGAGGGGTGTCAGAAGGAAATGAGATGAAGCATGACTCGGAGCATTAATTTAGCGGCCTGCTGGCTGGCTGGCTGGCTGCCTCGTTGTGCAATCAGAGGCATCATGAATGGCAATGGCAGACCCTGCGCACTGGAAGGAACCAAGGATTTCTGACCCTGTCCTCCCTAAAACCAATGTATGTGTTGATCAGGAATGACAGAGGTGCAGAGCTCAGCACACAGGGACAACCCCCTAAGATATCCAGACCCGCAAGCCCATCCGGATCCTCGGCGCGCTATTTTCAGCAACCCCAGCAGGAAGTGTCACGGGATGGCGCTAAACGGCTGCAACCCTGGAGAAAACGCTAACAAGTTGGAGTCCCCTTTGCTGCCGATGCTCCTGACTTGGTTCTGGCTGATCTCCTTGTTAAACAGAAGCAGCTGTTCCTGATGCTAATTCGCTGTTTAATGACAGCTAATTAGCCTGAGTAAAGTTCAGGATAATGAGTACATTTCCTCCTAGCTCTCCCAGTTCCTTCTCAATGCCCACCTTCTGGCATGCTCTCTTCCTGTGAGTTCTGACATTCCATCTGTAAGGGAACTGGAACTCACAGCCAGAGGCGGCACTAGGAGCAGCACAAATGCTGTGGACCCGGGGGCGGCGCAAGATCTGGGGGGGGGCGAGCGTCCCAGGGGGGCGCCATGGCAAGCTTCCCAGGGGGCGAGATGCACATGGGGCAGAGTGAGCCACCCATGGTGGGCTGCTTCCTGGGTGGGGGGGAGGGATGTTGCCGGGGAGACGGGCAATTGGCAGGCTCACAGCTGGCTCCAGCCCACCGGCCGGCAGCCAGGCAAACTCCAGTTCTCAGGAACAGCATCAAAAACTGCGACTCAGGCCTCAGAGACCTTTAGAGACTGAGCACACAAGCCAGCAGAGATAGGAACTCTTTGCAACGGAAGTAGCAGACAGAGGCACATATAAGCATATTTACAAGCATTTATTCAGCAGCAGGACAAAAGAAAAGCATGTCTGCTTCCCTTCGTGTCCAAGCAAACAGCAAAAGCATACACAACGGAAGTTCCCAGCAGGTTGTGCTGGAAGTAAACAGACATGTGACATACAACAATCCACACTCCCTCCTTTGGCAATCTTTACAAAACTTTAGTTTATGGTTGCCATCAATTTTGATTTGAAGTAATTTTTTAATGAAATGATTTTAGAATGTTGTATTATTTTATTGTTGTCAGCCGCCCTGAGCCCGGCTTTCGCTGGGGAGGGCGGGATATAAATAAAAAAAAATTATTATTATTACGTTAGCACCTAGAATTTCTTGCACAACTAGGTTTCTCTCTTTTGCACCACAACACAAGAATCTCCCTTATGTGAGATCATTGGACTCTACATCAGTACTTGCCTGCACCACGAGAATGAGTGTGGCCCTTCAGAGCTCTCTGCCTGGACCTTGAGCCACTGGGAATCAGGTTTGCTGCTCCTTGTTTAGCTCCACCCCTTCATCTGCATATCCACACGCTGCTTTCGGTCACACTGAAATGTGACATGATGTTTCGGCATTGCTTTTCTGCATATAAATCCTGGGCCCTCCACTCTCCTAGTAGAGGAAAGGCATGTAATTCACAAATGAAAACATAAATGTTCTGACTAGAAAGATCTTGTTTTTTAGCAAACAGAAACCCAACCAAAACCAAAAGGAATGAGCAGAATGAGAATGAGCGGGTCTTTGAGAAAGCTGCAAATGAGTAAATAAACCGTCTCTTCTTCCTCTATAATTTTCATAACTGCAAACTTGTAATTTAAAACAGAAAGAAGACACTGGATATCAGAAACAGCACTGGTTCTCCGTGCTTTGTTTCTGAAAGAGTGGCTGAGTGTTGGAGCAAATAGATAAATTAATAACAGATTTTAGTAGGTTATATATATTTATTTATTCTATCGATCTTTAATTGCTTTAAAAAAAATTCTGTGTTTTTAGCTGTTCTTATATTAATCTGTTCTTATTTTTATATATAGGGATGCGGGTGGCGCTGTGGGTTAAACCACAGAGCCTAGGACTTGCCGATCAGAAGGTCAGCGGTTCGAATCCCCGCGACGGGGTGAGCTCCCGTTGCGCGGTCCCTGCTCCTGCCAACCTAGCAGTTCGAAAGCATGTCAAAGTACAAGTAGATAAATAGGTACCACTCTGGCGGGAAGGTAAACGGCGTTTCTGTGCGCAGCTCTGGTTCGCCAGAAGCGGCTTAGTCATGCTGGCCACATGACCCAGAAGCTGTATGCCACCTCCCTCGGCCAATAAAGCAAGATGAGCGCCGCAACCCCAGAGTCAGTCACGACTGGACCTAATGGTCAGGGGTCCCTTTATCTTTACTATATTTATCTGTAAGCCAACTTGGGACAGCTTTTGAACATGGAATGAGCAGAGTGGAGCCCCCAATTTGTCTTCCGCCTCAGAAAGGGTTTGGACTGGCCTGGGAAGGATAAGCAGATTATAATACAAGGCGTTTTTTATAGCGAGAAGGGAACGGCCTGCAGGGGCCTGAATCACTGAAGGACTGTCACTCCAATGACACAAAATCATTGAAATGTTTGGGAAGCCCTGGATCGAAAACATCACCACTAGGAGGCAGGCTGAGTGCAGTTATAAAGAACTCTTTCTCCTAAAGGACCAGAGAGGCAAAAAAGCACATTTTTAATCTATTGCCTCCCTGTCAAACCAAGCCTCTCTTTTTTGTGAAATTGGCTGTGGGTACTGGTAGCAACTCAGCTGACAAGGCACAATCGGGGAACTTCAAAGTGTGCTCACAATTGTGCACTCGCAAGGGGGAGAAAGCTTTGCTAAATCCAAAGCCTGCTGCTGTGGGAAACCCTTGCACAGCTGAGGTGTGCAAACAGCAGGCTTTGGCTGCAATGTCCATCAGCTGATATGCAGCGATGGAGGAAGCCTCTTGGGCACCTGGGGCGGTGCCCATAGGGGGTGGGGCAGACGGCACCCAGAGGGACGGGACACACATTGAATTAATGAATTTATTATTACGGTCACAGACCAGTTCCGGCTCACTTACAATATCAGGAAAATCATAAAACACCACAGGAATACATTGAATTGCAATTGGGTATAACAGAGACAATTCAGATATAGCGGCTGTTAAAAATACATATTAAATTTTGATCACTAAAATATAACCTAAAATTGTCATTTAAAACCTTAATCATTTTTGGTAGTACAGCTTGTTCCCTAAGTTTTATGGCAGTTGCACAGAATTTGGCCACCCTTAGTGTGATCACACCTTAGCAGGTGGCGCTGTGGGTTAAACCACAGAGCCTAGGACTTGCCGATCAGAAGGTCGGCGGTTTGAATCCCTGCGACGGAATGAGCTCCCGTTGCTTGGTCCCTGCTCCTGCCAACCTAGCAATTTGAAAGCATGTCAAAGTGCAAGTAGATAAATAGGTACCGCTCCAGTGGGAAGGTAAACGGCATTTCCGTGCGCTGCTCTAGTTCACCAGAAGCGGCTTAGTCATGCTGGCCACATGACCCAGAAGCTGTACACCGGCTCCCTCGGCCAATAAAGCGAGATGAGCGCCGCAACCCCAGAGTCGGCCATGACTGGACCTAACGGTCAGGGGTCCCTTTACCTTTACCTTACCTAGCATGATCTCTAGGTCCTTGTCCTCTACCAGGAGTTTTAGACATGACACACATTGCCCTTAGGGAGGGACGGGACAGGGTGTGTGGCACCCATAGGGATGGGACGGGACGCAAAGTTCCCTTAGGGAGGGGAGGGGCAGGGGCAAGGCACCCATAGGGATGTGGTGCCTTAGACACCTTACAGCTAGGGGGAGGCAGCAGGCGGACAGCGTGGAGCCTATGGGCACCCAAGACGCTTGACTTAGGCGCGCTGCAGGCCCAGCGGTGAGTGCCGCCCGCCATTTTGTCACCCCCCTCAGTGGGGACACCCAGGGTGGTCCGCACCTACCACACACCCCTTACTACGCCCCTGCTGACATGAGAGGGAAACAACACTGGGTTGTCTGCAAAGGGCTTGCAAACCAGCTGTTGGGCACTTCGGAACCTCTGTGTAAGGGATTTTAATCGGTGGGTGGAACCTAACTGTCAATCATGCCTCACCATGTGATTTAGCAGGTGTGTTCTCCCACCTACCTGCCAATGTCAGCCCACAGATGGGGACAGAAAAGGATCTGGAGCCCAAAGATTTCCCCACCCCGTCCTAAATTTGCAACTACTGCAAATTCTGGACAGATTTACAGCCACTCGGATGCTCCTGCAAATGTACAGGACCTGGGGACTGCTGCCTGGTGAATTCTACATTTGAGATCATCCCCTGGAGCCTCTCAGTTCCCAAACAGATAGTTTGCGAAATGTGAAGCTGGTGGGTCAGCTATAATTAGAAATAACTCTGGTTTCCCACTGGCAAAACGTGCAAGAAGTTGGCTCTTGGCTGGGAAATGTTTGGACCCGATGTGGAGTTGCTTGTTTATTTTTGTTCTCCTCTTCTGAGAATGTAAACCTCGCTTTGGTGGATCAGGCCAAAGCTCCAGCATTCCATTTCAAAAGGCAGCCGGCCAAACCTTCTTGGGTCTCTAACAGCAAGATCTGTCTCCTTGGCAAAGGGCAAGGCTGGCATCAGAGTTTAGCATTTTGGGGCATCTGCCAAGCTCCCTTGCCCCAACTCCCAGAGCTCTCATGACTGCAAAATCTGAGTATGGAAGCAGTGACGAGAGAGAGAGGTGAAGAAGATGCATTCTCCCTTTGTCCTGTCCCCTCCAAAGGGGTCCAGATTGGCTTTAAGCAGAGGTGGATCAGCTGTGGAGACAGTAGCAAGGAGAAGATGGGTCTACTTGGAGAAGGCTGCACTAAACAATGATTTAGCATCCCTTCCCAGTGCAGCTATGTTTTTTATTATTTATGCATTCTGTAAATGGAGATACGTATTGTTCTAGATTTGAGAGGGATCCACCTCTCGCCCAAAAAAATCCTAGAAATAAATAAATGGTATGATTTGGATTAATGGGGATATGGATGAAAGTACAAGCTGCAGAACTGTGCCAGGCAAAGAATCCCTGGGCTGTCTTGTGCAAACCAGTAAATCTGTTAATATGACAAAAGGGGTTGATGGGCCATCTGAGAGTAAGGTTGCCATACGTCCGGAATTTCCCGGACATACCCAGAATAATGCCGTCAGAAGCAGTGTCGTCAAATTGGCAAAAATCCAGACATATGGCAACCCATATCAGCAGTGTCATTTTGCCGATTTTCCTGGAAAATAGCTCAAAAACATCTTTTTCTCTCTCTCTTTTTTCACTTTTTGAAATATGGCAACCCTATCTGAGAGGACGCCTTTGGCTTGGTAGGCAGATGTTGCCAAGGTTCTAGGGTATATGTTTGAAGTGACGGGGGGAAAGAGTTTTAAGCAAGGTGTTCTGGGAAGAAGATGGAAGAAGAAAGATTGGGCTCCATCTTGGGCCGGTTGGCTGAAGGCTGGCTGGGAGAGATGCCTTGGACTCCATGGCTGCCCTACTGTGGGGTACAAGCCCCTTTTGAAATGACCAAGCGGTAAGACCTTGACTCCCTCCATGCAGACTGAAGGTGTCAACAGGTGAATAAACCATATTTCTTAAAGTTACGGCAACCTCCGCCGTGTCTCGATTCTCCAAGTGATTTCCTGGGTGAGTGCCTGGAACCCCCTGGGGTCTTGGCAGAGAGTGGGGTTGGCACTCAACTTTTGTAACAATATAACCCTTTGCAGGATTCCCTCAATATGGACTATCCACCCCATACCTCACAGAAGGCATGGATCACCTTCACAACAGCAGTGTCCCCTAGATGCTTACCCCCTGATGGAACGATTGTATGGCAGAAAGTGAGAGTGTGTACTCAAGAATCCCAGTGTCCTGGGGAATGAACCAGCCCTTAGTTCCAGATGGTCACAGCCATTGAGAATCCAGCTTGCTCCAATCTGCACAGCCTCCCTGTACACCTGCATTGTGCTATCCTGCTAGCTACTCCTTGGTCACACAGAAGTGTGACATAATGTTTGGTGCTGGCTTTTTGTCTGAGAGCAAGAGAGCAAAAGTAACAGTGTCACTGAATGAGTAGAAGGATGAGTAGAAGCATCTTTGGATTCTTCTTATGATATGAGTCTTCAGGTATTAACATTACGTCTCATCTGCAGATCCTCCAAAGTCTGCTAAGTTCATCGGGGAATTGCTAATCAGCCAGCCTCGTTTGACTTGAATCCCGCTGCTGCTAAAAACCATGAATTAACGACGCTCATCAGTGTCAATATTTGAGATAAATCAGCTCAAGCTGTTAAACTGACTTTCAAGGTTGAACAACAGACTGGGTGTTGAAATCCAATATGAAAACAGTAGCTGGGGCTTGACTCATCTTGTCTAACGCATTGCAGTAAATTTCAAATCTAGGAAATCAAGCTGATTTGAATGAGACTGAGGGTGCATTCAGATGGGATGGTTAAAAGAGGGTTAGCCAAATTCGTGGAGGAGAGGGCTATTGACAGCTACTAGTCATGATGGCTGTGCTCTGCTTTCACGATCAGAGGAAGAAATGCTTCTGGATGCAAGTTACTGGGATAGAGGGTGTTGTTGTGCTCAAATCCTGCTTGCTGATCCCCCACAGGTATGTGGTTCTGGGAATGTTCAGGGTGGCAGGAGAAGATATATTGTTTATTAATACCCTTCCTAACTTGTGCTAGCAAGTACCTTTACTTAGCAGAGTGCATTCCCCTTTACACAGTAGAAAACTAGTTGCAAACTCGTGTGAGTTTCTTAAGACAATATGCAATTCCATCTGGCTTGTCCAGATTGAAATGTCTTCTAATATTTTCCTGGTAAGACCCCTTGAATCCCTCCTAAAAGAATAAAGACACTGAAGTCTTATTGATAAGCAATAAAAAGAAAGTTTACTCACGATCAGGCAGAGCACAGTGTGATCCCTGAAGGCAGGCTTAAGGCTTAAAGTTACAAGAATGTACAAACAGGTTTTCCCCATAAGGGAAATTTACCTAGTGACTGCTGGCTAGCAGTCCAGCAGTTCGCAGGATGAAAGGAAGATGGAAAAGAGAGTGACAGCATGCCTTGGCCTTTTACCACATCTGGAAAGGTCACGCCCACCCACTAGTCACATACAAGGAAGGGTGTTCCTGTTAGAATTCCTGCTCCATGATTGCGGTCATGGGATTTTTGTCTATCACATGACGGTGTATGTTTTGACTCCACAGAGTGGGAAGTGACGGAGACAGGATATTTGTGTTACTGTGTTCCGTGAAGTGGGACTATTGTCCTTTGTTCTTTCTCTTTGCTGTCTGATGCTAGAGAGAGAGGGAGCCATGTTGCAGTGCTCCGTGTGTGTTTAGATGTAAATAAAGTAGATTAGCCAAAATGCTGAGTTGCTGAGGTCTGTTACGCAAGCTGCACAAACTCTGTGGGTCCCTAAGTGTGCCGATGTCTGTTGGCATCAGTCGCTGTGATATTCGGGCTGAAGAAGGCTTATGAAGCTCCCAAACGGTCGACCAGGAGGGAGAGAACATGCCAGTCAGGCATGTGTCTCTGCCAGGGTCTTACTCGAGTGTAGGATGAGCTCCTGATAGTTCCGGCCAGGAGGAACAGGAAGTTTCGACTGGCTGGACCAAGCATTCCCTTGCATGTCCACTCTAGGAAAACAAGGAACGTTGTATTTGACTGCTCCCAGTGGATTATATCCCGCACTGGCTCACCACTGCAAGACCAGAGTCACTGGTCAGATCCAGCAGGAACTTCTGAAGCTCTTGTTTGACTATCAACCCCAAACTGACAAGCTTCCGCTCCTGATTTCTGCAGCTCAGTTGGATGCTAAAAGCACAAGAAGAGGCCCAATTCTCCTCCCTCCCCTCTGGTTAAAGCACATTAAAGAAGAAAACATTTATCCATCAAAGGCCGTTCTGCAAGAATCTGCTTCTGTTCTGCTAATCCTCATTAGCAGGCAAGCTCAACAAGCGATAGCCATCTCTCTCCACCTGACCCACAACAAAGGCGGCCTTTCTGTCACAGTGTTTGTGTTCTCGCCCCTCGGCTTCCCCTGGGGGAACTGAACTCTACTGCTGTGACACAAATGACTGAAAGAACTTAAGCGTTTTATATTAAATCCTGCTAATGGGATGGCAGCAGTAGCCACAAGTGTTCCCGGCGGATGCATGCCCCACTCCCCTCAAAGTGCACATTGCATCAGTTTGGTTTGCAAAGTTAGCCAGGTTGCTCGGCTGCCTTGAGGGTGGACCTGATAAGGACAAGGCTGAGGGTCGGAGTCCCACAAGGGATCATAGAATCTCAGAATCGCAGAGTTGGACAGGAACCTAAAGGTCATCTTGTCCAACACCCCCGCAAAGCAAGAATTGCAGCTAAGGAATCCCCAGGAGATGGGCATCCAACCTCTGCTTAAAAACTTCCAAGGAAGGAGAGAGTCCACTACCTTCCACTATTGTTCCACTGTCAAGCACCATTCTTCTGGTTGGAGATGGATAAGGTTCTCACGGCTGCCCCCTTTGGATTCAGTCATTCCTCTCACTGGCCCTTTAGATAAAGGTGTCCCTTCCTTCCTTTATGTTTACAAAATGATGCATAGTCTGGAGAAAAGTGCTAGATGGCAGAGGCGCAGGTCAATTCTGTGTCCAGGGCAGCTGTTTACCAGCTCCATTTGGTACGCAGACGGAGACTCTACCTGCCCGCGGACTGACTCACCAGAGGGGTGCATGCTCTAGTTATCTCCTGCTTGGACTACTGCAATGTGCTCTACATGGGGCTACCTTTGAAGATGACCCGGAATTACAACTAATCCAGAATGCAGCAGCTAGACTGGTGACTGGGAGCGGCCGCCGAGACCCCATAACACCTACATTGGCTCCCAGTATGTTTCCGAGCACAATTCAAAGTGTTGGTCCTGACCTTTAAAGCCCTAAACAGCCTCGGTCCGGTATATCTGAAGGAGCATCTCTACACCCATCATTCTGCCTGGACACTGAGGTCCAGCTCTGAGGGCCTTCTGGTGGTTCCCTCATTGCGAGAAGCCAAGTTACAGGGAACCGGGCAGAGGGCCTTCTTGGTAGTGGCACCTGCCCTGTGGAATGCCATTCCCACCAGATGTCAAAGAGAAGAACTACCAGACTTTTAGAAGACATCTGAAGGCAGCCCTGTTTAGAGAAGCTTTTAATGTTTAACAGACCACTGTATTTTAATCTTTGTTGGAAGCAACCCAGAGTGGCTGGGGAAACCCAGCCAGATGGGTGGGGTATAAATAATAATTTTTTATTATTATTATTATTATTATTATTATTATTATTATTATTATTATTATTATTATCATTATCATTATCATCATCATCATCATCATCATTATTAAGATGGTTTCCCCCCTCGTATAATACTAGAATGGAGCCAGGAGCAGAAATGGGATGCTGTGCGTATATTCGGTCTTTACAGGCCTCTCTCATATCCTCTGAAAAGTTTTTCATTCCCCCTTTTTTTTTCAAAGCTTCTTCATTCCTATTATGAAAATGCTCCTAGCTGATCTCCAATATTATTCACCTCTTAGGAGAGCATTTAAAGGGCATGGGGGGAAGAATGGAAATGAACAAAGAACCAATATAGAACAGTTTGGGGTTTTTTACAAACATACTAGTGGTTTGAAGTCATGAGTTGCAGGTCTCAGCACACTTTAACAATGACCCTGTGAAACAGCTAAAAATCACAGCAGCGATGCTGCCAGGTTCCCCAGCTTCCTCTCTTGATCTGATTTGTAACATCTTCTGCTCTTCTGGTCTGGGCTTCCTCTTTAGTGACCCCCAATTTGAAGAAACCTCCCACCCCACCCCATCCATGTGAGGTCAACAACAACAACAACAACAAGTTTATTAAATTTGTGAGGTCCATGCCTTTACACAAAATACCATAAAACATTATTAAAAGATAAACAATCAAATTATAAAAATAAGCTAAAATTCATGCCATGCTGTCCCAGCAAGGAAACTACCCCAAAAAACCCCACCATTCAGGAAAGAAGATACAGCAACAGGTTAGGAGAGCAATGGGAGGGACATCCCCATTTGCTTGGACA
The DNA here is from genome assembly GCF_964234715.1 of Podarcis melisellensis. NCBI lineage: Eukaryota > Metazoa > Chordata > Lepidosauria > Squamata > Lacertidae > Podarcis > Podarcis melisellensis. Next base: position 6,688,594 of record NC_138538.1, on the reverse strand, counting down.
TCCCCATTTGCCAATTGCAATTGCACATTGCAATTTTTGTGTGTCAACAAGAACCAGGATTCATGGGTTGTTTGGGGGGGGTATTGCCTCTGACAGGAGACATGTCATGCTCCTTCTGGAGTAGTTTCTCCGCCTTTGGTCCCCACCCTGCACTCAGTTCTCTCCTGTGGCTCCTAGAAGCTGCCAGCATGAGACAGTGGCCAGAATGAGGGCTAAATGCATAAGAGGTTACAGTGGATGGTCGGGTTGCAAACGTGATCCGTGCGGGATGCACATTCGCAACCTGCAGCGTTTGCAACCTACAGCGGTGCATCTGCACATGCGCAGGTTGCAATTCGGTGCTTCTGCGCATGCATAAAGTGTGATTTAGCATTTCTGCACATGAGCAAAGCGCTATTTAGTGCTTCTGTGCATGCACGACCCCCAAAACCCGGAAGTAACCCATTCCGGTACTTCCGGGTTTCGGCAGGTCCGTAACTTGAAAAAACACGGCCTGAAGCATCTGTAATCTGAGGTATAACTGTATTATGTGTGGTGGGAATGTAAAATTATTTAAAAGGCCTGGGGGAAAACATATAAAGACCTGAAGAGAATGTGGGAAAGGATTGTTGTTTTAAAAAATTGAAGTTATGATATTGAGAGGCACAGGACTTGATGGACTTATTGAGTGAAAGACTTTGTTCCTGACTTTGGGAGTGGATCAAAAGGCCAAGACCAGCTAGCTTCTACAGAAGGAAGAAACCTCCGCCAAAGAAGAAGAAGATTGGCAAAATAAATTATTGAACTATGCAGGACAAATTAGCCAATTTGAAACCCGAGAATGAAAGAGGGCTTTGAACTTTAAAGAAGGGGTAAAGGTTTATTGCATATTCTTCAAGCTTTGTGTATAGACTTCCACATTAGTATAACTTTTAAAACTCATTTGTAATGAGGTGAAGAGGGTTTAGAAATTGGATTGTTAAGAATATAAAGTTTTATGAACATGCGTGAACAAGTACTGAATAACGGAACCAAGAGGGGGAGTGGAGGGAAGTCAACCAAAAAATTATAGTTTGTGGTGTTATTTTCTTTTTTCTTTTTGTTATTTTTGGAAAATTAATAAAATGTTATTTTTTAAAAAAAGCATGAGACAGCAGCCACACCCCAGGAACCAGTAGCATGCGGTGAATTTTTTTGTGGGAAAACAATTAGGGCAGAGGAGCCAATTTGCGAGGGCGGTGTGGGGTGATCTTGCAAAGTTGGGCATTGTGCCACCTTCCCTAAGCCAGGCAGAAGCCTCCCAGGCTTTGGGAAGGAAGTGTCAGGACACTGACAGGATGTTATAGCCCTGCTGTCTCCTTCCCAAAGTTGGGAGGGCTTTGGGCAGGTGGTGGAATGGCTCTTGGACTCGTCGAAGCATTGAGCCGCCCTCCCTAATATTGGAGGGGGATGCCAGCCGGTGGCAGAGGACAGAGTGACTCCAGGAGACATAGGTGTAAAAACACCAAACGGAAAAACGAAGACTTTATTACTAAACAAATAAACACAAGCTCTGGTGGATGTTATTCCTGCAGGCAAGGCGACAAAACTCAGCTTTTTTCCTTTATAGCAACGGTCACCTGCAGCCAATTAATCCCAGAAACTTCTTAAAGGTATACACACATGTTTCTGTGCCGAATGTCCTCTAACACCCCCTCTCATTCAAACAGAAACAATAGTATTTTAAACAGAAAAGAACATATTTACATATCACACACTGCAACTCCCAACTTTGTTACCAGTCGTGAATGTTTTTCAAGGGTTAACGCTTTTGTAAATACATCCGCCACATTTTGTGTACTTTCACAATACTTCAGCATTATCTGGTTCTGTTTTACATTTTCAGCTACATTTTGGTATTTAATTTCTAAATGCTTTGATTTGTTTCTAAACAGGTCAGATCCAGACAAGGTTATTACGGCTTGATTATCTTCCATAACTTGAATAGGATAATTACACTCTACGTCTATATCCTTGAGGATCTGAACATAAAATTTTACTTCATTACATAATTCCGACAATGCACAGTATTCGGCTTCAGTTGATGATGTGGCCACTATAGTTTGTTTTTTGGATTTCCATCCTACTAAAGAATCTCCAAATTGAAATACCATTCCAGAAATTGATTTTTTATCAGGCAGGTTGGCCCAATCGCTGTCCACGTAACACTGCAATTTTGTGGACCCTGAAGATGGTAATTTTAAACAATAATCAAGTGTTTGCTTTAGATACCGGAAAATACGTTTTAAACCTTTCCAGGCATTTTCTGTAGGACAGCTTACTAGTCTGCTTAGTATTCCAATTGCATAACTCAAATCTGGTCTGCTCCACAATGAAATGTATAATAAACTTCCAATTATTGAATGGTACATTTCAGGATTTACAGGTTCTGTGCATTTTTCTTCATTTTTGAAAAAACCTATTTCCATTGGGGTTTTTATTCCCTTGCAGTTTTGCATATTGTTTCTTTCAAGTAACTCCACTATTTTGTCTTTTTGACTTAACAAAAAACTTCCATCGTTTGTTCTTTGAATTTCTAAACCGAGATAATTTTTTACTGGCCCCAAATCTCTTACTTTAAATTCCTTTCTTAGTTGTTCTGCAAATTTTTTCACTTGCTTGTCACCTTTTGTAGAGTAAAGCAAATCATCAACATAACACAAACACAATTCTTGTTTATCACCCTTTCCTTTAGTGTATAAGCAGTTATCAGCTAAGCTTCTTTTAAAACCAAGATTTTTTAAAGCATTATCAAGACATTCGTTCCAATTTCTAGCTGACTGTTTGAGCCCATAAATTGCTTTGTTCAGCCTATATACAGAATTCTGTTCTCCTGCCTCAAAACCTGGCGCTTGATTCATAAAAAATTCTTCTTGCAGATTTGCGTTAAGATAAGCTGTTTCAATATCAAAATGGTTTACCTTAAACCCACATTGTGCTGCAAGAGCTAACAATAAGCGTACACTTTCACTCCTTGCAGTAGGAGAAAAGGTTTCATCAAAGCTTTCACCTTTTCTTTGAGTAAAGCCTTGTGCTACCAGTCTGGCTTTGTACTTAACATCACCACCTGCCAAGTGTTTTATTTTATACACCCATCTACAGCCCACTGCCTTTTTTCCTTCTGGCAATGGCTCAATGGTAAAGACATCGTGTTCTGCTAAAGATTTCATTTCTGCTTTCATTGCATTTTTCCACCTTACTATTTCCTGATGTGGTAACTTTAAAACTTCCTCATAATCACGAGGTTCCTTTTTCACATCAACAGTTTTAGCTTCTTGTATAGTAAACCTTTCTGGAGGTACCCCCTTATTGCTTCTTTGTGACCTTCTAACTTGAACACTCTCCCCCTCTGAACTATCTTCCCCTTCTGATTCATCCTGCTCAGGAGAAATTGGTTCAGCTTTAGGAGATTGTGTACTGGGATCCTCATCCCCTGAATCCTCATCACTGTCACTTTCAGAACTTTCTTTAATTTGTGGCTTATCTTCCTCAGATTTCACAAATTTATCTGTATTATCAGAATATAACATAACTTCTGAATTTCCATGTAAACGAACCCAACCATCTTGCTCACAAAACTCTGCATGTCTTGATATTACAACTCTGCCACGCCCTAGTGCAAAACGATACCCCTTTGACCAAGTTTGATAGCCAACAAACCTAAGTTTCTTTGCCTTGGGCTCACCTTTCCTTCTCTGTCCTTTTGGGATGTGAACCCAAGCCCAGCAACCAAAAGTTTTAACATGGTCCAAAAAGGGTTTTTTTCCATAAAGCAAAAAATGAGGGGTGTTGTTTATGGTAGAATGAAACAATCTGTTCTGTATGTAGTTAGCACACAGAATTCCTTCTCCCCAATACTTCCTGGATAGGCCAGAATCACATAGCATTGAATCTAACATTGTTTGTAAAGATCTTATCTTGCGTTCTGCAACTGAATTTTCTTCAGGTGAAAAAGGACACGATTTACGGTGACAAATACCACGCTTTTTCAACCAAACTTGGAGGGCTTCAGACATGAACTCGCCTCCACGGTCACTTTGTAACTGGGTAACTTTGTAAGGAAACTGCCTTTCTATATAGTTGATCCAATTCTTAATCAGTTGACCAGTTTCACTTTTGTGTTTTAACAAATATACCCAAGTATACCGGCTATAATCATCCACAAGAACCAAAAAAAACTTTGCTCCTCCTTCAGACTCTGCAAATGGCCCACAAAGGTCTGAATGTACTAAAGCAAATGGCCTCTTGCTAATTCTAGTACTTTCAGGGTAAGACCCTCGCTTACTTTTAGACTCCTTGCAGGTATTGCAGTCTAGAAAAACTGAACATTTTTTCATTTTAATTCCCTTGCTTAATTCTGGCATTTTTGCAATACTGCGGAAATTGGCATGCCCCAAACGACGATGCCACAGATGCTGGCACTCATCATGCAAGGCTCTATTACAGGCTTTAACACATGCCCCAGACTCACTTACTAGCTGGTCTTTCAAAACAAACAAACCATTTTGTAGCGACGCTGTAACCACTTTTCCAGCTTTCTCTATTCTACAGCCTGAACCAGAAAAGGTTACTTTAAATCCCTGCTTAACAAGACTTGTAACTGAAAGCAAATTATTTTCTAAGCTTGGTACACATAAAACATTGGTAAGCTTGGTACTTAAACAGTTGATATTCACACTACCCTTTCCAGCTGACTCATGCGCTGTTCCATCAGCTAGTACTACATTTACAGATTTACAAGGCTGCTTTTCTACAAGGGTTTGTGCAGACTTGACAAAAATGTTTGTTGCTGCTGAGTCTAAAATCCAGTCTTGTCCAACGTCGTGACTGGTGCCTCGAACTGCTGCAGAAACATACTGGATTCGATTCTTCCTGTTTCCTCGCTTCCCAGCAAACGCAGGCCGCCCTTGTCTTGTATTTTCTCCCACAGACACAGTGCACTGTCGTACTAAATGCTTGGTTGACCCACAACGATAGCATCTTCTAACTGTGAACGCTGCTTCCTCTCTGTGGTCTACAACCTCTTTAGGATGCCGCTCCTCATCAGTTGCATATCTTTTACTGGACTGCCTCCCATTTCTGGAGTTACGGTGAGGGGTTGTGGCCTTCCTCTCATGGCGTCTTTCCTCCTCATCAAGCAAACGGCCAGTTAAGAAATGCATTGTTAATTGGCTTTCTGGGATTGCTTCCAGAGTCATCACTAAATTGTCCCATGACTCAGGAAGTGAAGACAGCACAATATAAACTTTTCTCTGTTCAGAAAAATGTTCCCCAAGTTCATTTAACTGTGAAAATAAATCACGCATTCTTTGAAGATGTGTTGAAACACATTCACCCTCACTTAGTCTGGCTCGGTACAGAGCTCTCATTAGAGTAATTTTGCTGCCAGCAGTGTCTCTAATATGTATTGCTCTCAGTGCTTGCCAAATCTCACTTGCTGTTTCAAGGTCTCGCACATGAGATAACTGAGACTTCTCTAAACTCAGAATTAAATTGGCATAGGCTTTGTCCTCCAGCCTTTGGTCTGCTTCATCTACTTCTTCATCCTCCTCCTTTACAGGAGGGTTAACAATTGCAGTCCAACATTGTTCTTTCTTTAAAAACGCCTGCATCTGTAAACTCCATGACATATAATTGGACTCTCCCAGTTTCTCTACTGGAAAATAGGAAGCTCCCCCTTGAGCTCCAGCTCCAAGTCCAGCCATGGCACCACCCAGCCTTCAGCTTTCCACTCAGTTCTTACTCACACGTGGCTTGAAGAAATGTTCGGCTCCTGGTCCCAAACAGACACTCCCTGCTGATGCCTTCACACAGCCAGCTGCTTGAGAAACGCTGAGTTGCTTCCAGTCTCTGGGTTCTTTTCACGCTCTGTCTCTGCCCACTCAAGACTGGGGACTGGGCCCATAACCTATTGGAGGGGGATGCCAGCCGGTGGCAGAGGACAGAGTGACTCCAGGAGACATAGGTGTAAAAACACCAAACGGAAAAACGAAGACTTTATTACTAAACAAATAAACACAAGCTCTGGTGGATGTTATTCCTGCAGGCAAGGCGACAAAACTCAGCTTTTTTCCTTTATAGCAACGGTCACCTGCAGCCAATTAATCCCAGAAACTTCTTAAAGGTATACACACATGTTTCTGTGCCGAATGTCCTCTAACACCTAAACTGAGCAGAAGCTTCCTGGGCTTTGGGAAGTGTGGGAATGTCCAGGGACGCAGGAGAGGATATATTGTTTGATTATAGCCTTTCCAACTTGTGTAAACAAGTTCACAATTTAGCAGAGTAACATTCCCCTTTTCCCCCTTACAGCGGATGCATTTGCTCAGGCTCGCTAAAGCCTCTATAATAACTGTTCTGGTATTTCCCCCTTATTCCCTCATTAAAGATATGACACAACACAGTCTTCTATAAAAGTATAAAAAAGAGTTTACTCACATTCAGTTCACAATCAGATCCCAGAAGGCAGACTTAGCTTAGAAAAGTAACATATGCCTGGAAACTATCCCATAAAGAGATAGTCCCTTTGTCCTCTCTTTGGCTAAGCCAGTGTTTCCCAACCTTTTTTGGGCAAAGGCACACTTGTTTCATGAAAAAAATCTCGAGGCACACCACCATTACAGCCCCGTGACGTCAGCGCGCAGCGTCACGCCGGGAGGGACATGAATTGCTAGCAAATTACATAATCACCTCCTTGAGGGCTGGCTCATCTTCTCCGAAGGCAGAACCCCATTAATTAACAGCACAGACTCACACCATAGCCAAGACGAGGGGGGGAACCTCAGTCATGCACAGTCATGCACATGTGGGGGCTAAATGAGGACGAAGACCGGGCAGAGAGCAGGGTTCAAATCACCCCACCTGGCCAGGACAATCCCTGGGTGCTCCCTTGGGCCACTCGCCTGACCCACCTCGCAGGGCTGTTGTTGCGAGGATAACACGGGGAGAACCACGCGCGCCCCCGGGAGCTCCTTGGAGGAGAAAGCAGGCGATGAATGCAATGCACGAAATATATGAGAGGTGACCAGGTTTTGCAGGTGAGGGGCCCCCGCCAGCCTCCGCTTCCAACACCCGGCGCAACGACGCCGAAGTTTCCCCCCGGGCTCGGCTCGGGGAGCACCGGTGCTCCCCCCGCGGCTCCCCTTCGCCCTCCCGGCTCTCTCTGCCGCCCACTGGGCACCCCCCTCACCTGCCAAGTCCAGAGCGCCGTTGGAAGTTGCATGCATGCATGCAGGGCGCCGCGTTGCCATTGCATTGCACTGCACTCCATGCAACGCCTGCACGCATGCATTGCCTTGCACGCCTGCCAAGGGGTCTCCCCGCGGTCCGATGCGTCCCCTCCGGCGCAGATGCAGCATTGCAAAAATAAAAAACCCCCGACGCAGCCCTACCTGGGGGGCAGCCTCCGCCTCCGCCGCTCCGCCTCCGCGGGGATCCCCGGGCTCCATCCTGCCGCCCGATCTCCGGAGGGCGCAGGCAGGCTGTGCGGGGTCTGCGCGGAAGAGCCCCTGCCCGCCCGGCTGCCGCTGCTGCGCTCATTCCATGGCCGGGAGAAGAGCGCTTCAAATAAAACGCCCGGCCCGCCAGGCCACGCTGGGAAACGTAGTTTGCGCACCCCGCGCGGGCGCGGAGCCCAAGGGCGAGGGGACTACGGATCCCGGCAGCCCCCGCGCCGGGGACAGAGGAGGAGAGGCCGGGTGCAGGGATGGAGGGACGGGTGGGCGAGCGAGTGAGTGAGTGGCAGCCGCCAAGCCTTGGCCGAGAGCCAGGAAGGGCCTCCCCGGAGGAGGAGGAGGAGGAGGAGGAGGAGGGAGGCGCAGAGCGGGAGGGAGGGAACCCCAGGGGTCATCTAGTGACGGCGCCCCAATCGAAAATTTGACTTTAAAAAAAAAATCTTTCAATTTTTAAATTTTTCCCGCGGCACACCAGGCAACATCTCGCGGCACACTAGTGTGCCGCGGAACAGTGGTTGGGAAACACTGGGCTAAGCAGATGTTGCTTCTTCGATGCATGTAGTCAAACAGAGAGAGATGGCTGCCCTGCCCTGTGCTTTTGTCGTTACCTGCACAGGTGAGGCCACGCCCACCTCTAGTCACATGCAGAGGAAGTCTGTCCCAGCCCAGAAGGAAGTTTACCTGCTGGCTGGACAAACATTCCTCCTCATGTGTAAACATGTTCATTCTAGGAATGTTGTACTTGACTGCTCATGTGTTTCACATCCCACAGGAAGGAGGCACCAGGGGAACATGTAGGGGTCTAGCCTAGTTCCCCTAGTCCACTGACCACATGCCACTGCCAGGAACAATTTCAACTGGCCAGCTAAACCAGGTGGGGGTAGCTGATGGGTCTCAAACCCTCCATGAGTTGGGGACTTCCCCTGCTTGTGAAGACAGGCTACAGCAGACTGAGAACAATAGTGGGTCCAACGGTCAAGAAGATGGCTTCTGACTTCTGAACAGCAGAATGTAGCATTTGATGTAATAAACCAGAAATGGAAGCTGAGGGAAGTCAATAGGGAGGGGGGAAATTGGATATTGGTTATGAGAAAAAGAAAATTAATTTTAAAAAATAAAGAGAAGAAGATGTGAAATATACTCAGAGTCGCAAAGTGATTTCATGCTCTTTATTCAGCTCATAGTGGTGAGGAGGAATGAGTGAAAGTCCCCTCAAATGATCTGCTTTATATACATTATTTACACATTGGGCTGCACATGATTGGCTAATTCCGGAATTCTACTGTAAGCCAATCAGGTTGTGGATTCACTTCTATCTGGAGCATGATTGGGTGGTTCCTGCCAACCAATCATACTGCTGCATTGTTCTAGGACCAATCAGACTGCTGCATTCTGAATCCTATTGTTCTAGGACCAGACTGCTGCAGTTTGGATCCTATTGTTCTAGGACCAATCAGACTGCTGCAGTTTGGATCCTATTGTTCTAGGACCAATCAGACTGCTGCAGTTTGGATCCTATTCAACTCAGTACATAACAAGATGGCTTCTGCGTGTGCTGTAGAAGGACGTGAGGGACAGTTGAGGATCATCAACCTGGGAAGGGACACCATTGAGGAGAAGGAAAACTCTGGTCCTAAATCTCCACTGCCTTGCAGGACATCTTTGGGAGAAGAATGATTAAGGAGTAAACGCTACACAAATCCAGAGTGGAGTCCCTAAGATGGTTGGATGGCGCCTTATACGCAGCAACTCCTGCAGCCAAGCTGGTGCCAAACATCTTGCTCTGCTTTCCTTTAGCAAGGGGAAGAGGGGGGTCTTTGTTAGTATATAGTTCCATTCCACCTTAAAAGGGAATAGGCATGACTGTTGTGTGTCACATGCCTGTTTACATTTCCAGCACAATCCGCTGAGAACTTCCGTTTGTATATTGCTTTTGCTTTTTGCTGTTTTGCTGGAGACGAAGGGAAGCAGACATGTTTTTCCCTTGTTCCTGAACTCTGCTGAATAAATGCTGTAAATAATGCTTGCACATGTCTCTGCCCACCACTTCCATTGTGAGGATTTATTCACTCTGCTGATAAGAGCGTGCACAGCTTCTAAACGTATCTGAGGCTCGTGTCGCTGATTGATGATGTTCCAAGGGAGACCGGTGTTCGTCTGGCTACTGACCGGTGGCTGGAGCCAGCTGAGGGGCTGCCAAATCCCCCCGTCTCCCCAGCAGTGTCCCAACATGTGACGCGGCAGCTAAAAAAGCCAATGCATTTCTGGGCTGCGTCAATAGGAGTATAGCGTCTAGATCAAGGGAAGTAATAGTGCCACTGTATTCTGCTCTGGTCAGACCTCACCTGGAGTACTGTGTCCAGTTCTGGGCATCACAGTTCAAGAAGGACACTGACAAACTGGAACGTGTCCAGAGGAGGGCAACCAAAATGGTCAAAGGCCTGGAAATGATGCCTTATGAGGAACGGCTAAGGGAGCTGGGCATGTTTAGCCTGGAGAAGAGGAGGTTAAGGGGTGATAGGATAGCCATGTTCAAAAATATCAAAGGATGTCACATAGAGGAGGGAGAAAGGTTGTTTTCTGCTGCTCCAGAGGAGCGGACACGGAGCAATGGATCCAAACTACAAGAAAGAAGATTCCACCTAAACATTAGGAAGAACTTCCTGACAGTAAGAGCTGTTTGACAGTGGAATTTGCTGCCAAGGAGTGTGGTGGAGTCTCCTTCTTTGGAGGTCTTTAAGCAGAGGCTTGACTACCATATGTCAGGAGTGCTCTGATGGTGTTTCCTGCTTGGCAGGGGGTTGGACTCGATGGCCCTTGGGGTCTCTTCCAACTCTATGATTCTATGATTCTAACATCAAGGCAGCCCAGGACCTCCATACACACTGCCCACACTTGTGCCTCAGGGACGTCACCTCAGTCCCGCTAACGCAGCCGTTTGACTTCACCCTCGGAGGCACACTTCATGGTCTCTTGAGACAGACAGATGCAACCATTAGATAGAAACCAATTAGATAGAAACCAATGAATTGTTTTTTTAAATGCAATTGCTCCTAGAAGCCCTAGCCTCTAGTCACAGCCTCTAGGTATTCCCCACTCCACTCCACCCCCATTTCCCCCTCTATTATTTTTAATGATTTTTATTGGTTTTACATATAATCACATTATGTAACATCCTATCCTCTTATTTTATCTCTTTGGCTCAACTGAGCCTAACGACTTGTCTCCCTCCCGTCTAACGGTTTACAAAATTAAACTTTGCATCTTTACATTTCGCTTCGTTTCCTATTCTTGTTACATCATTACCTAAAATATTAAACGACTCAGCCTGGATAGGCAGCAATTTCATCTTACAAATCTTCAGATAACCCCACTAGTTATCTCGGCCCCAGACACACTGACCAGATGTTTGGAAGCTGTGGCTGGATGGTTACATGGGAGCCGGTTGAAGTTAAATCCTTCGAAGACAGAGGTCCTTTGGCTGGGACGGGACGATATGGGATGGGGGGGGCAACTCCCATCTCTTGCGGGGGCGCAATTAATGCCAGCACCATCCGTTAAGAGTTTGGGTGTAATCTTCGACACCTCCCTTTCCATGGAGGTGCAGATTACAGCTATAACAAAGGCGGCATTTTTCCATCTCCGCCAAGCTAAGCAGTTGGCTCCTTACCTCTCTCGCCCTGACCTAGCCACTGTGATCCATGCAACGGTCACCTCCAGACTGGATTATTGTAACTTGCTCTACATGGGGCTGCCCTTGAGACTGACCCAGAAACTCCATCATTTTCTTTAACTCACCATTTCCCTCTCTAAGTTTCAGTTCAGCAGGCTGGCAAGCAGCCGGCTTGCTGGTCAGTGCATATGTGTGAAGGCTGGGCAGACTGGGAGCCTCCTTGCCATTGTGTGAGTTGCCTGGCAACTAGGTTACCATGGAGACGTTTGTACACTGGAGGCCTGGACCAAAAGGACAGACCAGTACAAGGCCCTGAGAGCCGCAGGAGAGGATGTTAACGGGACAGGTGAGAGAAGAGTCACGGAGTGGGAGAAACCGAAAAGTGGGGTTTTTAGGGTAAGGGGGAGCCTGGGACCTTCTGTTTCACCCCTATATCACCACCCCACTCCTGTCCTTTCCCTTGTGGATGTATTTGCCTCTGCACGGGAAGGGGAAGAATTTTGACACAGTTTTCATTTTAAAGGCAAATATGTCTACATTCTCACTGACCAAAACTATGCAAACTAAGACCCAGCTTTCCTTTAAAATCCGTGTTCCTCTGAATTTTGCAAGGCCAAATGATGTGTGCATATATACTATCCAGGGTAAAGTGTGCCTTAAAATGAATATATTAGTGAAAAAAAATATAACATATTAGGGAAGATTGCTTTGCAGAAATGTGTATATTGGGTAGAATGGTGTGACATGTGTAGCAGGAGAAAACTCTAATGAATTTTCAAGCGACTTTTCAAGGGACTTTTTTTAAAAATCACACATGGGGAGAACAGATCTTAAGAGTGGAAAAATGAGAAACTGAGAGAAAGCAAAATGGGACAGATTTGCTCATCCTTTTGGTCGGGGATAATTCAGACGGAAATACCCAGGTGTCAAAACAGGTTATTTATGTATGCCACCACTGCGGCCCGTGTTTTGTTAGCCCAAAAATGGAAAACAAGTGAGGTCCCAACCAAAGAAGAATGGCAACTTAAGCTGAAAGAATATGCACAGCTTGCAGACTGCACAATTAACATATAGAATATGTTAATTAACATATAGAATAAGAGAACAAGAAGAACATACGTTTAGAGAAGATTGGAAAACGTTTATTGAATATATGGGAGGAAATTGTGTACACTTGGAAACGTTGGCAGCATTAAGATAAATTCAACAGTGTAAATAAGTTTTGATGGATGCAACAATGGAATACAGAATGGTTTAGTTTATGTAAAATATGCAGTGATTTATGGTATGCAAAATGAACCATGGAAAGAGAAGAAGGCAAGTCATTGATATCTTAAGGATGTTTAACTGAGTATTTTAAATTGCAAAACAAAAATTGATACTATGTATATATATGAGAGAGAGACTGTTGGGATGCAAAGAATATGGGGATGTTGGGGCAATTTCTTGTTGTTTAGTCGTTTGTCGTGTCCGACTCTTCGTGACCCCCTGGACCAGAGCACGCCAGGCACTCCTGTCTTCCACTGCCTCCCGCAGTTTGGTTTAACTCATGCTGGTAGCTTCAAGAACAACTATCTCGTCCTCTGTCGTCCCCTTCTCCTTGTGCCCTCCATCTTTCCCAACATCAGGGTCTTTTCCAGGGAGTCTTCTCTTCTCATGAGGTGGCCAAAGTCTTGGAGCCTCAGCTTCAGGATCTGTCCTTCCAGGGAGCACTCAGGGCTGATTTCCTTAAGAATGGATAGGTCTGATCTTCTTGCAGTCCATGGGACTCTCAAGAGTCTCCTCCAGCACCAATGGAGCAATAATAGAGCAATTATGGAGTTTAACTGAGAGTATGTTGTGTGTGTAGTTTGGGCCTCTTCACTGGCTTATTATTTTGGCTCAGGCACTGCTTGGCAGTGACATACAGGTAAGGGCCAGTTTCATGGATTCAAACCCTGGTCTCCAAGGTCCTAGTCCCACCCTATAACCACAACACTACACCTGCCACTCATCCCCCAAGGCTTCCCAATGGGATTTTAATGGTGGGCAAATGTCATTGCTTCATCTGAATGGGAGACGAAGTCAGCTCCTATCCATGGCGGCTGCCCGCCATCTTAATTTAAGCAAAATGCAATGCCCCAACCTTTAAATCCATAAGGTCTATGAGGCTGAGTTTTATAGATTTCATAGGACTATATAGGCTGGAGCATTGAATTCTACCCGGACACTGAGGTCCAGCACCGAGGGCCTTCCGGCGGTTCCCTCACTGTGAAAAGCCAAGTTACAGGGAACCAGGCAGAGGGCCTTCTCGGTAGTGGCGCCCTCCCTGTGGGACGCCCTCCCACCAAATGTCAAAGAGATAAACAACTACCTGACATTTAGAAGACATCTGAAGGCAGCCCTGTTTAGGGAAGCTTTTAATGTTTGATGTATTACAGTATTTTAATATTTTTTGGAAGCCGCCCAGAGTGGTTGGGGAAGCCCAGCCAGGTGGGCGGGGTATAAATAAATAAATAAATAGTAGTAGTAGTAGTAGTAGTAAATTAAGAAGGCTGGCAGCCACCAAGTATGGGAGCTGAGCTTTGCTCCCATTGAAAAATAGCCCTGCCACTCACCGGCTCCTAAAATGAATGTCCCAGGGGCTGACAGAGAGGTGCAGAGAGGTGTCGCAGCTGGGTGTCATAGACTGGCTGGAGATAGAGGAGTGATGGGAGGCACCAGCTGGGAAATCCCCAAGGGAAGAAGGTTCAGAACCAGGGGGTTGGTGGTGGAAGGATGGCAAGTGGTCAGAGGGAGAAGACTTCAGGGAGGAGGCGTCGGAAGCTGAAGAGGCCACAGGGTTTCGTGAGCAGGAAGAGGTTGTGGCAGATGGCAGTTCAAACTTCAAGGCTGAAGCAGAGGCTGGAGAGGGATGGGGCCAGGAGACAGAGGGCAGGCTGCTGAAGAAGCCAGGGTGTTGTCGTTGTCCCCTGTTACAACCAGCTCCCCTCCCCACTGGTCTTCTAGGACATGCAGGGAAATGAAAAGAGCAGAGCAGAGATTAGTTGTGTGCAGGTGCAGTCGGAGATTGCTTGGGGAAAGCCCATGAGAGGAAGAGCCTTAGAGAGTGGTGGAACGCAGGGACCTTCAGCCCTCGCTGTTGGGATGCTGCCAAGAGATGGGGGCGTCTGGCAGGCCCCCAACTAGCTCCAGCTATCGGCCGGCAGCCGGGCGAAACTCTGGTTCTCAGAACAGCATCAAAACTGCTACTCAAGCCTCAGAAGCCTTCAGAGGCTTAAGCACACAAGCCAGCAGAGAAAAAACTCTTTGCAGCAGAAGTAGCGGACAGAGACATGTGTAAGCATATTTACAGCATTTATTCAGCAGCAGGACAGTGGAAAAACATGTCTGCTTCCCTTTGTGTCCAAGCAAAACAGCAATAGCAAAAGCAATATACAAACGGAAGTTCCCAGCAAGCCTGTGCTGGAAGTAAACAGGCATGTGACACACAACAGTCATGCCTGTTCCTTTTAAGGTGGAATGGAACTATATCCTAACACTCACAACTGCCTTGCTAGACCAAGACCTACTGCGAAGATTTGCTAGGATCATCATCATCATTTTTTATTTGTATGCCACCTTTCCACAGTTAAAAAAACAACGCTCAAGGCGGCTTACAGCATAACAAGATTTGCATAATTACAAAAGTCACAAACAATAAATAAACCACATCAAAAAAATACACAACCATATGGAAAACAATTTCCACATAAATTAAAATCTAAAACTAAGAATACAGCATTATTATTACCATTTAAAATGACATAGGTAAAAAATAACAGCAGTTTAAACAAAAAACAAAACAAAACTGAGCCCTCTCTGCCCAGCGACAGCAGTGGCAGTAGTCCTTTATAGAGCCCATCAGGTCCCGCCCTAGGCCAGGTGGTGAGTGGCAGGACTGGGGCCCTCAAGCGCTGAGCAGGGATCACTAGACCTGCACTGCTTTAGTTTCTTTGAGACACTGGTATTTTTATTGCTGACCTGAGCTTGATTCCAGCTCTTGACACTGGGTCAGGCTGGCGGGAGCTCCTGGGGGCTAGTGCTGGACCTCGCCAATAGCTGACACCAACCACAACTAGGAAATTCACCATCAAGGTCACAGGTAACCTGTCTTGTCCTGTCCACTTTTCCCATGATGCACTCTGGAAAGCAAAGCATGACCTGGCACTTTTCTCTTTTTGACCAACAGGGAAACTATTGTCTTGCATTGTATCTAAAGACCGGCTAACCGAGACTGAAGTTTTGTTCTCAAGGAAGTGGCTTTTAAAAAAAACAACAACACACTCACCATTGACTTTCCCCAAAGGTAAGTGTCATTACAAAGGGGTGTGTGAGTGTTTAATAGCAATATTTGCCCAGCCTTAAATGTAGTAAAGTCCTGCCTTCCAGAGCTGGGGTGAGGATTAATGAGCAAGGTGGTGCTTAAGGAAAGTGCTGGACAAGTGGCAGGTAAAGGTAAAGGTAAAGGTACCCCTGACCATTAGGTCCAGTCGTGACCGACTCTGGGGTTGCGGCGCTCATCTCGCTTTATTGGCCGAGGGAGCCGGCGTACAGCTTCCGGGTCATGTGGCCAGCATGACTAAGCCGCTTCTGGTGAACCAGAGCAGCACACGGAAACGCCGTTTACCTTCCCGCTGGAGTGGTACCTATTTATCTACTTGCACTTTGATGTGCTTTCGAACTGCTAGGTGGGCAGGAGCAGGGACCGAGCAACGGGAGCTCACCCCGTCGTGGGGATTCGAACCGCTGACCTTCTTATCAGCAAGTCCTAGGCTATGTGGTTTAACCCACAGCGCCACCCGCGTCCCTAAGTGGCAGGTAGGATGATGCATTTAACACAACAAGATAACAGGATTTATTTCCTTTGGAGAGTAAGCACTGGAAGCTAAGGTTGCCTTTGCCAATGGTGCCCCTCCAAGCGGCCGGCAGAAATGTGCCATGGGGCATGTGGGGAGCATCAGCGTGGGGAACCCAAACGACTCAACCAGGTGTCATGTAGCTGATGGGCAACGCAGGTCTCAGAGCCTGGTGGTTACCTGGCCCATGCAAGAACCTGCATGGAGCAGACAGAATCACATTCTGGACCTTCTAATTCTGTGATCTGCACAAGAGGCTCTCCGTGGCTGGCTTCTCCCATCCAAATGTTCCAGCAATACTTTTTTTAAAAAAATGTTTCCATTCTTGGACACGGTTTTGTAAGAGCAACACCCCCTTGTAGCAAATCTATGCCTGTGTCCATCTGCGAGTTCCGGCTGTGAGCCATTACATCTTCCAGCCCAAAAGATGCTTGCTGGACGAGACGTGGTTCGTCAGAAGCCAGGCAGAAAAGGCCACAGGCGCTGACTTGTCCGCTTCTAGCTTGTGGCTGAAATTCTAGTTAAAAGGCTCTGCATCACCCATGAAACCACTTCCTCCTCCTTATCTGAAACATGCTGCGTAATTTCTTGCTAGCAGGTTCAGGAGACCCTGGCGATGGGGAGCGTTTTCCTCTTTTGACACATCTTTCTATTTCCTTTTCTCTTCTCTTCCCTTCGTATATCTGTTGTGGAACACAAACACGCACGGCGTGGTTTTAGGGTGGCCAGCTTTTCAGCCAGACCCTCAAGCCTCTTTGTTTGCTGTTCAGCATGATCTGAAACTGTTAGCAGGGGATACTGTTTACTTCCACGCCATGAAAGGCATCAACTGCTGGCGGCTGCAGGGCCCAATGAAAAGCAGGCAGCCCTTGGCATCCATCTTTCTGCTGTTATCTCAGGGGTAGGGAACTCAAAATTGGGAAGCAAAAGTGGGCAGGGGGAAATAGTGAGGGGGCCTGACAAGGCCCTTGAACTGGGCATTAGACACCCCTGATGTACAGAGTTGGGAAGCATAATGCATTTCAAGTGTTATTTCAGCGTTTTAAATAGCCTTGTGTTATTGTAACTCGCTCTGTGCCCTTGAAGCTGACCCAGAAACTCCAGCGGGTGCAGAATGCAGCAGCGAGGCTCCTTCCAGTGTCGTTGCCATGGGATCACATTCATCCAGTGCTTTACCAGCTGCACTGGCTCCCAATGGAGTACAGGGTCAGGTTTAGGTGCTGGTTTTAACCTTTAAAGCCCTATGAGGCCTAGAACACTTGTACCTACAAGACCGCCTCTCCTGGTGTGCCCCGCGGAGGACCTTAAGATCCACAAATGACAACATTTTGGAGGTCCCAGGTCGCAAAGTGGTTAGATTGGTCGCAACTTTTCAGTACTGGCCTTTTCAGTACTGGACCCGACTTGGTGGAACGCTCTGTCACAAGAGACTAGGGCCCTGCGGGACTTGACATCTTTCCACAGGGCCTGCAAGACAGAGCTGTTCTGCCTGGCTTTTGGTTTGGACTCCGTCTGGCCCTTATGTTTTCCCTCCCTTTATGGTTTTGATCTATGGGCTACTTTTAAAACGAGGCTGCATTTTAAATTGCATTTTAACCTGTATTTTAAATTGGGTTGTTTTTTTCCTATTATGATTTTACTGTAATTTTACTGGTGTTAGCCACCCTGAGCCCGGCTCTGGCCGGAGAGGGCAGGGTATAAAAAAAATGTATTATTATTATTCCCATGGTCAAGCTGTTTGGTCTTTTTCTCTTCCATAGCCCTCCTGCCAAGCATCAATCCAATCTAAGTCGGCGAGATAAGCAAAGATGTCCAAAGGCGGAGCGCTCCAGAGAAATAAGTTCACCGTGCGACACCAGAAGCGTTCGAGCGCCAGCGAAACGAACAAGATGACTCCGGCGCAGATGGCGCGTTACTTGGCCTTCGCTGACCCCAGTCAGCCCAAGGTGAAAGAAATGCTGGCTGCCGTCCTCATGAAGGACAGAAATTTGGTGCCGGAAGAGGAAAAGGTGGCGGAACAGAAGAACCTCATTGGGGTCCTAAAGGCCACCGAGGCTCGGAACCGGCTCCGGAACACGAGGCTCCAGTACCAGAATCTGAGAGTGAGTTTGTATGGGGTTTGGGGAGGGGGGGAACAATGTCAGGGACAGGCTAGATGAGGAGGAGAGCTGGAGACCCCCTAACTAAGAGGAAACCATATTCTCCATTCTCTCAGCCCTATGGGCTAGCTTAGACTGTGTCACGGTCCGGTTCATGGGCAATCGAAGTCCCGGCAGGGGACGTCAGGACCGGGGGCAAGATGGCGGGGTGGGAGCAGGAACGGGGGTCCAGAAGCCAGGAGTCAGGAAGCCAAGAATCCGAGGGTCAGAGAGCCGGGAGTCAAGAAGTCAGGGGTCCGAGGATCAAGAAGCAAGGAGTCAAGAAGCCGAGGTTCAAGGATCAGGAAGGAAGAAGCCAAACGCAGCAAGGCAGGAAGCGTGTTGCTGTGGCAAAGAGCCGAAGGGAAAATGCTGACCTTATATCCCTTACCAGCTCTTGCCACCAGGTGCTGTGAGTTACCAATTGGCCTCACCTGTGAGGCCACGCCTTGCTTCTTCAGAACAAACTTAGGAAGGCCCCAGTCCTGCAAAGTCCTATTGGTCACAGGGCCTGGCTCCTGCATGCACTCCTGACAGATTGAGTGTAAGCGACTGGCCCAAGGTCACCCAATGAGCTTCATGGCTGAGTGGGGATTTGAACTGCAGTATCCCAGGTCCTGAGGGGACACGGGTGGCACTGTGGGTTAAACCACAGAGCCTAGGACTTGCCAAAGGTCGGCGGTTCAAATCCCCGTGACGGAGTGAGCTCCCATTGCTCAGTCCCTGCTCCTGCCAACCTAGCAGTTCAAAAGCACATCAAAGTGCATGTAGATAAATAGGTACCGCCCCGGCGGGAAGGTAAATGGCATTTCCATGCGCTGCTCTGGTTCGCCAGAAGTGGCTTAGTCATGTTGGCCACATGACCCGGAAGCTGTATGCCGGCTCCCTCGGCCAGTAAAGCGAGATGAGCACCACAACCCCAGAGTCGGCCACTACTGGTCCTAAAGTTCAGGGGTCCCTTTACCTTTTACCCAGGTCCTAGTCCAACCCTCTAGCCACTATGCTAAATCAGCACATAGTATCATAGAGTACTGTGCACCCTGACTTCAGCAGAGTGAGAATGTTTACCACTCTGCTTCCAGCAAGAAAATATCTCTGGCTGATCCTGCTTCCCCTGTGGGCTGTAGCCTCCAACACTCATTTTCATCTCACTATAGGGGCATCTACTTCATCCTGAGAGCCGCAAAGAGGTTGGGAAATGGAAGCACCTTTCATGGGGACGTAGCCAGAGACAGCAAGGGGGTGTGGCAGAAACAGCCCAGAATTCCTGGTCCCTGCACAGATTTAGTTTTTTAGGGGTTGGGAAGTGTTATTGCATGCCATTCCTAAATGCAAACCCTGGGAAAGCTCCATCGAGACCGATTGGAATAACCTGCCAACGCAGTATCAATGCCCCTCCAACTTTCCCTGTGTAATCCCCGTGAGAAAGCTAGTTTTGGAAAAGTTGCTTATTTTAGACCAGACCGCCCCCATGGAAGGTATTTTCTCTCTCTTGCTCGTTCACTCTATAATCCCATACAACATGATGTCATAACTTGGCCCCTGCTGCAACTCTGGGCTTGTTACTTACAGCTCTTGCCATAAAATATGCTATAGTTAGCATCTTGGAACAGGACTTTGCAGCCGCTGCTGCTGCTACTGTCAAAACAAAGCCTTTTCTGTCCTTCCAAGGCTGGGGCTATTCTGGCCAGTGAAACAAAGCGTCTCTCTTGGGGGTCTTTAACTGGCAATAAACAACGACCCGCCCTTTGCAGACTCCCCAAAACTTGGCAACAAGCAGCGCAATATGTACACAGAGATGCATCTCCCAAGCAAACCCAGTGGCTTTTCAGGGATTGTGCCTAGGGTGAATGTTAGATTTAGGCAAATGGATGTGACAGGGCTGAGGCCTCGACAGACAAGTGTTTGGGACACTGGAGCCCATTGAAATCAGTTTGGGTTCAAGTTAGCTGTGACGAGGGGCGGAGGAGAAATTTGCATTTAAAGGGAAAGCTCATTTGCACTTTCTGTAGCAATAGGAGCACAAAAAAACACAGCCATCCTTCGGAATGCGCACTTCTCCAAATTTTGCGATGCTGTCCTCCATCGAAAGAGTGTGTCGAAAACTGCACACGCTGGAGTAAAGTGTTCAGCAAAGGGCATATATTCATGTAAATCACATTGCAATATGTATTCTATTACTTAACCCCTGTAAAACTGGCTAAAAATTATAAACTAACATCAAATCTGTGTTGGAGATGTAAGGTATCAGAGGGATCTTTATATCACATATGGTGGGGATGTGATAAAATTAGGAAATTTTGGGAAAATATACATGAGGAACTGAAAATATGTTTAAAACAACAATAGGTAAGAAGCTGGAAACATTCCTTTTAGGAATTATTACAAATGACATCCCAAAAGACATGAAGAGAATCTTTTTATATGCAACAGCTGCCGCAAGGTTATTGATTGCAAAAAATTGGAAATCAGAAGAAATACCAACATTGAAAGATTGGCAAAATAATTTTTTTTTAAAATGATTGAATTAGCAAAAATGACGGCAACAATTAGAATGCAATCGAATCAAAATCTCAAACAGGAATGGAAATGTGTAGAAGAATACATGACCAAAAGATGCTCCAACAAGAATGTATTGTTATGTATAGACTGATTTCACAAAGTTAAGATATATAAGAATGAATGTTTAATTATTAAGATACAAAATTACAATCTCAATAATAAAGTTACAAAATCATAACAAGGAAGTCACGCACGGGTGGAGGGAAGACACAGGGCAAGAAAAAAGAAAAGGATAAATGTTGGTACTTAATGAAATGTGAAAATGTGAATTTACAAATATAACGTATATGTATCTGTAATGGTTCTAGGGGGTTGCTCGTGCGTAAGTTGCCGCCACTCCTGGCTAGGTTGCCTGGTTGAACCCTTTCTCTCTGGACAGCCTTTCATTCCTGGCTGTCTCAGTCGCTGGCAGAATCCGTCAGTGGGCGTTTCTTGAACTTCTTCCAGCAAAGAAGTTCTTTGACGCCAAGTCTCCTCCTACTCTCCCTGCGCGGAAGTTTTCTGCACAGGGAGGGTGTGGGCAGTGGAGGACCCGTGCTCTCCCCGCTGGTCTCCGGTGAAGAGTCCTGGAGCCTCCTCTCCGATTCCCCCATGTGCCCCCCTTCACCCCTGGTGTTACGCTGATTTCCTTCCCCAGCAGATGGGCTGCCTCTCTCCCTGCTGGGACCCGCTCCGGCATCGCTCTGGAGCCTTCCCTCCGCCTCTGGCTCCGATGGCAGTTCCCTGACAGTATCAGTATGTAAAGATTTCATATACATATTGCAACATTAATAAGAAATAAATTAAGTGCAAAGGAAAGAAGGAAAGAAGGAAAGAAGGAAAGAAGGAAAGAAGGAAAGAAGGAAAGAAGGAAAGAAGGAAAGAAGGAAAGAAAGAAAGAAAGAAAGAAAGAAAGAAAGAAAGAAAGAAAGAAAGAAAGAAAGAAAGAAAGAAAGAAAGAAAGAAAGAAAGCTGCTTTGCAGGGCGAGTTAATCTTCACCCTTTCCTCTCCCAATTCTGAATTCCTCCACCACCAGCAGCACTACAGTTAGCTTTAGAGGGAAAGCTCCCATTGGTAGCAATGGGAGCTTTCTCTGTTTCCAAAGGCTAATTGCAGTGCAGGTGGGATTTTGCTGGAATCACAGTAAGGGAGGGCAAGGATAACCCTCCCTCCCCATACACTGTGGTCCTGATGAAAACCCTCCACCCTGAACCTACTACTATTTTTTAAACTTTACGTGTGGTTTCCAAGCATGAATGGGGAGCAGCTTTCCCCAACCAGGCGCCCTCCAGATGTTCTGGACTGCAACTTGCATCGGCCCCAGGCAGAACAGGTGTGCTGATAGGCGTTGTGCCTGTGAATACTTTCTTTATCCTGAGCAAACCGTTTTGTATGATTGGCTTTTCGGACTGATTAAGTGTGTAGCGAAACCTGTAATATATCCGGAGAACAGGTCTCCTTTTGCCCACTTGCGTTATTCTCACCAGGGGGGTGGCTTTGATTTGCCTTCCCATGATTGATCCATGCATATGGCTTTGTGTTTCCAACTCAAGACTCACTGAAGAACATCTCATCCAGTTCAATCTTTGAAAAACAGCTTTGAAAAACTTTTTCATATTCCCCAGTGTGCTACCCTTGCCATTGTGGTGGCACGGGGCTGCCATTCTGTGATTGGGCTTACGCTACTTGTTGAACGGTTCATTTATCCAGTCTGTATAATGTTTACTGCACATGTAACTTGTTAAGATGGAAATTGGGTGGCGCTGTGGGTTAAACCACAGAGCCTAGGGCTTGCCGATCAGAAGGTCAGTGGTTCGAATCCCCGTGATGGGGTGAGCTCCCGTTGCTCGGTCCCTGCTCCTGCCAACCTAGCAGTTTGAAAGCACGTCAAAGTGCAAGTAGATAAATAGGTACCGCTCTGGCAGGAAGGTAAATGGCGTTTCTGTGCTCTGCTCTGGTTCGCCAGAAGCGGCTTAGTCATGCTAGCCACATGACCCAGAAGCTGCACGCCGGCTCCCTCGGCCAATAAAGCGAGATGAACGCCGCAACCCCAGAGTCGGTCACAATTGGACCTAATGGTCAGGGATCCCTTTACCTTTACCTTTAACTTGTTAAGATAGAGTTGTACATTTATCCACTCCATGTTTACAGTATCTCCAGGCTTTGTCTTGCACATGGCACCTCAGTATGTTTGTTGTTTAAATGGTTACAAGTCTATCTCTATTCTAGCTATTATTCTAGTAAATTTGGTTTTATACTTATAAGCCAGTTTGTGGTGGTGTTGTTTTGTTGTATTATTATTACTGTCACCACATTTGATATATACTTTGTATATATATGTGTGTGTGTATATACTTTGAATTAGGAGTACCACCGCTTGGCACTCAGGTCTCAGGATTGGGAGAGAGGGCTGCCATTCAGAGTAGCCAGCACTGGACCAAAGGTCTGGTTCAGTCCAAAGCAGCTTCAGTCCTTCATTCATTTCATTCTCTTTCGACTCCAGGCACAAGAGATCAACTTCCTGATCTCCTTCCAGAGGAACGCTAAAGGTGCTGTGAGGCTCGAGGTCTTCCTCCCACCCAGGAAGAACCTTAGAAAACTAGCAGACTGCATGAACACAGTCCAGGTATGTTGAACGCACAAACTGTCTGGCAAATAGTTCCATCCCTTTGACATCTCTCTCCATTTCCCGGTTCTGAAAAGGGGGCCCATCAAGAAAGAAGGTCGCTTAGAAATGTGGGGCTGCGCAGCTCCCTCCGCAGACAGCGTGCACATGTCGCCGCAGAATATCAAGGAGGCTCGGCCCCCTCCTTTAATTATTTTTGGGGGGTCCTAGACCACTCGTGGAAGCCCCTAAATGGTCCCCTGATTCATATGGTGGACCGTTTCCTGGGAAGACGAAGTGATGGTCATCATCTTCAGTGGTTCTTTAAAAGCATTCAGCTAGCTCACTGGGGCTGGATCCATTGATAGTTAGGGGAGCCAACTGGGTCAGACCAGTAACCTATTTTCACAATGGTTTACTAGATGCCTGTGACAAACCAGCAAGCAGGACCTGAGCACAAGAGCTCTCTCCTCAATCCCATGGATCCCAGCAACTCTTATTCAGAAACATTCCTGCCTCCAACTGTGGAGGCAGAGCTACCACAGCTACTAAATAGCCTTCTCCTCCATGAATTTGCCCAATCCTCTAAATGTTGGAAATGTAAAGAAAAGGAAGGAACTTTTTATCACATGTGGTGGGAATGTAAAAAAGTGAAAAACTTCTGGGAAATGATATATAATGAGATGAAAAAGATGTTAAAATATACATTTATTAAGAAACCAGAAGCATTTTTACTTGGCATTGTAGGAGATGATATTAATAGACAGGATTGTAAGTTGTTTTTATACACAATGACAGCAGCAAGAATACTATTGGCACAAAAATGGAAGCAAGAAGAATTACCAACAAAAGAAGAATGGCGGATGAAGCTGATGGACTATGCAGATCTAGATAAATTAACAGGAAGGGTTCGAAACCTGTGAGACCAGAGATTCTTAGAAGGCTGGAGTAAATATATGAACTATTTGAAAAGTAATTGTAATGAACAGATTATGCTAGTAGGACTGCAATAAGTTTTGTAAGGAGGACTATTTGAAATATTGCAAGAAAGACTATGAGGAGAGTTATTAGTTAATGATAATTAAGAGTAATAGAGAAATTAAGAAATGCAGAATAAGTGATAAAGAATGAAAAATCATCAGAGGTGTTGACGGAAGTCTAAAATATTGTATAAGGTAAGAAGTTATGTTATATGATTTTTGGAAATGATATGTTATAAAAACCAATAAAATGTATATATATAAAAAAAGAATTTGCCCAATCCTCCTCCTCCTCCTCCTCCTCCTCCTCCTCCTCTTCTTCTTCTTCACAAACTTTACTGAGCACAGTGGTACCTTGGTTCTCAAACTTAATCCATTCCAGAAGTCCGTTCCAAAACCAAGGTGAGCTTTCCCATAGAAAGTAATGCAAAACGGATTAATCCAGACTTTTAAAAACAACCCCTAAAACAGCAACTTAACATGAATTTTACTATCTAACGAGACCATTGATCCATAAAATTAAAGCAATAATCAATTTAATGTGCTATAAAATAAAGGAGACAGTATTGTAGATGGCAAAAATGATTATTCACACAGTCACAAAAACAAAAACGCAAAATAAATAGCAAAAACAAAAGTACCAAACTTACTCCATTCCGGAAGTCTGTTTGACTTCCGAAATGTTCGAAAACCAAGGCGCAGCTTCTGATTGGTGCAGGTGCCCTGAAAACAATACCCGACATCGCATCGGACATTTGGCTTCCGAAAAACATTCGAAAACCAGAACATTACTTCCAGGTTTTCAGCGTTTGAGAACCAAGGCTTTTGAGAACTAAGATACCACTGTATCTTAAAAACAGTTACCAAATTTATTTGTCTTCCAAGACAAATACATGTACAGATGTGAAGTCTTGCGTGCTGCCATTCACAAGGTATCAAAACAAACTTGGAGAATCTTTTACATTACAAATTCAGCTCACAATCCGCAGGGTGGACTTGAGATAATTTCTTAACTGGTGACTGCTTCAACTGATATGGACACGGGATTGCTGCTGTTACTGTTGTTAATAAACTATGCGAACCGAGACCATCTGCACACTGTTTCCTTTGCTTTGCTTTACAGAGAAGCCGGATTGAAGAGATTCTGGAAGATGAAACGGGTGAGGTCTATATCAGAAAGCCTTGAAACCGCACATAGGACAAGGCAGTATAAGGGGAGGAGATTATGGATGGAAGCCAGACAGAGACCAAATCTCTGGACAGCTCCAACTTAGAAAAACTATTGCTGCTCAATAAACTTCATGGATTATTATCCATGACTTAAGACAAAAAACAAAAAACCTCATAGTTAGGGATGGGCAAATCTGTTTCAGCTCCATGTTATTTTTGCATGTGTTCACCCAAAAGTCTGTTCCATTCCATCTTTTCCCATTAATCTTCGAGATCTCCAAATATATATTGCATTTAAATGTGCACTTTAGGCTGCAATAGGACCTCTCAGCAGTTGTGTGTAAGGCTGCGCGGTCAAAATGCAATTTTTGAAAACGGTGAATTGTTAAAAGTTTTGGGTACTTTTTAAAAGAAACGATCGTGGCTAAACATTCAGGAAGTACAAACAGCTGGCCAGTAACTTAACTGACAGATCTGCACCATGGTCAGAGAGGTCCTGATCAGCAAAGATGGGATTCTCTCTCCAATTTGCAGCTCTGCCTTTCAAATCAATGTGTCAACATTCAGCCAGGTGGTCCCTGGTCCATGAGATTGTGTCCCCCCCCCCCCAATCTGCAGAGATTGAGGCCTGCATGAATGCCTTGCATGAATGAGATGACTTCACGGGATTCAAATGCTTAGAACATGTTCCTATATATGCCTGATTCTAAGGTTTAACAATAGGAAAGTAGATTCTACCAGGCTCATTAAAAAGCATAGGTAAAGGTAAAGGGACCCTGACAGTTAGGTCCATTCGTGACCGACTCTGGGGTTGTGGCGCTCATCTCACTTTACTGGCTGAGGGAGCCGGCGTACAGCTTCCAGGTCATGTGGCCAGCATGACTAAGCCGCTTCTGGTGAGCCGCAGCAGCGCATGTAAACGCCATTTACCTTCCCGCCGGAGAGGTACCTATTTATCTACTTGCACTTTGACGTGCTTTCAAACTGCTAGGTTGGCAGGAGCAGGGACCGAGCAACGGGAGCTCACCCCGTCACATTGTTGTTGTTTAGTCGTGTCCGACTCTTCGTGACCCCCTGGACCAAAGCACACCAGGCACTCCTGTCTTCCACTGCCTCCCGCAGTTTGATCAAACTCATGCTGGTAGCTTCGAGAACACTGTCCAACCATCTCATCCTCTGTCATCCCCTTCTCCTTGTGCCCTCCATCTTTCCCAACATCAGGGTCTTTTCCAGGAAGTCTTCTCTTCTCATGAGGTGGCCAAAGTATTGGAGCCTCAGCTTCAGGATCTGTCCTTCCACTGAGCACTCAGGGCTGATTTCCTTCAGAATGGATAGGTTTGGTCTTCTTGCAGTCCATGGGACTCTCAAGAGTCACCTCCAGCACCATAATTCAAAAGCATCCATTCTTCGGCGATCAGCCT